>NC_133898.1:49139798-49497219 GCF_964199755.1 Larus michahellis | reverse complement strand
CTGCTCAGGCACAGACTGAAATTATTACTCATGGAAATCCCCTCTGTCTCGGTGCTTTGAACAAGGAATCAGGTAGCTTTCAAGCTCCTGGCAATTAATAGCCTTTGGTCTAGGGAGAACAGTGCAAACACGCTGGAAGCGATGGGTTTCAAAACAGCTTGCTTAGTTTCTAGTAAATTAAAGGGAGTGGGTGGTTGAGGTACACAGTAATATTATCCAGTAGAGTGTGGTCTTCATTGACGTCAGCAGGACATTTTTTTTCCCCTCTCTTTCTCTCTGCCTGCCTGCCTCCCGAAAAGAGGCACATGGAGGTTAGCTCTGTGACAGAAGCATGGCTCATACCACCCGGAGAAGCTCCAGCTTTCCATCAACAAAGCCAGCGCGCAGATGCTACCATATTGCGAATGAGCAGCACCAAAATATATGCAAGTCATTTCAGAGGAGGAAAAAAAGCTGTTGGAAACAGAAATCGTGAAGACTTACAGTACGTATTTCTCTTCACGTTGCATGATTAACCGTTCTGACTAAGGCAACGCTCTTCCTGTGGCTAAGAACACATCCTCATCTCAGATTTTGCTTGAAATAGCATATTTGACCATGACCCCTCCCCACAACTGCTGTGCCCATCCCAGCATAGCTCTGTGGTGTCCGTGACCGTGTTTTCTCCGTCTCACCAAACACACCATTTTCTCCGAGGCCCCGGTGCTGCAGGCTGGAGGCGTTATACAGTAGCTGCCAGTTTTGCATTGAAAATATGCCAAGAAGTTCAGCAGAAAAATTTTGCTACGCAAACTTTTCAAAATGGGATTTCTGCGTATGAGTACATGCAGGTGTGCACTTGCAACCTTCTCATACATTGTTATTTCTATACTAAATAAGAGGCGGTTGGACAGCAAATAAAAGGATGCACAAGGCTGAAGTGTTGCAGGTAGGAAAATGGACCCACCCTAGGCCCAAAGATATCACCTTCCAGGCAAAACATAACACTATGGTGCCCACATTTTCTATGTAAAAAACATGAAACACAGAAAGTGTTCAGGCCAGAATTTTTTTAGGGTTGCAAAAGACAAAGGGGACTTTTTTGTAACAAAAATGTGTACTGAAGCTGCTGTGCCAGGTTCTGACTCAACACAGACACATGCATACTTCTCAAAGTGGAAGATTTTTCCAGTAATCGAGTGGACTAAATGAGCTCATCGTGACCCACTGAGCAAGTTTTCTTAGTATTCGTTTTGAGCAAGAGAACAGCTTTGATCAGTGTTTACACTCATTTGACTTTTCCCCTCTTCCCAAACTTTTGTTCCTTTCATGAAACACCCTTTCCATTAGGCTCCGCTTGGTAAAAGGAGCAATTTTTTCCTCAGTGTGGCCACAGGACTTGAGTAAATATCCCTGAAGCATTTAAAAATCAGATGTGTTAATGAAATAATACTGCAGGCGTTGTCGAGTTGCAGGATCACCGGGGCAGGAAAGGGAAAAAAGGACGGTCCAGGAAAGCCGAGAGACACGGTCGTTTCACAAAACACCACAAAGACACACACTACATCATTTTGCAGGAGGCTGAGGGGAATGTGTGAAAGTGGAAGACCATGACTCATTGCAAACAAATTATGTGATCACTGACTTTGGCACATTCTTTTTGTCCTTCCATATCCTGATCTCCTGAGTTCCTTATGGTCACCCATGCAAGCTGGTGGCATCCCACCTGCTGTTTTGAGGGGTGGTTTGTGCTGCTTGGTGAAAGTTAAGCTGTGAAACTTAACATGCTGCTGTAAAGGTTGAGGAAAAGGTCTTGAACCAAGTCATATTTGGCAGGAGTAGCTACAATTCCCTCGGGGCCACAGCTACAGACTGGGCTTTGCTGCAAACACCGTGCCTCCTGGTGCGCCCGCCTTCGGGGAACGAGTCTCGGATTCTTACAGATAAATGTTGCACAACGTTAGCCTTTTCTGCAGAGTTGCCTGCTGACATCCCTTTGACAACAGTGTCTTTCAGGATTCATTCGCAACATTCATCAGTGCATTTTGGAGAAAAAAACTGGAAGGGATTAATAGCTATGCGTAATTGCGACTCAGCGTGGCAGTGCCCGCAGGTTAATGGAGCTCATAGCTCCAAGTTGCCACTCCTGAGTTTTAGCCACCAACCTATGCTCCCTTCTTCCTGCAAATGGAAAGTCCCCATCGCTTTACACAGTTGGCAAAGACAATTACCCTCTGGACTTTGAAAGAAAAGGAGCGTTGGCGAATATGTAACTGCTAAGCAGCACTTTCTTTTAAAAAGAAAACTCCCATTTTCACACCCAAGAGGTGCAGCCAAGGCTTTCTTCCACGGTCTCACCGAAGTGTAGGAAAGGCACCCCAGCACCCTGCCTACACAGCTGCAGGCTCTCCAACCGAGCTTTTTAACAACTCAGCTGTGGCCGCAACGGCCTGCAGCACCATGTGCCCAGCCACGGCAGATGAGGTTGAAAGGAAATACACAGGCTTCTCCGGTTCTCTTTTTCAGCTATGTTTGGAGATGTGGTCAAGTCCTGGCCACACCAATCTGCAGACCTGGCTTCAGACAGCCTTTGGCCACCCCACCACGTGGGAGCAGAGCTTGAGCCCAGGTTTTAAGTTCCAAGCAAGGAGGCCCTGACGGTGAGAAACACAGCTGGACTTGCTCAGCCTGGGCTGAGGTTCCCCGCTTATATTGGTTTCGTGGCACAGGATCCGATGGCAGCTGCCAACTCATGTCGCCCTGGCCACCGAACAGCCACAGGCTGGTGGTGGGTCTGAGCCACCCACGCTGCAGGAAAGGCTGCACCACTTGCCTAAAGGTGGGAACAAGACCACCAGGCAGAGCAATGCCCTGTCACCCCCGGACAAATGCAAGCGAAAATGTTAACCATCCCCTGAGCCAGGTCCCTCGAAAATGTCTTCTGTGATTGCCTCTGCCCAGCGCTGGTGAGAGGCATGCCGAGGGAGAGGGCTGTGCATCTCAGCCGGCAGGCAAAGGGTCCTTTACAGGGACTATTATTACCACCACTCTCCTTCTTTACAAAGCCTTCAGAGAGCTTTCCAAGATGGTATTTTTGTGACCAAACAAAGGTCAGAGTCCCTGCTATGATAAATCAGGGCTGGTTTGGGGGCTGGTTCAGCTGACAGAGTCATCTGACCGGCGCAGCTGTGCACAAGCCCTGAACCAGTTCCCTTCTGGTGTCTCTGTCAGGCTGGGCACGAAGCTCAGACATCTGCTAGTTCCTGAATTACAGCGTGCACGCAATAACGGACATGCCCTGCTCGGGGAAGTTTGTGTTTATTATTTTCCAAGCTTTGCATCGACTACATACACTACCAGACCGCAGCATCCGGTCACCGAATCTGCTGTGTGCAGCTGCCTCGGCTGCTAAAATGAATGGTGACTTCGTAAGGCTGTGGCTTATGAAAATAAAGGAAAAAAATTTGCATTTCCTCTTTTCCATCTTGCCAAATCCTTCCCTTCGAGAAATTACGCAAAGTCCTGCGAAGTAGCATCGTACCTGTAAAGAGGGCAGCAGGCACAGCCATATCGCCCACAGCCGACAGCTCTGCTCACGCCTGGCAGAAACGCTTGGGGATGCTTCGCAGGCACCCGGTGGGGGACAGCACATCCAAGGGCTCTGTGGATTTTGGAGGGATTGATGTAAATCCTGAGCCTGTGCTCCCCCATGGGAAAGCTGCTGCCCTGTGGAGCAGCTCTGGATTATCCCCTGCAATGGCCGCCTGCCCTGGCAGGAATCCATGTCTGCCAGATACCGAGCAAGCCACACGGCATGCCGGGGTGGTCCTACAGACCCACAGATGCCACTGCCGGGATGGGTAGCAGCCAGCGTCCCCCCACAGCTAGCGCCAGGGGCCGGGGTGAGCTCCCACCCCACAGCTGTCGTCCCAGGAATGAGGCCGAAATCCCCCTCCACCATTCCCTTGCCAGCACTACCGAGCTGCACTGCTTTGACCTTTTCAGGGAAACCCGCCTGGACGTCTGGGGGCTGTGTCCCCCTCGCAGCCCCGGCAGAGAGGGAGCGGGGCCGGGAGGATGGTCAGGGCTGAGCCCACTCGAAAGGTCAGAGAGGCCCGGCCTGCCCCTACTGCTCGGGGGGCTGCTGGACCTGCAGGCCCAGCTGCCATCTTCCCGTGACAACGGCTGCCATCGCTGCTTGTGAAAGGGTACAGATGCGGTCCTGTTAATACAACAGTTTGAAAACCTTCAGTCTCAGATGGGCAGGGTGCTCTGTGCTGGCTCCTTCCCAGAGAAAACTGAGAAGGGTCCGCACAAGAAGCTGCTTTTAGGGCTGACCGCTTCCCAGAGCTCCCTGCTCCTGCACTGAAAGGGCCAAAGCCTTGGGCTCCTCGTAAGCCGTTTGGGTCTCCTTGAAAGAAACAGTAAAAAGCCCCAGGGGCTCAGAATTTGTAAAGACACAGCAAAAAAAAAGAAAACCAAAACCAAAACTTCAAGCATGTGAGCACCTCTCCCAACCATACACAAATTGCTTCCATATTTTACAAGTTTTGAAGAGCAGGTGTATATGCTTTGTAAATCAGTGAGCCTGACCCTGAAGCCATCCAAAACTCATGATCAAAAACTTCTCAGCATTTGAGACGCAGGTGACATCATTCTCTAAAGGGTTCCTTCATCTAAGTCAACAAAAAGGTAGGATTTTTTGAAGCAGAACAACAGAAGCCCTGAAAATTTGCTCTTTGTGCTGGAAAATGCAATGCATAATGGGGACGCACACAGGCACAATCCCCTCAGTAGAACTGAGAAGCAAAACAGCCCCTATTTTCTGTTCTTATGGGGTTAAAATGACCTGCAGACAAAAACTTTACTGCCTGTGATGTACAAGTGTTCAGAAACAAAATCTATCCCTTGGCCTCTGTGCCTTTTGCCTGCCCTCCCGCACCTCTGCATCCTGTCTGGGGACGGCAGGCACGGCACAGGAACATGGCTGAGGGGGTTCTGCCACCCAAGTGCTTCTGCAGTGCCCCTGGGTCTTTCAAGGACTGCAAGATCCCTCTGACCCCTGTCTCACCCCTGTCAGGTACAGAAATGTTGTGACACACACCCCCCCCGCCATTTGCAGCAGAGAACTGAAGACAAAGACACCAAAGTCTTGCTTTAGGACAACTGTGGCGGTTCCCATCCCATGTATCTGCCTTGCCCGGGCACTGTGGGTTTCAGCTGAACTGCTACTTCTCACACTTTGATGTGTCAAAGTTGCCTGATGCCAATTTCAGTGTACCATCACGTCCCAGAAGGCTGGACCACGGCCACTACCAAGAGAGCTCAGGTTTGCTCATTTATCCCAGCAGCAGTCACAAGGGCTGCAGCTACGAGATGCAGTCAAATAGGAGCAGCTCTGTTGGGCAAAGCACTCAGGGCTGAGGATATGACATCCACGTAACACACACTTTAGTGGCGGGTTACATCAGACTAGCTGCAGTTTGTCTGTATGGACTGAACTGGGAAGTGGAAGGGGTGCTCCTGGAGAGCACCTTCCAGTGTAGCCTCCTCCATAAGGCACCCAGTCTATGCACTCCAAGGCCACCCCACAAGGTGAACAGAAGCAGAGTGTGTGGGAGCAACCAGGAGGTTTTCTCCAAAGGGCATTCCCTGCCTGAACTGAGCCAGTAACTCAGGCCCTTCCAGCCCATCCATCTGCCCTGGGCACAGAGGCAGAAGAGCCCCAGCACCACTGGTCACCAGATACTGACTGACTCATACAAGCAGCCCAGGTGGATCCAGGCACGCTGACACAGGCACAAGCACAGAAGGCACTGTCTGAGAAGGGGAAGGAGGGGGAACGTGTTTAGGACAACATGCTTGCTAATGCTGCAGAGGAGGATGGACACAGAGGGACGGTTCCTGCCTGTGCACACTGGGATCCTGCAGGATAGGACAGGGTTTTTCCCTGCCATCCCATCCCCATCTCCATTCCCAGGCCACACTGTGCTTCTGCAGGCTGAAGCGGCGGAGGATGGAGGTGCTCCTCAAACCCGAGCGCTTGCCCCACAGCTGTGCAAAGGCCTGGCCACAGGGGTGGAGGTGGTGGAACAGGGGCATCCAGCTCAGCCCCAGCCCCCACCAGGAGAAGGCGGTTGGGCGGGCTGGCTCACAGCCCAGGCAGCTCCAGAAAAGAGCTGATGTAAGAAGGATATGAAACCTCGTCATTGTGAAAGCAGGAGGTGATGGTTCATGCTAAGGCAAGGGGCTCTGGGGTGATTTTACTGCTGGCATGAGATGCAGTTCACTGTGTGCTGCCCAGGAGGCCTGCCAGGCAGCCTGCCTGCCATGCTGCACCTCCACAGAGCTCTCCCCTGCCACAGCGGCCACAGCAAGCCTCCAGGAGTGTTGTCCATCTCCACCAGCCAGGGCAGCTAACAGCATAGCCAAGGCCATCTCCAGGACCCAGCACCTAACCCACTGCTGCAAGACAACTCTTTCAGGGCTGGGGTGGTTTGGGGTTGAGATCCCTCATTGTAGTAGTGCATTAAGATTAACTTTGAGGAGGTACTAGTACCTGGTGTAAAGCATTGCTGTAGCTGCAGGAGCAGACACCCTGTGGTTAGACAACTACCTTAAAATCACTCTCAGATGAGGCTCAGATAAAAACAGAAGTGCTAGTTTACAAAATCTAACCTAGACAGTGGTTACAGAAGTTTATCGTACTTGTCCATGAAGAATAACAAAGATCTTGATGCCTCTGACTGCCTGGCACCCACAGCCTGCAATGCCCATGCACAAATAGCTGATGCATCCCCCTCCACGTGTCACACAGTTTCCTAGGTCTGGATTCAGGGAGAGGGGATTTGGAATGATGTGCCTACACTTTCTCTTCTACCCTAACACAACCTTTAGGATTTCTTTGTACTCCAGCTTCCCTTCCCCTTTCTTCCTGGGACCTCTTAGTCTCCAGTGTAACCACTAAGGAGCCAGACATTCCTACCCCTGATGATCCACCCTGCTTTTTCCCCAGGGAAAGGGTCAACCCTTGGGCCATGGATTAACATTTGGCAGTGCTGCGAAAGCTCCCACGTCACCAAGCCGCTGGATGAGCATGAAGCATCTCCCCACCAGCACGTCTACGGACACACGGAGAGCTGTGATGACCAGAGCCTGACATGACAGTAACCAGCCACTTGCTTACCACTGAGGAGGTGGGCTGGGGTGGGCTGGCTGCCCTCAACCCCATCTCAGAGGCTGTGGGGTGCGGTTGTCCTCTCCCACTGCCTGCATATAACACAAACTGGCAAGTGAATGTCCATGCAGCTAGACACAAAAGATTTTTCTTTTCCATTGCACCACTCTCTGCCTGCTTGAAGCCGGCAGCTGTTTAGTCGCCCCCATCAATGCTTGCAAAGGGCAGTTGCAAAGAAAAACATGTTGGACTAAAACAGTGGAGGAAATATCGGTTGGTCAAGGGGCATAAATATTTAAGAAAATGCATCAAAGCAATGCAATGAGGATGAAAGGGGTTAATGCTTGTTTTTAGAGACCTACAGGACTTAACTTGTCATATCTTTGGCTTTATAGGGAAGAACAAAGACAGGAAGATAAAGGCAAACACTTGTGACAAAAAAGGTGGTGTAAAACCAGGAATGTGCCAGGTAGCACTGGTTTTGAGTTTCATGAAAAAGCAGAGCCATCTCAAACAGCCAGATGCCCATGAAATGTTATTTTTGGACACCACTTCAGAACTGACTTGGAGGGAAGTGTGACATTTACTGAGTCACCTCCACCACTTCCTGCAACACCTGGAGCTTACTTCAAGGGCTCTCATTTAGATACTGAGAACTTGCTCACTGTTCAGGCTGAAAATAACACCGTTTACTTTCATTTTTTTTCTGCAAAGCTCTGCTGAAAGCACGATCTGTGATGCAACAGCCTCCAGTGCAGCTCCAGTCCCCATGTGCAGTTCACACGGCACGATGAAAGAGCAATTTAAAAGTTATCAGTCATATGCTATTTCTCCCAGGAGGTAATCAGCAACACGTAGCTACTTTCTCCTTGGATCAAGTAACCGGCGATAAGACTTTCTTTTTCCAAGCCGCCCAAACCATGCTGCATCCTGAACACCGATGGAGCTTCTCGCCATTTCCTCTGACTGCACCACTAAGCTGTGGCCTCCTCAGCCTCAAACACATGCCGCAGATGCTGCAGCATGAAGTGAAATCAGTTTGAAGGACAGCTCTGAATCTCTGCCTTTGTGAAGAATCATTCGGGGCTCCTGTGTCCCTGCCAGCTCCTGACAGAGCCCTCCGGGAGGTCAGGATGCACAGCCCCAAAGTGCAAGCAACTCCAGAGAAGAGAAGCTGAAAGGAAAAGTTAAAACACAAAACACACACAAATATTTCTTTAGGTTCATATTTAATTTATTTTTACACATTTATTCTGGTTTTAGATATCCCCCTTTATGGGGATGTAAAACTCTGATGAACTCATAGTGTATAAAACCAACTAGGCTTTAAGCCCCCCAGTTTTGATATACAGTCTATTAACAAAGAAAGGACAGATTTTCCACCTTGGTATTACAGAATTTACACAACATTTCACATCTAATCCAAAAACATTTGCAGTGTTTCTTTCAAAGCCAAAGCTGGATAAAGAACATTTTGGCCTTGCAAAGATATAACCTTTAATTAAGAGCCGTTACAGTCGCAAAGGATCAGCCACTTAAACCCAAGTGTCTTCCTTGGCAGCGCATCCATTCAAACAACTGCTTGTAAAGGATGTGACGTGCAAATGTTTAATCTGTGTGAAAAAAAAAGAAAAAGGCCAAAAAAGCGTCGAATCCTAACTTTTGGGGAACGGCCAAGAGCTTTTTGTAACACGTAGAAATGTCAAAGGTGAAAGAGGAACCAGGTTAGAAATGTCTCCTCCTGCATCACGCTGGCCTGGGAGAGCGGTACATGCAGAAGAACCGTGGAAGTGCTAGGGAAGGATCAAAAACATTCCTTTCTTATGAAATACGCCGTTGTCTCAGGGGCAATTCCACTTCAGAGTCAGGCGGGAGTAAAAGTGCAAAGCTGTTGGAAGAGAGCTGCGGAACCATGTTGCCTGTGCATTTTGATGACGAGACCCCCCGACACCCCCGGAGCAGCGGCTCTGCAGCACGGCACTGCGATGGGAGAGTGGTCCTTGCTGAGCAAATAGCAAACCCGCTGGTGCAGAGACCGTGTCAATGCTCCGGTTGCGCTGGTGCTTTGGGCAGGCTCTAAATTTAAGGGGAGAGTTGATTTGTTTTCAGTCTCTCCTTGGTTTCTCTAGTCTGGGATATTGACCAAAAGGCACAGGGAAATATAATGTGGACAATAAACTGTCTATTAAAAAAAACCCAAACATTGCTGCATGAAGCCTCCAGGGCCTTGGAGGTTTCGCACACCTATACGACTGGATATTCAGCTCTGAAAAATGAGGCTGGGCAGAGTAAAACAAACTTATCCTCTTTCCAGCTGGATGTATTTTACAGCCTGTCAGTCTGCCACGTTACATGGAAGAGAGGAAAGACCAGTTGTGACGTGTACCCAAGCCGAGATTTTCTGATCAAGACTATTTTCCTCTTTCTACTGGTAAGCTTGGGGATTTTGTTCAGCCAGCCTTTGAAAACCCAGTGCAGGCTGAGGCTGGTTATGAACCAAAACAAGGAGAGGGCTGTTATGGATGACCGTGCTTCCTTTCTTGTGGGACCTGTCAGAAGAAGCAGCATGCTGCGTTTTTACTGGGAGGGGAGATTAATCATCTAGGAGATGCAAACACAAGAGAAAAGAAATAGGGTCTATCGAGACACTTCCAGTTGAATTTCCATCCTGCCTCTCGCCCAGCATCTGCCTGCCCTCACTGGGAGGCTCAGCACCCGAAGGTCTCCAGGGCTCTGAAACACGTGAAGACACAGGGGAACGGCCGGGTGCCAGAGACAGGCACCTCCCACGGCGCTGCAAAGGCAGCAGGATCCCACGCACCGCCACGTTCTTCACAAAATTTAAAAAAATGGTAATTTATAGTAAATCCTTCCCAATTAAAGACCATAAAGCTCTGCAGTTAATCAAGCTGATTAAATGAATCAAACTTGTTAAGAACAGCTTTATCAAAACATTTACATTTCTGCTGAGCAGAGATTCATGTGACTTTGAACTGCAAAGTACACAGGTTGCCATGAGAGGACTAAAAAGAGGATTGGGAACATTAACCATGTGAAAAATCAAGCCTCCCCCCGCCTCTCCCAGCATTCATTTAAACAAAGCATCTTCCCGGCCCATTAATTTCATCACACTGACGGGTATCTTCTACTTTCTGGAAAGAGAGGTGTCGCTTACCCACAGTGGGAGGCTTTCCTGACGTGTGGGTTCAAAGGTGGGGACTTTACCTCCTGCCTTACGAAACATCTCCAAGCCAAAGTGCTGCAAGAGGTCCTGGGTGAGCAGCACCCCTTGCCTAACCCATGGTGTCCCCCCATGGCACGTGTCCAGGTAAAATGATGGCCTCATCTCTCAGGTCTGAGAGCGCCTATAGAAGAAACATGTCTGTAAGAGTACACAGCACAAATATTTCCATAGCTATCTGGAAGATTAAAGTAACTCAGCAGGGGATTTTTTCCTTTTATATAAGTCTGCTCAGTTTCAGTCCCTGCAGAGATAGGTCCAATAAAGGCCTTAGATGCCTAACTTCTAAATTTAGACACTCAAACCTCCTTTTCAGATGTCACCCAACCGTGGAGAGGCATACTGCTGAGAGGCTCTTAAAGTTCCTCCAGCCTCCTACATCATTCAGAAGACAGCTGAAGCAGGGTGATGATGAGGTCCTATGTGCCACATCAGGACCCACCAGCAATGTGTCCTCCCGGAGCCTCACTTGATAGGGGCTGAGCTGGCAGCAGAGTCACCTGTAATGGCTGGCCACAGGCTGAGCTGGCATTGAGGGTTTTCTCTGAGCTTATGGAGAGCAAGAGGTACCCTCTCATGCTACTCCACACCTATTTCAGGATAAATAACCTCTGGGGGTGGCTGTTTCTCTACCCACTGTAGAGCAAGTCATGGTGGAAGGACTTAACACTGAACGCCTCACTTCTGGACAGCTCAGATATGGTCGTGTCCTCAAATATTCCCAGCAACATAAACACCAACTGGATAAAAAAACATGGCCAGGAACAGGGTGTCTAACCACATGGCAGCAGGCATGCCTGCTTGCCGAAATGGCAGTTGTCACAGCTAGTTAGCCCACATGCATGCAGAAGGCAGGTTAGTGTGGCCTTCAGATCCTTCTCAAATATTTAGCCAACCTCATTGATGGGTTTTCTTTGCTGCTGCCACATGCACGGCTATCCCCAGCAGCTAGTTTGAACGTAGTACTGTGCATCTGCCCAATAATGTCCTACCCATTGAGAATTCAAACAGTGAGAGCACACAAGCCCAGCTAAAAAGGCGATGGGAATATGCCTCCCCCTTTCTCCTGAAGAGCATGTTCCAGGAGAAGATCTGCAGATTCAGCATTTTGCAGAGAGTTCTGCTAAGACAAAGACAAACTTGGCATTGGCACTCCATCTTCCGTGCCATATGCTTTATTCGTCTGAGAGTTGTTTTTCCTGCAGGGGAGGGTGGATTGGCAGGTATGGAAAGAAATTCATTAAAATTACTTCGGTTGGTTCTCTGCGCTGGCCACCACCTCCATTTTGATATTTATTTCTCATGCCCAGAACAATCCTAAAACAAAGACATCCTCTCCCGGAGCACAACAAATGCTCACAGAAGGAGTGGCTGAAAGGCCACGCTCCTTGGATGAGCCTGTAAAGGTTACAAGTTGTGGCTGGAATATTTCTAAAGTGAGTGGTAGAAACCAAGAGGCTGATAATAAAAGTAACACCTGTTATGAAACAAAATATACTGCCATGCCATGCAACAACCTGGGTATTGGTAAAGGCACCTTAGCTGCTTATATACAAGCCACTTGCCTGGTTTTGCAACAACAGGTTTCTCAGAGGATGATTGTACTGAGCTACCTATTCCGTTTTGCACTGCTTGTCAGATAAATGGCAGCCTTTTTAATGGAAAGACAGACGTTTGATTATTTTAGGTTCAGGGATTCTGGCCAATTCCTTCCCAAAAGTGGCTGGGGTTGAATAGCCAAAGAAAATTTATGCACTTAAACTTAATGGGGCTTAAACACTGCAAGTAACAACATAGAAATGGACAGAAGCCTGAGGGGTAGCAGAAATCTCCAAGACAAGGACTTTTCTGCTCAGAGAAACTGCCAGTAGCTCCTGATAGTGGCCATTATGAATGTATTTGCATGTTCTGCTCTTTAAATGTATATATTATTTTCAGCTAAAAAGAAGTCTGCATTCATTCTCAGAGTCCCATGGTCTTTCTGCACCAAATAGTTTCCAGCTCTCTCCATAGGCTGTACCTAGTTTTTATTCACCCATACAAAACAAAGCTTTGAAGGGTTCAGACCTCAAAAAGAGAAAAATTAACCCAGCAGCCACAGGCAAATGGGGTGGGACATTTGGCTCCCACAGCTTTGGAGAAGCTTTGGAGAAGTTCACCGCCGGTTTAACGCAATGGTACTGGGGAGCTACCCAGACAAAGCCCATTGCCTCTCTCCTTTCCCTGATTGTGAGGTTAGGTCCAAACCTATCCTATTTCCACCTCTAATGCCTGCAGGGAAGAAAAATGAAATCTGCATCGACATCCCAGTAAATGCTCTTCAGATAGCGCATGTTTCCCAGGCTGGGCTTAGGTGTCATTTGCAGACTAGATTGAAAGTGGCTCCTTTCATGTCCTAATGCACTTTGAATATAAAAATGAAGCGTCACCTGCACATACAAAGTGTATATATCATTCCAAAGCTTTTACCTATCCAAACAAACAGCTCTTAAAACCTCTGCTCAAGTTTCGGCAGAATGCGTTAGTGCCCAGAATAACCAAGGGTTGGACTGAGACAGCTCTGGCCTGTCCTTCTCCACAAGAGCCTTGCTCACCATTTTAGTGGCCCTTCCTTTCCGTGTAACCAAACTGTCCCGTCTGCCTGCCTGGTCCCCAGGGAGTGCACAATGCCGCTGTCAATGGGAAGGAATTGTTTCGCAGGCTGGAGAATTACAAACCTGTAAAGTATTTATTTTTTTTTTTTTTTTAAAAAAAGGCTCGTTTTTGATTTAGTAATGAGGAAGAGAAGAGTGCGTGAGCTTCAGTTTCTCATTATGATTTCACGATCAAAACCAAAAATGTTTCTGAGACAGGGGAGTGGGACGAAAAACATCATCTAACAGCTCCTGCCTGGGACATGGGCAATGCAAGGAAACATATTTGGAAAAATAAATTGTAGCAGCTCTGAAAAGGGTCTAACACAGGGGTAAGAGTGAGTAGCAAACTAGATGCTGGTTTGTAAAATAAGAGGGCCTGATTTAGACCTGCAGAGAGGTGAAGAGCATCAGATAATAGAGCAGAAGGATGATGGCTTCTCTCTGCAGTGCGCTGCTGGGACCGAGCCATCCTCTAAACAGAGAAAGCAACTGCAGGCACTCATGTGCCAAGGAGATGTTGGCATATTGGAAATAATTCAGTAATGAACAACAATCAACTAACTAAAGGGAAGATTAAATAACTAAATAGTACAGTTTGGGTAAATAAATCCCTCAAAGGGAGATAAAATCATTTGAAGGTGTCAAGATCAAGGAGAGAGTGCTATTTACACAGCTCTAGATGAAGCATAACAAGAAAGGAAAATACCTGTTCCTGCAGAAAAGGAAAATGCAGGCTGGCAATAAGAGCTGCAAGCGCCCCAACACTAACCCTCGCAGCCCTCTCAACCCCCTACCAAAGCCTCCGCAGGCGCAGAGGTTGTCAGCCGAGCAGGGAGGAGTCCCCAGAACCACTCACAGCCGCGATGACGAGACCTTATCACAAAGCAACCTGCCACACACACCATGTGTGCCACGGGCCAGCAGGGACGGGGCCAACATCCCCCTTCCCCTGTGCCTCCTCCTCCCATGGGCAGAGTGAAATCCCACGTGTTTCCCCGCATGCTTTACCATCACTAAAATACCATTTCTCCTCAGCATTTCATTCAACAGCAAACCACGAAGTAACTAGTAACAAAACAGCAAGTCCATCCCTACAGCCTGCAAATGCCATATTACAAACGCAGGTCAGGATTCGCCTGTAGCGATGGGCTAACCGAATGCATAGCGGCAGGATTTCACGCACACACATATGTCTTTTCTGGTGGGGCCATCCCCAGAGCCAAAGTTTCTCATCTCCCCCTCTGAGCACTGTCTGGAGTTAAAGTTGCTTAACACTTCCCATTAATGACTGCTTTCCGCTACACATAGCTTTGCCAAAGCTCAGCTGCTCGAGCCCAAATACTCTTGTGTTGGATGTCTGCCTCAGGCAGACTCTTTTGGTAATTTTTAGTTAAAATAATTCAACTGTCTCCTAGAATAAGATTAGCAAAATACATGTTAGCTTGTTCTGTTCAAATTGAGAGATTAAGCGCCTCTGTCTTCAGAGGCTGGCACCGGTGTAAGCAGTCAGGGAAGGGGAATGAATGTGCCTTTGCAAGGATCCAAAGTTTTCCCACCTGTGGTCAAGTTACAAGTTACACAAAACTTCACTCTGCACTTGCCCAATGGGGGCTTGTTTGAGTTTGGCAGATAATTTATCAGAGGACTCCATCTGTTTTGGTCTTGCAGAGCAGAGAAAGACGCTGGCTGCCACTGCCATCGCCGAGGGCTGGAGTCCACTGTGGTGTGAAGGCAGGCAGGGATCCTCTTGTGCCCAGCTGTAATGAGGCAGGATGAGGACCCTTCCCTGCACAGCCTCCACTCACCTGCCAAGAACCGCATGCCCTGGGCATTAAAAGAGGTAGAGTTGTTGTGAGAAAAAAAAACCATTTACATATGCGTTTGATCCTGCAGCTAAAAGCAACACTATCACAATTCGTGTGCAGGTGGGAGCTGCACTCACATGGCAAGGGTAGTGATAAATCAAGCATTATCTAACTGCTGGGTGCTTGACCCTACAGACTTCCCATACTTTCAATCTACATTGGGTTTGTGTCATTTCCTTGATTTGCAGATGGCAAACTGAAGAAAAACTGCAGGAATCCCATCATGTGGCATCAACCGGCCACCGCATGACTCACCGGCAGGACTGGCTCTTATTCTCAGATGTTAATTCCATCGTGCTTGAAAAGCAGAATAACTGGGAGGACTAATAGTCCATCAGTCTCTGCTGAGGGAGCAGGCAGGAATGAGTCACAGCCTGTGCCAACGGCTTCCCCACATATTTGCTGACAAAGGACAACTACTGCATGGCAGAAATCCCTGGGTCTGCTGAATCCCAGGTTCTGTGGGCGGTATGATCCATTGGGAAGAGATACTCTCAAACGTGATTCCTCCTGTGTTTCCTGGTCCTTCCAACCTGTCTTCTGCCTTGCTTCTGCTCCCATGTCCAGCTCCACATCTGACATCAGTCCCCCTCCACCGGCAGGGGGTCCTCAGCCTTTGCACTGCAGTAGGGCTCCCTCCCTCCCTCCCTCGGTTAGGTCCTTGCCCTAGTCAACATCAGCCTTCCCATGTGTTGGCCTAAGAATCAGCAAAGGACCATGTCCGAGAGCATCTCCAGGCTCTGGTCCTCCGCACCACGATGTCCCTGAAATTGTTGAAAAACAATTTCAAAGAGCTGCTGCTCTACACCTGCAGCAGGAGGCTGCAGTGTGCCTGCCGCACTCTCATCTGTGATTTAGCCGCCAGACTTGAACAAGTCTCCACTGAGCAAGTGCCTTCAGAGAATTCAGCTTCTAACTCTTAAGAAGTTTCTGTTGAGTGCCTGAGATCTGAGGCTTTTTTTTTTCTTAAGGTTTCTTAGTTCAACCGTTTTTTTCCCCATGAAGAACAACCAAAGGCGCATTCCTGATATCTGCCAAATTTCAAGCCTCTCCTCCAAAGGCAGAAAGTGCTAGAGTTTCTCAACAGATCATTTTAAGAACACGTTTGAATACGAAGAAAAAAAATTGTTTCTCTCGTCTCTTTCTTGTAAGCAAGAAAAACATTTTTTGCTGAAGCTTCACAGATGCATTCAGCATAAGACAGATACCCAGCACAGAAAAAAACAGCTAAGTGGTAAACAGTTAAAGTTTGCAGGGGTTACAGGCAACGAAACATTTGGTCTTATAAGAAATGTTGGATTGCCTTAAAAACACAGAGGCACCAAAGTCACCAATTACATGCAATTTAAACTGGGCTTCTGCTGAGCCAGGAGTGGAGATGAACAGAAAATGCACAAATCTGATGGTAAATTCCCCAGATTTGGGCCTGCCTTTGTATTTCATAAGAAGACCACGGTGAAGGCACCAGTTACCTTCCAAGGTGCCTGTACCTGCCACAAGCTGCCTAGGCAGAGACTGTTTGGGATCTAGACAAGCTCAGCAGATGGCCCTCCCCAGGGACCTCCACTGGCTCCCCGCAAGCCCACTCTGGGACCCAGAGCGATATCTCCCCATCTCCCCAGCGCTCGAGGACCTCTGGGCAAGGCTACTCGTCCTGGGGGGACACCAGGGGGATGCAGGTGCTAAGCAGATGTGTTGCCTTGCTTGGTGCTCGCTTACAAGCTAGACACAGCGTGCCGCTGAGCTGGGCAGGGGAGCAAGGGCTTCGGCTTCTTGGATTTACTGTGTATTTGTGGATTATTTAGAGCCTGGAGTAATTGGCACCTTAGAAAACCCTCAGAGAAAGGTGCTGCCAAATAGAGGAGGGAAAGCTGTGGGTTGTTTTTTCAGATCAGGCCAGGAAGGTTGCATCACTTTGCAACGATGCTACGGCATCACCAACCATGCCTCGCTGCACCTCGTTTCCCAGTCTGTCACTCTGCTGAGCATTTCCACTCCCCACCGGGTCTCTTCATCACGCCATCACCCTAAAAATAGATCCTACAGACACTCATGGTGCTTCTGCCTACGCTGCAGCCCCTGCCACCCCTCCGGCAGTGCCCACCAAGCGCCACAGTGCCGTGCCCACCTTGGGCCACTCTTGCTGAGGAAGCATCTGCCCAGCATGTGCAATCCTCTGCCACCTCACTTTGAAAGCACAGGCAAAGCCTCTTCCTCGTTTGTTGTGCAGACACCGGCAGGAGGCAGGTAGGTGGTCTGCAGGCAGACGGGCTCAGCCCATCCTTCCTTCCTTCCTCTCACATCCCACCTATTTCCAAGGATGCTTCCAGCCTGCAGCAGAGCCACCGTACCTGCCAAATCACCCCTCTCCCTGCTCCAGAGGCAGCTTCACCTGTGGCCAATGAGCAGGGACGTTTCGTGGTGCTGCTCCTCAAACACTTCTTTCATAGCTACCCCATGATGTGCCATCCTTGCAAATGGGAACCCGCTTATTTATTAATTTTTGCTGACAGCAACAGCAAGGATTAGAGGGGGAGAGTGCAGAGGGGAAGAGAGAAGTGTGTCTTCATTTCTGAGTTACTGATTTTGCCTGGGCAATCCAGAAAAGCTACCCAAGGAAGCCAGTGCGGCCACTGCGGGGGCAGCGAGGGGCAATGCAGCACGAGGTGCTGTGGCACCATTCCGTGTGGGGAAACCATGCACAGGGCTTCACGCAAATAATTAAAACCCAAGCCTCCTCACTCTTCTCTATTCTCCGAGCCCTCCCCGCGTGCCTTCTCTAATTCCATTTTCAGCTCCCTCGCTTCTTTCCACTCCTATTTTACAGATATTTTTGTTCCTTTGAGGGGAGCACCCCTGTGCTGAGATGATGAGTTTATAAGGCAGAGGGCTGCAGCAAACGCCTCACAAAGCCCAGCCAGCGGCCCCCGGCCCCCTTCCTCCCCTCCTCAAAGTTCACACGGTTTAGTATGCAAGCTTCCTGCCGCCTGCCCAGCCAGCTCGCTATTCACAGGCAAACTGCGCTCCTCCGCTTGGCTCCCGGAGAAGAATAAGTATAAAAAGCCCTGAAAGTCTTGCTGCTGAGCCAGCAGGAAACTCAAACTGCTCTGAGCATGGGAACCAAGAGAACCGCTGTGGCCAGCACAACAGGTATTGTTTGGGAGGAAATCCCGGCAGCCGACACAACTGCCTACGCACACACACACATATATATATAATATATGTGTATAATGTATATGCTTAGTGAGGGTTTGGAAAAGGGGAAGGTTGGGGAAGTGTAAGAGAGTGGAAGAATAGATTAGCAGCTGTATCTAAGAAAGAATGAGAGAGCTACTCAGCCAAGCTAAACAGCTGTTTCACTAGCCCGATAAGTGACCCGTTTGCCACACGTTCAAACCATGTGGAACCTCAAGGTAAAGCAATGTCTCTAGACTTGGTCTCTTGACCGTGGTCTTTTGACAGATCTTTTGTTTTTGTTTGCATCAAGAGTGAGTTTATGAGGCAAATGTCCCATTTGTCCCCACTTGCCATGTTTCAATTTACATCAGGGAGCAATTTTTTTAACTGGATTCCTTTTGAGTGAAAGGAAACCAGAAGATGGACTCCAGGAGCGCATCTCCTGCACTCCAACCACAGATGAGCATCCCATCCCTGAGAACCAGAACAGAAGAAATATGATATAAATCACCCAACATATCGAGTCTTCAACACCAAACAGCCACCTCGATGGATCTGCTCCCTCTACGCCACACCA
Organism: Larus michahellis; assembly: GCF_964199755.1. Taxonomy (NCBI): domain Eukaryota; kingdom Metazoa; phylum Chordata; class Aves; order Charadriiformes; family Laridae; genus Larus; species Larus michahellis. Next base: position 49,478,567 of record NC_133898.1, on the reverse strand, counting down.
GCTGCTAACACAGGCACAGTCTATCTGCAAATATGGTAAATCTGAGCGCAAAAAAGAGGAATTGAATTACATAACTTCTTTTTTCACCAAAAAGAGGATAAAAGCTGTGGTAAAACAGCTCACAAACCCCACATTCACAAGGAGACTATGGTGATCTAGAAGTATTTGAATGATATTAGTCTTACAGTCTTTCTTGATAGAGATGCTATAAAGAAATAAACCTGAGAGCAACAGGTCATCCCACCTAACCCAGCATCCCTTGCAGCCATGTCAAGGAGCAGCAGCTGTGAAAACCCCAGATAAGAGAATGTGTGACCCCAAATCTCATGACCACAAGGAAATGGCTAGAAGAGCAACACACGTGCCTTGGAAGGTGAGAAAGCAAGCAGAATGAAAGGGACAAACTTCCAGTCAACATGAAGAAATGCAAGTAACAGATCACTCTTATGGGATTAATCTTTGTTCCCCAAATACTCCAGACTGAACAGCATTATGAGCATTACCAGCAAAACGCCCAGCATTTATGCACAGCCACATTTCTGAACTGCCTTAAAGCTTTCTGCATTAGGATTTTACTGCTACACAGAGAGGGGCCAGCTGGGAAAGTCAGATCTGGACTGAACTCCAACATCTTCAAACAGGGCCTTTTGGGGGAGAAGAGGGGAGTCAGTCTGGGGTTATGTCCTGGCCCCAGTCTAGTTGTAGGACCAAATGGAGGAGCATCCGTGCAACTGAGGTCATTCCTTTCATTTGGTTAGACAATTTTGGGATAGGAAACCTCAACGCACAGGCTTGTTTTGGATAAACACCAAAAAGCAATTTGGGAACCTGGACGAAACAATCTGATTCTCCAGAGTCTATAACACCAGTGGAAAATGCGCGTAAGACCTCACCTCTGCTATTAGCAGCTTTCCCGTCATATGTTTTTCCTGTGCTATATGGAAGCTCCCGGGCACTCAGGACTTCTGCAGCGCTTCTACCTCTGACAGGCCCCTGCAGGGTCGGGAGCCTGCTGAGGGAGGGACGATCTGAACTCTCACTTCCCGGATTCCCGAAAGAAAAGCCCTCCGAAAACGAATGCATCCTAACACTATGCTAACTGCCTTAAGGCCCCGGCACGTGGGCGCTGAGCAGCGAAGAAAGCCTGGTGAGCTGTCAAGAGCTGTGGGAAAGGCAGCTGGTTTGCGTGCAGATAACCTGGGATGTTCAGAGCAGCCATATGGAGTCAAGAATGGAAAATGTGGACAGTCCTTGGTGGCAGAAGGGACAGAGGCACATGCAGGAGATTTTAGTTGGAAGTGTGAAGCTCAGGGCTTCTCACCAGCACTCCTCCTTGCTACGGCTGCCTGGAAGAAAACAAAGCAGTGCCCAGGGGAGCAGCAGCCCCTCGGACCCCATGGCTGCGCCCATTTCCAGCCTGCAGGGTGCTCAATCCTTTCTTCGCCCATCCCCACTCAAAGAGCACTCTGTGCAGAGAGAATTAACTTGCAGCATCACATTCCTGTGCAGCAGGTGGGACACACTGTGGACTGCTCTTGCTCCAGATAGCGTTGCAGGCATGGCCGCATGGCTTCCCCTTGCCCTTGCACTTGGGTAAGAGCAATGCCGATCACAGAGAGCAAACAAGCAACCCGGAGCCTCCCAGGGCTCTGGGGGATGAGCAGAGAACAGCCCGTGCCATTGCAAGTGCAATGGCCCCTGTGTCATCCAAGTCCTCCCACGCGAAGCACAGGGAATGAGGGAGCAGGACCTGTGCTGGGGCTGGAAAGAAACCCACCTCCCCTGGGCTCGGGAGCGGAGGGGAAGGGGTGAAACCCCCTCCCTCACCAGCAGACTGCACGGGCTCTCACACACAGCCCTGGCACTGTGCCGCCGTGTTGACCTGGAAAATTGGCCGCCGTTGCGCAGAGCCCCATTCAGGCTCCCCGGCCCATTCAGCGCCTTGCTGGTGGGTGGACTGCCAGGGCAGCAGACACCCAGTAACAGACACCATGAGCTTTGCACAGCCAGTCCCTCGCATTCACTACCCGCCGGGTGGGATATCCGTCAGCGGCTTCAGGGAGAAAGGCCCTGCGTGTTTGCTGGTGTTTGTTGACAGGAGCCCAAAGAGGAGAACAAAACTGTGAAGCAAGACAATGCTTCTAATTTGAAGGGGAACATTTCTTCCTCCATTAATTATTTCCCATGCTATTCCTGGCAGTGACCTTCACTGGGAAGGAAAAAAAAATCAGATTTGTTTTTATATCTTTTATCCGACTTCCTATACTAAAGCCTCTGGCTAGAATGAGTCACATTTATATCAAGCCATCGCATTATATTATGCTGTATCAGTGCTGCTACCTGTCTTGTCTCTCTCACCATTAGGGTTCGTTAGCATTAAACCAGGCAATTTGCAGCTACATTTAAAGATTACCTGCCTCAGTGGCAGTGCCCGTAATACCCTTGTTTCATCTTTGGAAATAATACCGTGAGGATTACATTTGAGACTGCTGGCAATCTGCCCCGCATTGAAGGGAAATTATCCTGGTTCTGTGCAGAGGTGTTTGCCTGTTGTAGAGCAGGCATCTCCTCTCTGACCGCTCAAAATGAAATCCTTTATGTGCACCTCTGGCCCCCCTCACCCCTTTAGAGATTTCCGGCGTTATTCCTGCTCCCTTCATGCAGCAGAGCTGCACGCTGAAACCACGGCTTCCGAGAGGCAGAGAGTGTTACCTCTCTGGGTTGGGGAATGACCCTCACGGTTCCTCGTCAGCCATCAGCCCAGCTTCCACCGCCCAAAAATTTAAAGGGTTGAGAAGAAACTCCGCCAGGGAAGTCTCAGAGATCCGTGCCCCTCCGAGAGAACTTCCCACAGAAGGCAGTGGGCTGGTCATTGGTCTCTCATTTCATTCACACTTGCTTTCTTCCTCTGTTTTATAAACACAGTGCTCACAAAGCATCATCTTTAACATGAAAGGGGCACTTGCTTCCAGACATTTCATTTTTTAAAAAAATGTGAGTTCGGATTGCGGCAATGGCCTAAGTCGCCTGCCAGAACTGAAGCCGTACCATGCCGGGAGCTGTGTGAGTGCCCAGGAAGAGCCCTAGCCCTCAGCTGCTTCCAGCCTAAAAGTGAAGCAGTCAAAAGGTTGAAAGAAAAATGGTATATTAGAGGTTATAACAGAATAACGTACCTGAAAAAGAGTTTGATCTTTACCCTACAGAATCCCAAGGAATCCTAGTCAAAATGTAGGCATCCCACAGATACTGAACATTTGTGTCTCCCACACAAACGCTGCTGTTGTGTGTCCTCCATTGCTGAGACCCCTGATGTGCAGTATGAAGATGGAACAAACGCTGGCTGCTGGCTGTGCAGAGGACCTGTTCCACCTTTGAGCCATGGCTCATGGTGTGCCAGCTGGGCCAGTGCGGAACATACAAACCTCTCTTATTAAGCAAAAGAGCAGCACATACCTCGGTGTGAAGGCAACTAGCTTAACGCAAATTGCAACAAGCATGACAAACAGCAGGAGGTAAGGAAGACTTAAGGGTACTTCACAAAAGTATGCCACAATCTGGAAAAGGCAAAATATTTTCAAGAGCCATTGCTCTTTCTAGTGCAGGTCTACTTGCTTTTCCATGACATGAGAACTAATCAATGGGCTTGAGGTTGTGTCACAGGATTTTAGTTTTAAAAAATGCCCAAGAGAGCCACTTTCAATATATATACTCAGGTCTCTAAATAAATAAATAAACAAATAAGACACATGAAAATAAATAATATTTTTCTTTAAATTTACTGCTGCTATCATTGCACCATCAGAAATAGGCACGGAATATTTTCAGTGGCTTGTTCTCATCCTGAAATAATAGGTATGCATTAACATCCATTGCAAAACCATCTCTTGACTTTCATAAGCTTTGTTGACAGAGGAAAGGACGCACACAGGCCCTCCCAAGCACACTCTTATTCACAGGTACAAACTTTTTTTCAGTGATGAATGAATCCTTTCAGAAATGCTAATATCAGCACTTATACAAGGGGGCCAATGCAAACAGTAACTGCTGGTTCATTACTCTTTTTGGATCCTTTGCCAATTCACAGATCTTCAGAGTTAGTGTTGAAATAGGCAGCGTTTTGTTGGAAAAGAATGAAAATGCATTTCTGAACCAAGATCTACTGATGGTAATAGATGACATAACAACCCCAAGGAAGGGCTTCCCTGTGAACCCAACCAGTATGAGAGAAGGAGAGACAGTAAGAAGATGGGGATTTTAATATCTGGATCATATCTCACTGCTTGCATTCCCCCAGGAGATTTAGTACTACCTCTGAAGGCAGCAGCCAAAAATGTGCTTTGATGTATCTTTCATCTAAAGCTATTTATATTGATAAATTATGTTTGTGTGGCTGAAGCACTGAATCAGAGATAGGGCTTTTGTTCCCCCTTCTACCACATGCTCTCGGTGTGTCCTTGGAGAAGCAACGGGAGTTGGTGTGCCTCACCTGGGCCTCTCTCAGCCAAGCAGAGGAGAGACCACTTTCCCACACAGCCGGCATGGAAGAAAGCTCTGTGCATCATGAGATGGACATGTCTCACCATACTGAGTCCTCTTGAAAGCTATGAAAACAAATTGACACTGGTCAGATTCACATTGCCCTAAAATTAATCATATGATTAATTGGGAAACAAATTCTTGAGTTCAGAAATTACCAGCAACAATCTTCTCTTCTGGGCTTCCTGCTCCCACAGATGAGCCAAATAAAGGACCATTTGAAAGGCCGTGATTCATTTCAGTGCAAAGCAACTGGCTTTGCTTTGATTGCAGGGAAATGTGACTTAAATTAGGCCAGCTGACTTTGTCCTGAAGAGGACTTCAGTTTCTCACATGAACCTTAGCATAGCCCAACTGTGGACGGTGACCTCTCTGGCTAAAGCCACAGGACATTCAACTCTGCCCTAGGACATTTGCCCTGATAAAGAGAAAATAGACTGCATGGAAACAGAATTGCCAGAAGAAACAGTTGAGGGCAGCAATAGGATCCCAGAAAAAAAAAGCACTTCCTCGGATCACAGGGGACGATCATCTCTCATTACTCGCACTCTCCTCCCCCAGGTAACTGAGCACTGCTGGATTAAGCTGGGGAAGATGGGGGATGGAGGAGCAAGAAGCAATCTTTTTTGGTAAGGGAACATGTACAGTAAATAACAGCTGCAAAGGCTCCCTTGTGTATTGAAGACATTATAATTCGGGGTTTTTCTTCTCAAAATCAGGCTTTAATGGGAAGCAAGCCTCACACTTTCTAAAGGAGTACTCTACAATAGCTTCTTAAGCTTGGAGAGTGCTTTGGGAGCCCCCAGGATGAAAGGCGCTCTAGGAATGAAAGCTGATATTTATGATTATTGCTTGAAAGGAACAGAGTGGAACACTAATGTAAAATATGAATGGCTGCTGGTGTTAAAAAATGTATTGTTGACTTAGTGCTAAAGAAGATAGTCCCAGCTTTCAAACTTGGATGACAAGAATTTAGGAGGTTCAAGAAGTAGAAAAGACTCCTGCAAATAATTGCAAAAGCCAGTCTGACATACAGGGCAAATAGGTGTCTTGTGGGTTTTTCTTCTCCTTCTCCTAAAGCGCAGGCCATATGATGTCTCTCACCCCAGCTCTGCCAGCCAAAACAGACACCCATTAACCACAGTAAGTACTATGTACTCCTCTTAAAGGAAGAACCTACAGATCCCTTAGGACACGAGGGGAGAAAAATATCCTTGGTAAGTGGTCAAATGTTATGGATTGGCCTGAGTAGATTCATATCTTGTTTCACTCAGAGGACTAAGTAGCAGAAGCACTCCAGGCTAATGTAAATTCAACTTCTCTATTTTAGAAAGCAATGAGAGAAGAGAATTGGGCTAACAGGTGCTGCTCCTGCAAACACCTACCTGCATACTCTCAGCTTGCATAAATCTCTTCTGTTGATTTTACACTGGGCATCTGGCCCCCTAACGTGGCACCCTACAGCTCCTAGAGAGCATGTTTTTCCATCCAGACCTGGTATTGAGATGTCTTCACCTTGGTCTCCCAGTCTTGCACTTTTCCCTGAGAAGAGCTAAAAGAAAACCCTTTGAGAGAAAAAATTCTGCATCTTTACTTCTCAAAAAACAAGCTCAAAAGTTACTCTAGTGCATAAGAAACCTTCACAGCAAAAGCCCACAGGATGTCAAGAAGTGATTTCTTCTTTTTTTTAAATATAGCAGAGAAGAACACAGTATGCACCAGAGACTGAATGCTAATACCATACACATTTAAATTAGATATAAGGTGCAATTATTTTTTTAACGAGCAAGCGTGATTAACCACTGCAATGAATTAAGAAAAAGGGCTGTGTTCTCCAATTCGCAGGCTCCAAATGAGGATAGGATACCTTTCAGAGGCACACTAGAAGAACAGGAATGGCTCTAGGGACAGGGAGTTCACCGGTCAACACCCCACCCAGGCTCGCAGCCCTCTGTGCCACTTGGGGCAACCTCCCTGCAGGCCAGTCTCCCACTTTCTAATGTGGCCACGCTAGGCATGAGCCAGGAGAACGCAGTGACCGTGCCCTCTGGGTTGCTGAAGGCCGAGCCTCGGACTCTGGAGAAGTAGCATTTCGCTGAATCAATGCTGACAGGACTGGTCTGTACGAATGGTCCCTCCCCAGCGCCAAGCTGCTGGCAGGTTGTGAGGGGCAAAGGAACCCTGGCAGCCTGTGCTGCTGGTGGTACCTCAGCTGGGGCTGGGGTGCGGAGCACGCCCCGGCGAGCTCCTCTCCATCAGTGCCGCTCCCTCTTCCTGGCATGGTCTAATGCTGATGGATCTGTATTAGGAATAACAGAAAGTCCTTGGCCTTTTTTCCCCTTTCTTTCTTTTTTCCTTCCCTTCAGCTATTTAGGCCAACTCTGGCTAATCACGCTTTGTAACTCATACTCAGTCACTGCCATGGCAACCATTTCAACATGCAGTTCATAGACTACCTCTGAGATGTACAGCTCCTTTGAGAAACACGTATACCTTGATGCTTCAGGAGAGGCATTAAGAGAGAAGAACTATCATCTGCTACACTGACACATTTTTCTGCCGTCTTACCTCTGGCAGCACGAATCTCTTCCTTTAGCTCTGAATAGCTCATCACTTGTTCTGTCCCCTTTCCCTCCCCCAAAAATAGGTTCTTTAAAAATTGACACAGATTTATGAAGATGAAAAAGAAAAGTGTAGGAAGGGAAATGCATTTGGAAATTCCACTCTCTGGCATCTAAATTCACCCTCGTAAGAATGCTGCAAAGCCTGTCCTGTTGCTGCTTCAAAGGAAATCCTATTTTGTTCTGCTGTGTCACTGTGGAAAAGGAGAATGTTTTGGGGGGGGCTTGCTTTCTGGTTTTCTCAAACCCCAGGAGAGAGATGGCAGCTCAGGAGTAGGGTGGGTGCTGCTCCTTCCTCCTTTGCAAAATGGCTCCCGCTCAGAAGCGCAACTGCCCCGCAACATGCAAAACCAGGTCTGCATGCGTCCAAGTGTAGAGAGCAAGATTTGAACAGCGCTGCAAAAAGATCTATCTGGAACGTGGAGGTGCATTTTTCCAACAGCCACCTCTGAGGATCTTGCTCAAGATCTACTGTGACCAGGTTTGATTGGACTAGTTGCGATGCCTGCCCCTGACACCCAGCCGGCACAGGAAGGTGCTGCAGCGAGGTGCTACGCAGGTGTCTGCCGTGCTGGCTGCGAACGCATCATTTATTCTGCTCACACTTAACACACTCTTCTCCCAGGCGCAGTCAGAGGGGAGGCTGACTGCCAGCACCACAGTATAAAAAATCCTTTTTTCCTTCTTTAGGTAAATTGTGGCTGCTCTGTGGAAGAACCTGATTCCACGTCCTGAATGTTCTCTTTTTTGTGCTTATGGGTGTAGGTTTCAAATATGCATATAGCACATGTAGTGTTGTGATGATCCTCATCAGGTGGAACTACACTATCCATTCCTTTCTTCCCATCTTTTTCTGTGTTTTTTATCACTGTCCATTGTCAGCTAGCCAGTAGCCACAAACAAGACCTGCCCCACCACTACTATCTACTTGCCATCAATAGGAAAAATGCTTCTGCTACTGACCAAGTGAGAGGAGAAATCCAGATGCACCCACAAACAAGCAAATGTCAGCACACCCAAAACAACCTGAGTGGAACATTCGATTTCAGTTTGAATGTACCCCTCAGCCCCCCGATGCTAGCCATATGAGAGCACCCTCACAGTTCTTTGCACCGAAATTTTCTCTAGGAACAAAATCTGAGAGTCAAGAGCCAGGAGTCTCTAAGGTAGGCAAATAAATCTCATCCAGCAGGTAAATAATATATTGCAGTCACTTTTGCCCTGTTATTTTTAATGCACATACATGCAGACATGCACACTGCTTCATAAGCCCTGCATATGCACTTCTCAGTCAAGTATCATTTATATATACCATCTCCCACTGAAATCAAACCTCTGAGACTGCTGAAGTTAGGAAACACGTCGTGTGCTCAGAAAGAAACATCATGTATAGTCTATCAAATCTCCGGGACTTCTTGACTGTGTATAGACTGCTTGGGGGGACCCAGATCCTCAGCTGTCCTTTCTAATCTGCAACCTAAAGTCAAGACAAAGGCTGGCAGGAGGAGAATACAGGACACAACTGACTGCTTTTAGCCCATGCACTTTAATGCTAATGCATTTCTGTAACTGCATAATAAGCATGGAGAAAATTATGATAGGTCTGTGAACTGCGAATACCATCTTTATGGCATGTGTATACCATAGGCCCAACTCTTCACTGAATCAAATTTCTATAAACCACTGCAGTGAATTTGGACTTTCATCTGTGCCACACCCCTCTTTCCCAATGGATTAAATTCTGGCAGTCTCACTACTCTGTAGGTAAGGATGCACTCTTACCCCTGTGTGAGAGAGGGCACGAAGGGACAAAGGCTAGAAATGAAGCTGGAAGAGTCTTCTCTTTCTTACATCATGCATTAGGTAACGTGCTTGACACCAGCCAGGCTGGCAGCACCTAGAGCTGAAAATCAAGGCAGTGCATCAGGGCACGAGCAGGGCATCTCAACCATCCATCCCTCCAGCTCTTAGTCCAGTCCTGGGCACAGTTTTGGCTCAGGCCAACCAGTGCTCTCCCAAACCATTCCCAAGTACAGTCTAGGAGTTAGCATGGGCCAGGACTGTTCCCAACAGGTAGCTTGCATGTGGCCACGTGGTTTTGAAAGGCAAAAGGGTTTATCTGTCACACCATAGCCAGACAGTGTAACCCAGTCACAAAGCAAAGTGAAGCTCCTGCCCCTGCCCAATTTGTTAGCACAGACATAGCCACATGCCACACGGGCTTGTGTCTCGGGCTTTCTTTTGATCAGGACACATCTCTGAGCCGTCCGTCCAAGTCCTCTCCTCCACTTTGATACAGTGCAAAGTTGAAATAACTTTGACTACAGGTGGCTCAAACCATCACATTTGACACTGAGCGGAGAAGCGTTGATGCAGCCAGCACCACCTCCCAGCTGGGAGTTGAACCTGCCCCCAGAAGCATCTCACCCTGCTTTGCTCCACCAACCCAAAGCCCAGCAGGTGAGCACCTGGGCATACCTGAGCTGTAGAAAGGGAGGGGGGAAGATGGTGCCGTGGTTGCCTGTTTCTCCACTGGAAGGGCTTCATCTTGACTTCGCACCGCAGCAAGCAGAAGAGGTGCCTCACTGGGCTGGCATCACAGCGGCGGCAGCAGCAGCCCAATCCCTGGCACGTAGCCCCCACAGGACCCTCCTGCCCCGGCCCCAACATGATGGCCCTCCCCTCACTGCTCCAGCCAAGGAGGGCCTCAGACTTGACTACAGGTGTGGTGAAAGTCAGCCAAGGAGTTTAATTGCCCAAACATGCAGTGCATGAAGACAGACTGGGCTCAAACCCTGGCTAAGCATACGCTACAGACATACCCTCAGCAAGTTTGTGGCACAGCCATCAAAAAAAGCTGGATGTCCCGAGGCCACCAATCCTTCCTTTCTTAGCCTTCTATTCCTGTGAATATAAATCAAACCTTGCAATGGCAGGAGAGCAGAGGCATTCCGTTATTTTGTTTTCATTTGATAAAAATGAAAAGATGAGGGTGCGTGCATAGCTAATCCTCTGCATCCTCTCTGCACAGAGAGGATCCTCTGCATCCTCTCCTGTGTTCTCCGACAGAGAAACCGGGCTTCTCAGGAGGCTGCATTAGCAAGCACCCCACCTCAGGAGGCAGCACCCCCCGTTCCTCTTCCACCGCCTGTGCAGCACAGCATCTTCTCTCCACGGCACTGAGCTGAGGAAAGTCGGCATTTTACAGGCAGTACAGAACAGTACAGAAACCCCTACTGTTCACTCTCCTCATTTCCTTTGGAATCCAGTGTTAGGTGTTGTGCTGCTTTCCAATGGGATGTGAAAGAGGTTAGGAAGAAACTTAAAGGGTGTTTTTTATATCTGCTTAAGAAACATTCAGGTCCTGGCACATGAGAGAGATCAGGACTGTTCCAGTGGGGAAATTCCTATGTTCCCAAGCAGGTCAGGAGAGATTGCAGAGAAAAGCAAACATTGCAAAAACATTTTGCAATGCAAAACTCAACAAACAATTGCAAATTCTTTGAGTTAAAGCAGAGAAATTGCTTGAATGGGTTTTGAATCCTTTTCCTCCTTCCTTATAATGAGCATTTTCTTTTTTGCAAGCATGCTCCTGGAATGAGAAGTCTCATAGTTTAGGGATATGTTCACACTGGGAACATTCACGTGACCTTTCAGATCACATTCCTCCTATTTATAAGAGTATTAGTCATCCACTTAGAGAGCAGAACTAATACCATGTTTGTTAAATGACTAAATGTGCGCTATGAATAACCACTGGTGGGTACTTAAAACCACAGATATATCCAGGAGCACACTGAGAATCCATAGCTAGCACACGTTTAGACAAAGCACAAATAATACTACTGCACGTAAAATACATTTGGAAGACAGTCTGAAGGCAGTTCACTCACAGGAAGAAAGGGCTAAATTCATCAGATAGATAGATTATTTTCCAGAGATAGTTCACCTAGTTATTTAGACATATAGGGTAGCTGGCAAGAGCGCATGACAGCTGAAGCCTTAAATTTGAAAAAAGTCCAGGCAGAACCGTAAGACGGAGAGGATGGAGCACAACTCCGCTGGAACTTGGCCATTACACTACACAGAAAATGTCAGGAGTGTTGTACTACAAGTTTGCAAGTTTGTCACTGGCAAAACACGAGGTTTAGGAGCTCTGAGTAATGCCTAGCTTGTTAACTAACATGTTGCTCAACTTAGCTTCAGGGAAAGCACAATACAAGCCATGTGCGTTATTAGCCCCAACACGTTTGTGAGTCCCAGCCAACGTGAGTAAACTTTCCATGCCTCAGATCGTAGCAGTGCCTCCAGCAAACTGCCACAAGCAGTATCAGTTCCCAGGTCAGGAGAAATGCTGCTTGCCAGGCGCTGAGGACTTCCCTGCTCTCCATGCAGTAATATCAGCGCTTCGGGAAGCATTTATCAGGACAAGACAGATGATGTCGGTGCACTCAGACCACACTGGTGAAACCATATGAGTGCATGTATCTGTCAGGAGAAAATCTGGAGGAGAGGAAGAGTGAAGGACAAAAAGGTGGGAGGAACAGGAAGGAAGAAAGAAAGTATAGAGAGCGGCGTGAGAACTTAAGAGAGACAGCAGGCTATGTGCCCCTCTATAAAGGAAACACAGAAGCAGTCTGGGCTGTGTGAGCTCCACGTTTCTGACAGCAGGAAAAATGGAAGTGGGAACAGCAGTGCAAAGAATTATGAGGGTTTTGAAGAATGATGCGCAAATTACAGGCTGGAGCACAGAGAATTACAGGACTTTGACTGTGGGTTCCCAGCTGCCCCTCAGTTTAGCATTACAGACTAATTAAGTGCTTCCACACTGCACAGGATGGTGTTGTGGGGACACTGGGATGTGTGGCTGCGGTAGACTTTTGGCCAAACCCTCTTGGGGCAAGGATGGACGTTATCAGCAGGCTGTAGCCACACGGCAGTGTCAGGGAGATGCTCCCTGCCAGTAAACCTCTCCGGTGTCAGCGTGACCAGAGGGAGACAAGCTCTGCGTCACGCCAGAGGCAGTGGCTGAAAGGTTCGGTGAGAAGGTGGCAGCTAAAGGTGCAAATATCACTTCCTCATTGCAGCCTCTGTGAATGGCCCTGCCTGTGCAATACAGAGGATGTTTTGAATGGCAGAGCACAGGCAGTGAATCATTTTATAATCACTGCTGGTGTGTCCCTGTCTCAGTGTATCATCAAGCCTTCCTTTTGGTCAAGTAATCATTTGAGTCTGAATCATCTCCGCACAGGTTTCTCCTGGCGCAGGCTGGCATGGTCAGTGAGCAGAGCCAGTCGAATGCGCTCTCACCATTTCACCCATGACTGGGGAGGACCTGCCAGGATGGTGCTTGCGGCTTTGCCGTATGGACGTTGGCAGCACGGAGGGTTCCCACAGATCATGTGGTCTCTTGGGCCCCCCACAAAAGTCAGGCAGCAAATTGTTAACCATGTAAGTTATCACTGTTTCCTTAAAAACTCCTCATGGGTCAAAGGGTTAGCACTTTCCTGGGCTAGAACAACGTCAGTAGCGAGCCAGGGTCTCCAAATCACAGAATAATGGAGGCTGGAAGGGACCTTCAGGAGGTTAACTGGTCCGGGACCCCTAAAAATCCAGGTTTGAATGCTCCTCTCCTCGTGCTCAGAGTCTGAGCCGCCAACACAGAGGAAACGGAAATCCCGTGCAAGCCAAGGAGCACTTGTGCTGGTGGGGGCCAGCTGAGATCAAACAGGTGAGGAGAGAGCATGAAAGCAAAATCCAGCAACATCAGGTAGTACTAAAGGGCCACAGCAGAGACAGAGTAAAATGAGGAAAAGACCAGCAAAACCAGTGGGGGACAGAGAGAGATGGCATGTTTGCTTCCTCTGCTGCCAAGACGGAAGCAGGAAGGGTGGTGTGGGGGCATTTCTCTTTTCTCCCAGTTGGCCGCACGTGCACCAAAGCTCCTGCTGTGCAAAGGAGCCACCTCCTGACACCACGGAGGCAAAGTAAGAGACAAGGTTGCCACAGCTGGAAGAGGAAGCAGAGTCCTGGCTCCACCCTGCCTGCACAGTCCTTCCTTCCCAGGCCTCAAGAGGGGTGGAGGAAAGGGGGCAACCCTCATTCCTCTCCAGGCCAGAGGGGGGAAGGACTCACCAGGTCTCACCCCCACCCTGTCACTAATATCAAATAATAATAGTATTTAGCACTTCCATAATTACCTTTGCACTCTGCTATCACAGACACTGCTGAATTGGAAGTCATTAAGATCATTATAATGAGCTTCAGTGGATCCTTTCAGTCGGAGGCATTATTTAGCCAGCCCTCATTTTCGTGGTTACATCTGAATAAGCATTCTGCACTGAGGTGAGGTTCACCGATGAGACACTTCGGCATAAAGGCAGTCTCCTACTTGCAAAGGCAGAATAAGTGTCATTATGCATCATGTTTCACCAGACTTCAAAATGCCAAGGAAGGTAAGTCAGGTTATAGCTGGCTCCACCTTCAGCTTGCAAGAGCTGCAAAACTGGACTGGAACCTGGGGAAGGTCTGCCATGACCTTCTACACGCAGCACCCGTTTCTCAGCAGCTGCCATTCTGGAGGCCTTCAATGGTCAAGACGAGCAGCCACCACAAGCCCTCCCTGCAGGCGTTGATTCAGCAAGAACTCTTATTAAGGCGGAGGGGGCAGAAGGCCAGCAGCTCTGGGAGCACCTTGCACTGGGAACAGGAGAACCGTGCTGACCTAGTGAAGGTGCTGGCAAAGACCTGGGCTGCTGGCCTGAGCTCAGGCGGAGGGGCACGTGGACATATGGCTGTGCTGGACCGGGCACTGCTGGGGCCGGTGAGCAGAACCATGTCCAGAGCTGCCTGCAGAACAGAGACCTGCTGGTCCTGGGTCTATTTTTAGCCTCGCTGAAGACTCCTTTGTTTGGCCTTCCAATAAGAAGGAACTAAGTGCCCCTTTAATTGTGGTTACCTCAGCTCCCTGTTCATAAATGCAAATAAAGGCACTTAATTTCTCCCATTTTTGTTTGTCCTTTATGTTTGGGCTGTGAATCCCTTGGGAAAACATCAAGGGCTTCTAGGTGTACCTGTCTTATTAATAATAAAAGTAATGTGCTGGTTTTGTCATTGAAGTAGGAGGAAATGTGGGCACACGGAACAAACACTTGTATTGCAATTTCTTATGTTTAAAACAAGAACAAAAAGATAATAGAGTGTAATACTTCGACCAAGAGCAAAGGTAAAATCACAGTAGCTGACTCAGTGTAACAGAAAGAACTTAATTGAGTTGGCACCGTTTCGGCCTGCCTTCTCGGGAACTTGCACATGGGAATACGTTAAGAGTAGCATAACATATCCAAAACACTGCCTGAATGAAAGAAAAGAGTCACTGTTGGGCAAAAGCGTTATTTTCAGCAGCAAGGAAGTTCTTCCAGCAAAGCGTGAGCACAAACTTTTGGTTGTGACATTTCTTGGTGTTCAGTTACTGTCAGCGTTACAAATAAACCCAATCAAGGCAGAGAACCTACCCTTGCGCTGCCAGCCCCAAACACAGCTGAAACGCTCTTTTAATGTGTTTGTGACCCAGCCGTTCAATCCGTCCTCCAGAAACAGGTAAAAACACAAGACTTGGACAAGACCCAAACAAGCTTCAGCACGGTTTAGAAATGAGTAAAGACACAAAGCTGCTTCTCTACTTCAAGACAAACTGGCTGTTACAAAAAACACCGAGGAGCAATGACATTTCCGGAGCTCTGGCTGTATCTGCAGTGGAAAGGAGTTTCCCATGCTGTTTCCTTAATTAGCACAAATATGCTGACAACCTTCTCCAGGCTGAAATCAAGCCATAGGCCACTAAAAAGTTGATCTATCCACGTATCCAAATCTACCAATGTGCTGAGCCAACATGTTTCAATGCCGTAATCAGTACCCAGATTATAACGTGGCTTTGTCATGCACCCAGTTGCTGAAACAGACTTTGATGTCCCAATACGAAACCTATTTGTCCTGCAGTCAGCAAATAGGAAAAGTGCCAATATATACAATCAATGTTTTTCAAGTGCTGGGATTGTGTGCTGGCATTTATTGGATCATTTTGACCACTATATGAATTTATAAATATGACCCAATTGAATTAGAGAAATAACATGATCTGAAGGCCAGATTCTAAGCTTGTTTAATCTGAAATAAACAGGCAATAACTCATTTGGCATCCAGTAATTTACTCTGCTTTCACCGTGGAGCGATCAAGACCACAGTTATCTCTTTACGCAGTTCAATCTGAGTTTAGCCCTTGTCACCAGGACACGTTATAATATGATCATGCAGCAGTCGAACAGAAGAGACAGCCTGCCAATACAGTAAATATTGGAGTACCAGCCCTAGGGAAAAGTTTAGCAACCTTATGACAGGTAGGGTTTAAGCGTGTGAACCCGAGCCTTGTTCCTCAGACAATTTTTGCTTTGTTGGTAATGCAGCTGGCAGGACTAACTCTAAAAGCAATTTATGCCTGGCCAGCTCATAGCTAATTCTGAGTGAAAGCTGTGACAGCTAAGCTGTTTCCTCCTGGCCAAGGCAGCCAATTTTCTGCGACTGGTTCAGTAAGGTTGCTGCCCGCTGTGCGGACAGCACGCTGCGACGTGCCGGTGCGACTGGTCTGACCCCTCCTACCACGTTTCAGTTGTCCCTACAGTAGCACATCCCACGGTATGCCACACCATGGGCTGCTTGCTCTTGGTAGGCGTCTTCCAGGAATTCACCTCCGTCCTTACTGGTCTGTGGCGTCACTGCCCGCGTTTTCCCAGAATCACTTGGCCACCGGACAGCATGGCAGGTAGCCCTGCCAGCAGAGCTGCTGCTTGGAAAATCTGCCCTGTGGAGAAGCTGAGCATCTCACTGGTTACCTGCTATAACTCTTTTAGCTGGATACAAGGTCACAGTTGTGAGAGGAACAAGAATGTGTCTTTGATGACATTGACATAAATTACCCACAGTTTCTTGCCAAGGAAAAAAAAGAATGCCAGAAAGTGATGCCCCATGACGAACAAATTAGATCCCATTTTGTGTCCCTTCACCTGTAGAGAAAGGTTTGAATGTCACTGAATTCTGCGCCTGCGACTGTCACCCATCCCAAAATGAACGAAACCAGGCTGACGGCTACGTTCATAACTTTCCTGTTGAGCTGTTTTCTTTCCTGAATTTTATTTCGGTCCATTTATTTATTCATTTCAATAATTGCCCTTCAATACCACAGAGCAGCTTTAAGACACAAATAGGCTGTCATCAGACACCTCAGGTTCTCTTTAGCCACTGTCAGTAAAAGCACGTCCTCCAAATCTATCGCTACTGCACGGGGCTCCTCCTGAGCCGGTGGGGCCAGGGGGAAAACTAAGCCGAGGGACGATCCTGGGAGGTCCCAAGCACTTGCAACTGGTCTCGGCCTCTGTTCGAGGTACAGGCAGCTGAATTCTCGTAGGGGCAGCTGGACACTTCGGTGGTTACGTGGGGGAAAGCGAGAGCTGTCCCTGCCTGCTTGCACAAGGACAAGAGACAGCAAAGGTGCTTCCCCCGGCTCAGGCTGTACCCTGAACCCTTGCTGCCGTTAAACAGCCTTACTCTCCCAGGGAGAAGGGGAGGCATGGAGTGAAAGTTAAATTTGACCTTCCTGGAAGAATGAACTTATTGATGCTGCGCTGGGCTGGAACCTGAAACCACTGAAACTCTGGGCCTAGAGAGAGGGAATTACCAAACCAAGCCCGGCTGATTCAGTAAGGCAAACCAAGACTCACACAGCTTCCTCTTCCTAACCCCATTCCTTCTCTCTGAAAGACACTTTACTTGCTTTAACCAAATGGAAGCAGCGCTCTAGACACCGAGAAAGCTTGCCGACGCCAGGCTGTGCGTCAGCGCGAGCCAGAGGGACGTAAATCAGACAAGGTACAGGTAGCCAACTCATTGAGGAAGGCGTCCCCGGGGTTCCCCATTGTGATCAAGCAGCGGCAAAAAAAACCCATCCACTTGAAGACTGACACACCTTTGCCTCCCACTAACCTCAATATAAAACTCATTTGGAGAACAGAACCCCATAAGCCTGGTCTCATTTACACCGGTTTTGCACAGTTGCCTCCTTGGGAAATACCCCATCTTTATGATATTTTAAGATACAGTTTAAGAAGCTCATGAAAGGAGGGCACTGGCAGCTTGTAGCCTGCAGATCCTTCACTAAACACATGAGCACGCACCACACAAACTTTCCCTGCAGTCCCACAGCTGCCAGGCCCTGACGAGGAGGTATCACCAACACAATGGAAAGTTTCCACAGTCCCCTTTCTCCAGAGGGTTTCAGCTGCGCTGCCATGGCTGAGCTGCTGGTTTAGGATGTTAAAGTCCTCCCTGCTGGAAAAAAAAACACTCTCAGCATATACTGCATAAGGGCTGGCATTGGTTTCTTCCTGTTTTCTAGGCCGTGCCATGAGAGCCTAAAAGAATTTTTGGCCTATACTTCGTTTACTAACTCGTATCAAAAAAACCCCCCAGGTTTTAGTTTGCCATCTAAAGGCCAACAGGCCTGACCTCAGTCGTCAGCTGCCCAGGCGATTCGATGAAGAATTAGAGTGCTAAAACACAAAATGCCCAAGACCAACGGCTTGAGAGGAGTCTTGCCCTATTTCTCACCACACAGACAATGCTGTGACCAGTGAACATACCACAGCACGCTACACAGAAATCTTCTCCATCCCAGACATTGTAAAATACTGTACTGTGGTACAAGCTGGAGCAAGGATGTGGTGCAGAAGTCCCAGACAGCCTTGGAGGCAGGATTACTCATTTATTTATCACAAAACTCAGATGAAGTTGTGCTACTTATATTGCTACAGGGCAAGGAGTGGACAGAGACAGACTTTTTTACATTTCCAGGAGCTTGTTTTAGCAAGTGATGACATATGGGGACAGAATTCTCCAAGCTTTGCTCCTTAGCTCAAGAATACAAAATCCTCTTTGCCCATATATCATTAGTTCGCCAGCCACCTAGTCAGGTGCTATTTAAAGCTCTAGGCTTTAAATGCTTCTTGGCTACGTATTGCCCTCTGCCCTGCCATAGGGAACAAGACCCTCACTTTGGGAAATCATTTTCCCTCAAAGTTGGCTGAGCTCTGCCCTTCCCCCAGGGATTAGGTATGCCTACACCCAGGGTCTTGAATTGACAAGATCTCCAAGAAATAAGTAGCTTACACAGGTGGAATTAGGTAGAGATAATGGAAATAAACACCAGCTCGATATTTGAGGATTTTCTGTGCACTGTTTCACTGGTGTCTACTAGCCCACAGGTGCCCTACAAGCTAAGGATACTTCAGCTGACTTGTTTATTCACGCCACCCTCGCGTGTTTCTAAAAGCATCTCTCCTTTTGATCACATGGCAGCAGGTACTGACTCGCTTACACACACAGCAGTGTTACTAGTGACTGCGCTAAACACATGCTGCACCGGTGAGCCCTGCAATATTGTCTGTGGCTATAGAGCCATCACCCCACCCACACGGTCACGTTTTTCCCCGGTGTTAGCCCCGATACGGCCCTACGCAACGCCTGGCCACTTCCAGATGAAAGCTTGCTCTTCCTCTCCTCCACCCTTCTGAGTTCAGCCATCAGGAATACAGAGGAAAATTTCTGGCCGTTTGCGCTTGGGATGAGCAAACACCCAGCCCACACTCTGTCTGGCAGCGTGAACGCCAGGTTACGTGAGGACATGCCAGCAGAGCCCACATGCCACTGCCGGGTTGTGAGCACTGCCGATCCGACTGACCCTGCTCGGGAGACTGAAATATAAACAGCACTTTTCTGGGAGGAGCAGCTCCCGTCCAAATACTCCCCCATCTTAGTCACAGGTTAAAATAAATAAATAAACAAAGCCGTACTAATCTCGCAGTCAGCCCGCTCGCAGCCATGTGACTGGCGTCATCCTTCGCCCCGAGGTGAAATAGGGACCCAAAGTTTAGGTCCCGGCTTCGCCGTGCTCCAATGGCACAGACGGGACGGGAGGCAGCCCCTAACTGGGACAGAGTGGACTTCGGCTTGCGGTGTAAGGGAACACCCACCTGGCAGAGAGCAGAGCCCAGCTGCACGCCACCTGCTCCCGGCTCCATCGCACTTACATAAGGGAAACACTGAGGGGGACAGGACGCGTTTAACCCAGAAATCCTCACGTGACCGTGTGGATCCAAAGCGAAGCAGAGCAGACCTGGGTCTGCTTTCCATCCCATGCAGAGCCACGTCTGGGAAGCAAAGCAAACAGTGGGGACACAAAGAGGCTGGGGAACAGGACTAAGGCAGTAGTTGCCTCTTCCCTTGCCCCTCAGTGAGCGAGAATAGCTGTGCTGGGAGCCAGGAGGGCACACTGGGGCAGGATCAGTCTAGACTTGCTCTGTTTCTTGTCCTCCGTCCTGCAGCATCTGCTGCTGGCCCCTGTCAGAGGCAGGATAAAGAGCTAAGGGGACCCCGCATCCGGCGCGGCGCAGCCATTTGTACTCCTCTGCCTCGTGAGCTGCGAGCCTGGCCAAACCTCCTGTGCGTGCATGAAAGACAATCCCAGCGTTAAATGTATTCCTCCTCTTTATCCAAACTAGAAATGGCTCCTCGGCCTGCAACATCACCAGGCTATGTTAAAACATCTAAGTATAATCAGGAATGCAGCTGGAGGAAAACATCAGGACATCTAAGCATGGGGGTGAGCAACTGCGAGCATACATTTTAACAGGAACTATCCCAATGGGTTCTGAAAGCTACATACAGTATATCTGCCTGTTGCTAATTGTATTTACTGGTGGTGTTTTGGTTGGGTTTTTTTTCCTTCAAGCTGAAGATGAGTCAGAAAAAGAAAAAAAGTCCTTTATTGTTGTGGAAGCAGAAGGATGTCTCCTGAGGGTGTATGTAATGCACTACTGTCACGGCATGACAATGGAAAAACTGACTGCTGAGCCAACCAAACCCCCATAAATACCTAATGATATCTCTCCTGGCCCAGATTTTCTACAAGTCGGTGCCTGAACTGCATACAAAATGACAATCGATATGAAAGGATCTCTCTTCTCAACAGAGCCAGAATTTTGCAGCCCAGCTGAGCATTATATTCCGGTTCATACAAAGGCATCCTTTTAAAGGTCTGTCACAATAACTTAAAGGTGGTGATCCAGCAAAAAAAAAATATACTGCCAGGCCTCTCCTCACCCTCTCCTCCCATGCCTCCCACCATTAGCACAAAGAACAGCTGGCTTCAGCGAACAGCCATCGTTATTAATTACAATATGGTGACACAAACAACGCGTGCCTAGGGACGTTATGCGGGTCTGCATTCACGCGGGGCAAGAGCAAAAAATTTTCTTCCTTTTCTTCTTCTTCTCCTCCTCCTCCTGGCTCGGGTCGCCCCGCCGCCTGGTGTGCTGGGCCATGGAGGCGGCCGTGCCAAGCACCTGGCCCAGTTACAGGTATGCGCGCAGGGACAGGGAGCCCCTTGTGAGAAAACCTGGCCTTAGCAAATTTCTCTGGCCGGCGGCCAGCCTCCAAGCATTGGGCAAGTGACTCTCCCCGGCCGCGGTTACATCAGTCACCACCACCTCCCTCCATGTCATGGCACGGGAAGCGGCTGCCAGGGGAGATGGGGGGGGGAGAGAGAGAGAGAGAGAGAGGGAGAGAGAGGCAGTCGCTGGTTTTTGAAACCGGCTGTCCAAAAAACATTACAACACCCATGCCGGTTTCCAGTGGGTTTGCTCAGTTCCTCCCTTCCCGTGAAGACCACACAGGCTTCGCGAGGGCGTTTTGCCCTGCCGCAGAAAGCCCGTCTCTGGGGCCCGCTGCTCTGGCAGCCGCTCTGCAGCAGCGTGATTCCCCCGGCTTCCTCCAGACACTCTCCCAGTTTACGCCAAGGGCCAGAACGAAACTCAAAAGCTGATATTTAGGGGGAAAAAAATAGGTATTTTCTTATTTTTTATATTATTTTTTTTTCCAGATGGAGATTCTCCATGCCGCTCCACCCCCAGCACGAGGGGGTGGCAGGGCTGGAAGCGTGAGTGGACCAAGAAAGAAGCCCCTCATGGCTCCACTCCCTCCTCTCCCCTGCCTGCTCTGGTCCCTCGTGCCCTGCCGGACTCGCACAGAGGCTGCCCAAGGCCACCCTGGTGGCAGACCACCACTCTCCACCTTCCCAAACCACCATGTCACCGGAGCCCAGGCCGGGACTGCCATCCCCGGGGCCACACTGCAGCAGGGAGGTGGCGGCTGTGGCACCACTGCCAGCAGGGCTGACGGCCAAATCCTGCTCTCGGACACTGTCCCAGTTTAAATTTAGAGTGACATCCCTGCAGTGGTGACCAGGACTTGTTGTGTGCAAGGGGACAGAGCAGAACCTGGACAAGGGATGGCGCTTCAAGACAACCACCTGGGGCCTGGTGTAAGCACAATCACTTGATAAAAGAGAGCAAAACGGGCAAACAAAAATATTGCTCCTGGCATGCGACTACTTCCATATCGATTCAATGCTTAAAAATGCACTCAAGTGAGGATGCCCTTTCTTCAAATCCTCCAGACTTTCGCTCTTGGCAACCTGCTGCCTCCTCACCCCTCGGCTCCTTCACCCCTCGGGCAGCGGGACCTTCCTACAATGGCATCTCAGCCCTCCATTGCCCAACCCCACCAGCCCCTGAGCTCCCTCCTCCGCTTCACCTCCTGCTTGAAGTCCTTCCAGAGGAGGAGCTGGAATTTCTGCAAGGACCGTCCTGCAACATAACCCACCATGGGCCTGCCTACGCTAGCAAAAGCAGGGAGAAAGGATTGCTGAAAAGCAGGGAGAAAGGATTGATGAAGTCCACAGAGAAGCCTTCACGTGTGTGGGGGGGGCAATGGGGCTGGGGCTCAGGCTGCCAACCTGCCCCCTCAGCCATGCCTCTCCTGGGACGGGAGCCCATGTAGGTTGGCAAGCTGGCCAGATCAGGGTAGCTTTTCTCCAGTCGGAGGCTCTGGAAGGATTATTTGGCTGTAACATATCATATGACTTTGTTCTTAGAGTTACATTTTAACTGAGAAAGTTTAACAAGTATGACTTATGGGCTTCTAAAATTGGCAGCAGAAAAATGAGCTGAGGAAGTCATGGAAAAAAACCACAAGCGAGGCCATTCCATGTTATGCACAATTTCTGGGCTCTTTTTCCAATCTTCTGTTTTTTTGGATGGTGGAAAATATTTTCCAGCTACACAGGCCTGGCCTCACTGAGTACGTATTTATGCCAAGTTTATAAAAAGCAGCTGCAGACAGGGTTGAATGAAAGGATTACACTGCTGTCTGTCTTCCAGAAGGTGCTTCAGTTCACACCCTGTCCCACAGAGCGAGGCTTGCTTCTCAAATCTCCATGAATTTATGTAAAGAGGGACAAAATTTGAACCGCACAATACAAACAGCTACGGTTGTGCATGCAAACGGGCATGCATGAGTGTCCACCGAGCTAGCTGGCTAGCCAGCAGCAGTTCCTAGCCACTGCTAACACCGGCTCCTCCAGCCTCTCCCCACCCTACAGCCAGGTCTATCTTCCATGAATACAACGCTGGGGAGACAGCTTTCAGGGTTGAGACCCCCCTCTCAGTGTACCTCTGCTGCCTGCTTCATGTATACCTGCTCTCCAGCTGCTCCCACTGAAATTCGGGCTTCAGCAACCTCACGTACTCTCAGGCTGTTGGGTTTTAAGGCTGGGAGGGATCGCTGTAAGCGTGCAGCCTGACCTCCTCCGCAACACACTGCCACTGAATTTCAATCAGGAACCCGGGCAGCAGAGGCATAACCTTAATTTTCAGCCGTGTCTTGTCACAGCCTTGGCCTGATACACTAGTCACAAGAGGGGAGTCACAAATAATCCTTCACTCTCCTAAACAGAATAGCGACAGGGGGTGTGGGGAGGACACAAACTGAAAGTAAACGGATATAAAAAGGTAAAGGTAGGTGGTAAGCTGCAGATCGTACATTACAGATCTGTACCCTGCTGTTTTTGCAGTCGAGTATCTTAGAATAACAGTACTGAGAACGACAGCATTACATCAGGAATATCGGTCAAGACAATATTTCCTGGCAATTGTTTGAGAAATGCTTTTCTCACAGCTAATTGCTCCCAAGAGGCTGTGTTTTCTCTGTTTTTAGAAGGAGAGCGATTAAGAAAGAAGGTTTTTAAACCTCTGCACCCTGCTGTGGGACAAAGAACTCGGGGGGGGGGGGGGGGGGGAAGGAAAAAAGACAGAAAAGAAAAAGGCACAACAGCTGTAATGTTCTATGAAATGATTTTGTTCTGTTCTCTTGCCGGGGTGGTGGGTGCAATCATCAGTTTGGCAGAGATAAATACAGAAAAAGCACGAAATTTTACAGGAAAGAAGAGGGGAGTCCCAGCTGCAGGAGAACCACATTGCCATCTAGTGGCACCGGCTCCGGGAAGCCAGAAGCCCTGGGGCTCTGCAGGCCCCCCGCCGGTGCCCGTCCCCGGGGCAGCGGGCACTGCTGCCCGAACACGGGGGACAGTTTCCTTTCAGCGCTTTACAGCCAAGCGTGACAACTGCACGCCGCTTGGTCTATGAAAGACGGGTGTCAGAAGGCAAGGGGAAAAGGGAAAGAAAATCCACCAAAAGGAAGTTTAGGACAAACTAGTCTTTGCTGGGAAAAGCTGGTGTTTTCAGCTGAGGGCCGCAGATTCACAGCTTTCATTGCTGCTGCGCACAAAGCTACCGCAGCCTCGGCACGTTCGGCGACTGTCCTATGGACGTCTACGGCAAAAGGATGGGCTGGCAGGACCAGCGAGCACTACCTTGTCCCGAGGAGACAGGCCTGAAATCTAGAGCTGATGCCCCGTTCCCAATTGGCCTCAGTACCTGCGTGCCCAAATGCTATCTGCAGTGCCACCCCTGAAAACTTAACTCCGCTATGTGCCTCTGCAATGACACATTTCCTTTGTATTCCAAAAAGAATACAAATGTTAACCTTTCAACACTGGAAAAAAAAAAGAAAAGCCAGAATGCTAATCCCCTTAGATAGCAAAAGACAGGCACTCTACCTTTGGAAGACACCCAGCAAAGGGCAGCGAATGAATTATTTTGTATGACCTTCACACACCGAGTTAAAAAGAAAAAAGAGCTTTGGTATATGCGAATCCTGACATTCATTGAAAGATGTTAAATTGGAAGGTCCTGGCTGCAGCAGACTTCTATTTAGCCAGAAAACAAAACCACTCCCAGTGCCTGAACTCTGCCAGAAGAGACAATCATTTTGGGAAGTAATGGAAGAAGCCTTGCATCAGGCACCCAAGACTGCCCACAAAGCTCTGCCTCGTGGCAAAGTGCTTCCTGTTCGTGCACTTCCCACTGGAAATAAATGACCACTCTCACACCTTACAGGCAATGAAAGGTGATTAGCAGCAGACTGCATTTGGGCCTGGTGCAAAGGACGGCATGTCTAGCTAATCATTAGCTCCATGTCTTTGGTCCCTGAGTCTGGTGAAGCTTCAGAAGAGCACAGCTGCACTGCATGGGCCCTAAACAGCCTTGTGGTATTATTTGATATTAGCAAAAATAATGTGGTCTTCCAAGAAGAAAGGAAAACGCAGTTAAGTTCCCCAAACTGAAGATAATCTATGCTGCTCCAGTGAATCAGTCTTACAGCAGCATTTCTTCAAAAGCACAGAGTAATGACATCCACAAATACTTTGGCGACTACAAATACTACAATACTATGAATACTTTGAATTTACAAAATCCCTGCTGTATCAATCAACAACAAAGCTTGTGTTGTCACACCTGGAGACCAAGCGCACAACATTTGCAGCATTACCAGGAGTTGGGGAGGCAGAATTTGAACAGTAAGATTTAAAAAAAGGAAAGGCTGTGAAGGATCCTGAGTCTGAGCCATTGCTGGTTCTGCCAGACTGCAATCTTAATTTTTTTCTTTAAAATCAGGGCGAGATCACTGGTTTTATTGCAAATGTGCTGCCCAAGGTAGGAGACATCCATCTGTGAAAGATCTACAGTTTAATGACAAGTATTATCAGGTCTGCTGAAAATTTTTTGAGAGCAACCCAGCAGAGAAAACACTGCTCCCGACCTTGGCAGAGTCTCATAACAAACACTATCCTGCAAACAATCAAAAACGAAGGGAGGGATTCTACACCGGAGCCAATTGTTTTCCCTGCTTCACATTTTATGACAAAAAGCACGGGGAGAGCGCTGCCCCAATATCAATACATTCCATCCCAGGATCTTTGTGCCCTTTAGAAAACCAATTTAACTTACCAGCACTTACTTCCATGGTTGCCCAGAGAAACCAAGGTGCCCTAGTATTAGCTCAAGCTCCCACTAAGAACCAGACAGCCTGTTGGTTCTTGAGGGTGGCAGGACACACCAGTCTGATCATCTGACCTTCTGGATATATGGCTAACACGTAGCCTGCTCCTTCCAGGCATATCCTCTTCTCCTTTCCAGATACTGGCTCCAAAGCAGAAAAGAAGGATGGAGCCATCCTGGTGTGGCGGTGTGCTCTCCCCTTGTCCCCCTTTCCCTCCCCGGCTCCTGCTCAAGCCATGGCCATCGGCGGGAGTTGTTATGAGTTGCACTTGAACTACGGGGGACGGCTGGCAACATAGTCAAAACACTGCCTGGAGTGGGGACCTAGGTATCTTGTTCCCATGCGAGTATGACTATAGGTCAATTATCTTACTCTGCAAATAGCGGACAGCCCAAGAGCCCTTTGAGCTCTCCTGCACGGCAGTGGGCTGCACGACAGGATCTCCCCTTGAGTGGGGACGCTCGCTTAAGGTTCTGCTCCTCGAGGTTGAGAGATTCCTTGCTGCAACAGATTCTCGGTAAATGACTAATAGCATGCTAAACTTTGAAATCTTAGCTAAGTGATATAAAGGATTGATTGCGCATATATAATCCTTTAGACATAAACCATTGACCAAGTCTGGGAATAGGATTGGATCCAGCCGCACCTAGACTCCCCTCTGAGAAGGAGTTTAGAAAGCAAGACCCCCTTTGCTTTCTGAACCTCGTGACTCAACAAGAGGGTCTCCCTGAGAGCTTGTCTGACCCTGGCCTCTATGCAGTAAATAACCAAGTGTACCCTGCCATCGCATCTCGTAAAACACTGTCGCATTCACTACTAACTTTGTTAAATCACTGTTTTATGTTTATCACTACCTCTCTCTTACAAGTGAAGTTAATCACTCCGCCCGCAACACCTGGTCAACAGATATAACCATGAGGACTTTGAGTGTCAGAGGCAAGCTTTAGAAGGCCACGTTGTTTTTAAGGATGGGTCAACTGTCCGTAACTGGGCTACAACTTTCTCTCAGTAAACTACCTCTCCAGTTTGCAACTGTTTTATCAGGTTGTTATGTATTCACAGTTTGCAATCCAACATCTATGACGGACGCTGACTCACTGCATTGCTTTTTAAGCTGTTTGCTTTATTTATGCCTGCTTAATACCTATGTCCCAGCTTTCCTATTTGCATGATGGTGTCACCGAATTTCCGGTACTATGGTGTAGGCTGATTACTAAGTTTTGACAGAACAGTCAGAGTTCCTTTTAAAGTTGCTATCAACAGCAAGCCAGATTTCTGAAAGATTGCTTCTTACATTTACAATGCAGAAGCCACTTATGAACTGCAGGACTGCCAGCAGAGTAATTAACCCAGTGCTCGACAGTTCATATCCTTTGATTTTAGTTTGAGGGGAACTGTGCTTCAAATCTTTTCAGTTATAGAGAGCGTCTCTCATACTTTTTTTTTTTCTTTTGCTAGGTTTCATGATTTATAAGCAGGTTGGTTGAGGTCTGATTTTTCCTCATAATACTAGTAACTAGCACTGCCAAGCAGTCTAGAAATAATGTGATGTAGAAAAGGAGCAAGCTTTAGAGCTTCATACATAATTCAGATAAACAAAACACCCACCCAATAACTACCAAAACAATCATACTATCCTAAACCTTACCTTCTCCCTTCCTGTGTCACTGTCCCAATGTCCTGCTCTTGACTGCTTAGGTTTCCATGAGGAAAGGACCATGCAGAGTAAATTACAGGATCAGGACCGCAGGCTGTGCGCTTGCAGAAGCAGAGGCTTCATCTTGACAGATTCTTCAGAGTGCCACACACATCTCTGCTGATACAGAAGTAATAATAATAATTTCATGCTAAGAATTCTGCCAGTGCCAATGGCCAGTAGATAACATCCCTACAGAGAAGTGAAAAAGGGCCCTTAGTTCTGTCAGCCATAACTTCTAACATAAGCCAAGGGGCCTGATGTTAAAGATCAAAGCTTTAGATGGAGAGATAAAAGAAAATGAAATGTAAACCAAATAGCAACCCCTCATGGTTATGCAAATTCAGCTGGGTGTCATTACAGCAAACACCCGAACTAGAAGAGCTCAATAAACATGGAGGCTGCAACCTGGGGTCAGATGGGGCTTCTCTTCTTTATATCGGCAAAAACTTCCACCTCCTTAAATTTAGGAGTTGGTAGTCTTCATTGCGGAAACTTACACGAATTACAGAAATACAAGCAATTACATTATACCAGGTCAATGTGTGGTGAAAGTAAATTTCCATCAAAATCAGACTGTTCCCACCAATAATGAGACACTGCTATGAATTGATTAGGCACGTACTATCAATTAAAAAGACCAGAGGAGAGTTTCTCAAAGAACATGCTTGGTCAAGAATCCCTTTTCTCCATTTCTCCATTTAATTAGTCATTGCATTATAATTAACAAATTCATGCAATAATCATTGTAATTTTAATCATCAAAGCTGAATGTACATTCCTTCTCATTAAATAAAATTAAATACAACAAAAGATGCTAACCAGGTTGTTTCAGAGCTCTAGGAAACGCTCTTTTACATACGTGCCAAAACAGGCAAAGATTGGTTTGTTACAGCAAATTTCTGTATCTTCCAGGCTATCTTACAGGGTGTAACATATCCAGATTGACCTAAGGAAGAAGAAGCAGCGTGGTTTGCAGTGACAGTATCTTTTATTAAACAGCTCACTCTCTCTAGATACTTGCCATGTTTTAAGCAGACATTGAAGAATTTCTTACTAACAAGTTGAATGTTTGGAAAAATGCTGATCGACAGCTACAAGGGCTGAAAATTTCCATTTACTTGTATGGCATAAACATACACTTTCCCTCTGCAAGCATAGCCCGGGAAGCAGAGAAAAAAAAACACCTCTGAGGTGCAGGAGTAGTTAAGATTTGGTCACAAGCCAGGGTGCCGCTACCACACAAATAGCTGCCTCCAAGGCAGGAGAGAGACCCCACCAGCTCACTTCAGGTCAGCTACAGGTTTGCAACAGGGTGAGATTTTGACACCTTAAGCTGAAATCCAACCAGCAACAAAACTGCAGCCTCCCACCAACCTATAAAATCTTGCCCTTTTTTTTTTATTTTTCGGTTGGCCCTCCTCACAGGGGCCGTCACAGCCAGAGTCCAAATCCCGGCAGAGTCTCAAGATGCAGATTTCTCTTCCACCCCTACTGCAGTTAACAGGTGCTCTCCTTTCAGTCCAGCTAGCAAAGCTCATCCAGAAAAACTCACAGCTGGGCAGGGGAAAACTCTTCTCTTGCCTGCCTGGGAATGAGATTCAGTTGCATTTTGTCGCAGAGTTTAAGTTGTACAATGCAGCTGGCTTATCTACATACCTGGTTTGTGTTAAGGGATGGAGAGAAAGAAAAGGGAAATCCTTCTAATCATGTCATCGCAACACACCAAACACACAGGATTTAAAAAGCCAAAACTAGGTATCAGTAGAAACACATGCCACTGCTGCCCCACTGATCCTGTCTTATACACTGTACCAAATTTGTCTGGACAAAATGCTGCATTGCATCACCTCACCAG
Organism: Larus michahellis; assembly: GCF_964199755.1. Lineage (NCBI taxonomy): Eukaryota > Metazoa > Chordata > Aves > Charadriiformes > Laridae > Larus > Larus michahellis. The sequence continues at coordinate 49,449,511 of NC_133898.1, read as the reverse complement.
ACAGGAAGATTCTAAAAATTAGGATTTTGCAGGATGAGCTTGCACAGAACCTGTGTACAAAACTGCCCTCTGCTGTTTAGATTAAGACCTGCTCAAATAAATGACAGTGAGACCAAATCAGTTTTTAAATTGTAAGGGTCCAAGTTGTGAAGAGGCAGAGCTATCTGACTTCAGCCGTTTTCTGCCTCCATGCACAGTAGAAACTTCATACAAGGCGGCCACCCATAACTGTCTTGCAGCACGGACCATCCGGAGGGATTTGCAGGCTGTGGCAACGTTCTGCTAGCAACATTGTGCAACAACGCTCCATTCAGCAACTATCACGCAGCGGGTGAGCACCAATGGACATCCTCTCACCCCAAAGATGAGTCAAGAACATCCCCAGGGTGTAAGGGAAACGATGGTAATTGTGAGCGAGCGCTGCAGGAGGACGTGCATCTGGCAACCCGTTAAATCAAGGCCTGACCTTTACAAAACAGAAACTGGAACTATACGCCTGGAGTCAGAAGCCTACAGCACGGAGGCCTTCATGATTATTAGTTTACAGCAGCGATCGGAAAACAGAGTAGCAACCTTATGAAAAGATGTCCAGTAAATATTCTGTAAACTTGGTACCTGTAAGCCCCTACTGCAGGGAAAAAAGTGAGAGCTTGGATTTTCTTTTCAAGAACATATGGAAACCACTGTACTTTTTGAAAAAGCTGCCCATTATCCAGTGCCAATACGCTGGACAGTTTGGTACAGAAACATCACAGAAGGGTCAGCTCTTTTCCACAGCATCACTCACACATTCATACACAGGACGTGACAAATTCTGCCCTCTGAGAACAGCATCGGATGTCCACATCTTCTCCTTTGGGAAGCTCTGTTTTGGTACAAATGCAGAAAACAAGTACTGTTACCCGCACCAGAAGCTCAGTTTCTGGAGTGCCTCTGATGACAGCTAGCCCAGTCCTCGTGAAGTACGCACAAGCTTCATCTCTTTGCAACAGGCTTTTGGTCAGATTTGACTGCTGTGCTGACAGGCTTTTTTTTTGGTCACTACACGAAGGAGACTATAAGCTATACTGGTTGGTGTAAACACACAAATTAAAAAGCAAACCAAGCCTTGAAGAAATTATTATTTTTTTTCACATCAGCCCTTTTCATGTCCACATGTTTAAAAACGCAGAAGCATGGATGTACAGTACAACATGCCTTTGAAACACTCGCTAAAAGCACTTAGTGACCACTTCAAAGATTCCCTTGAAGTTTTAACTCATGTTAATTTTAACACAACGGTCATGTAGGGCCCCTGTTCAGCCTAATGGACTTTAAACACACCATCAACAGATGTACAAACGAAACTTTAGACAGAAGGTTCTTCCGGGTGCATAAATAGCTGGAGCTTTACTTTGATGATGGCTGGCTGGCCTCCTACACAGCAGGGTTGGGACTTCTCCATTTTTCAAGTTAAGGGCAACAATAATATTCTGTCATCCCCCAGGGTAAGGAAATCAGTGCCAGATGATTCCGTGTATGCCTGATCACCCTGGGTTTGGATTTGATTCCATTATCACTTAATGGTAAGACATCAAAGGTAGTCCTGCATGATCAGGAAACTAGCTGTGTTTTTTTTTTTCTAAAAAAGCTGCCCGAGAAGCTCATAACTGACGACAGGAGACTTCCCAACACAAAACTAGCAGATCTCTGATTTTTTTAATGAGAAATTCTTAGTGTTGTGCACCACAGAAGGCAAGATGGCTTTCTGGGAGAAATGTTAGCAGTTTTACCTGCAGTAAAATAAGATTACAGATCTTATTCACCAGCAGCTGTGAGCTCAGCAGCAGCAAAATCCACAACGGGAATGACTCGCTTCCACCTTTTTTTAATCTGCACAGGTGGAAAAAAATATAGTGCTATGCAATGCACAGCTAATACAATGGCACTGCTACCACTGCACTTGCGATGACCTGCACTTTGCTTACGTCTGAAACCGGTTCTAAATTACAGCCTCCTACATCTGTGGGCGGTGCATGCTAGCTGCACCAGTGTCAGCCTGCCATTGTTGGAGCAACATCAAATTCCCATTCTAGACAGTATCTCCAAGTCTTCACAGTTTCTACGGTATTAGTTTCATCAGATTTTGGGGAAAAAAAAATAAATCTTAAGCCTTGTAAAAAGGATTCATCATTCCCACCCTATTGGCCAAGGCACTCAAAACAGGTATCAGAGCTTGCTTCAGCATACTAACCAGGTACTTCTGGGTTATCAAATATGACAACTAACTTAAGGCTTCAATTAAACCTATGCTATCTAAAATTTTGTTTGCATCTAACTTTTCAGGCTCAAGAAAACTAAAAAGGGTTAGAGTAATATATATGTCTATGGTGTTTATTAAAGCAATGACCGTTTGTAGACATAATCAGACTATCGACAAGTCTTCCATCAAAATCAGAAGAATTGACACCGAGGTTTGCTGAAACATACTTAGTTCAGGAGAGCTTTGCTGTAAGCTAAATTGTGAATTCAAATTGTCATCATTACACCAAAGAGCACAGAAAGTTGTTCAGGTTTGAAAGAAGGGTGCCACTTTCCTCATGCTGTTTGGATTTGTTTTTCAAGGCAAGGTGGAAGAGTTTAACTTAAGACGTCGTTAAAAGCTGAACCAAAAAGATATCGCACTGAAGTGACCACCACCAGCAAGGACAGCAGGTAAACACGCTAACAGTTCTGTCAGTGTAACATACGAATTCTTAGTTTTTCCTTTTAAGGGTTACAAAGGAGAAGAAAAACTCTTCCAAAAAGCCTCACTGTACTCATTAAAAATAAAACCTTCTGCAATTTCAAAATATTTGTATTAAGTATTCTAGGTGACAAATAACTTTGTCCCTCTAAAATAAACTAAAAGAGCAAGCCAGCCATTGTCACCTGAACATTATGGCTACTAAGTTTTACTTTTACCTTACGCTACCTGAACAATTCAAGCACAACAAATAGACTAAACTACAGACAGCTGTTCAGGAAATTTTTGTTCGTACCAGCCATTAACTTCGGTATTTGCTGCATTACAGAAAGAGTCAAAGGCACCTCAAATCTTGGGAAATTGTGTTTTCAAGGAGTTAAGGGGGAAATATGTCTTCCATGGCAAACCATCTAAGCCGACTGACTCAGTAAGAGCCATTTCCATTCCCAAACTCAGGCATTTGACTGCTAGGTGACCATGAACTATCCACTTCACCTCTCAAAAATTCTGTGTGAGGCAACTTCTGAAACAGTGAGCCCTATGGTTTGGAAGAATCTGCCTTTACAGAAACTTACACCAGGCAGAAATGAGATAAATGGGATCACAGTATGTCACTTCTACTTGGATTATGTCAGGTACTACCTTACTATTAACATACCAACAACGTTAGCACAAACTTTCAGCTGGTCTGAAAGGCAAGACACCTTCAAGCGTTCTCCTGCTTTCTTCTCCTTACGTTAAAACAAGTCACCACACCAAAAATATAAAGCTACATTTTTGTTTCTTCTGCCACCTGAGTGGTGATAGCACAAAACCAGAGAACAGTAGAAGCCAAACTGGTTTGACATTTAGAACATCCTATCCATGGAAACCTGCTTTCAGAAGTACACTTCTGATACTCACTTGAGTCTGTGTATTATTTGCCTCCTTTTCACTAGCAAAGGAAACCTTACCTAAAATCAAGTTTACAGCATCACACCATACCAAAATTTTACACCATCTTCCCAGTTCCATTAGCTTTAGCTAGTTTAGCCTGGGGATATCATTGTCTTACCTTACCAGTGCAATTTTTTTTTTTTTTAGGCAAATACCAAAGACAGCTGACAACCATTTTCCATGGTCTTGAAGACTAGAAACTGAAATGTTAACTGCCTATCTTGCAGAAAGGTTTCAAGCTTTCCAAAAAACCAACCTTTGTGCTCTTACAATCTGCCCCGGCTTCTATTCCAAACAGCTTTATTTCAGACACCTGCATTAACGGAGCTTTCATGTTTGACAGGCACAGTTTTGACTTGCATCGCTTTAGATGTTATTGTTCCTGACAGAAATGGATTTGTCATTCTTTCTGCAGCCAGTCATCTATTACCATTCTGATTTGCATCTCTTTCTAAGGTGATCACTTACTGTTTAAATGATCACATCCATTTTCTCAGGAAACGACACAAGGTTTTAAACTTAATTAAAAGCATTGGAAGACCAGCCATAACATTAAAAATAAATTTTAATGTTAAGTCATTTTCAGATCATTTGCTCTGACACCCAAATGTTCTGGAATTTAAAGTAGTACTATAGGGACACACAAGTGCAGATAAATCTTTATTGCCATAACTTTGTTTTTCAAAAATGAGCATTGGGTTTTTAATAGGTCGTAGTTTTATGTCTTTATATGTACAACATTACAACTGCATATTTTAATAATAATGAAGTTAGTGATACTTTGATAACTCAACACAGTGTATTTATAAAATGAATTCTTATCAAAATACACTTTTCACTGGGATAATAAATAAAATCCTGTGAAACCCACCTACACAAAGTTAATTTTAACTCTGGTAGAACCCGATGTGGTACACAGTCCATTAACTACTATGTTTGCCCCTTTATCCCCCTAGTGATGCTCATCTTCTGGGGTAAGAAAACATTTTTCCCCCCTGTTGTGGTGTGACCTCATTCAACATCATCTTCAGCCAAGCACTGTGCACTTACAATTCTCTGTAAGAAGGAGAAAAACTCATTCACAATTACATAAAATTGACAGGAGGCAACTGATTATCAAGCAATGTAATTTTACACTGATCATTAACCAGCGTAATTACTGAGCAAACTGATTATTGTTAAAAATGGTAATCTATTCGACATAATTCCTGCAGAACTGACTTCAAAAGCTCATGTACTGTGCAATGCCTAACAAAGTCAAAGTCAGATAAATAATATTGTGTCAGCCTCAAGTGATGACCTCTGTGTGGTTTTTGCCACTGTCCTCTAAGAAAACATTTTCGCTCCGTTGTTTCCCCAGACCTTTACATCTTGCGTACCTGACACTTTTTAGTGTTTTTACTAACTATATGGACCTTAAACTGAAACCTGAGTTGTAAAGAGAGCTGACTAATGCACAGCACTGAGTCTCTGCTTTATGTGAGGTAATACCACTAGGGAGTACACTTGCATTTCCAAGAATGTAAACCATATTATTTATTTTACAATAGACTCACCTGCTAGCGTATTACCAATGTTACCCGCACAGTACTCAGGCTAAAAAGGGAGGGCATTTTATACACAGAGCTAGAAACACTTTTATCATCACGGAAACCCCCAAGCTTCCCAAACTGTGATGTGTTCTGGTGCTAGTTAACACTTTGTGTTTATAGCTGGCCCAGAAGCAACAGGCTAGCAAAAGCAACAGATTAGTTCTAATGGACTTCTATAGCACTTACAGACACTTGTAGTAATACAATTAAAACAAAATAAAACTCAAGACACAGTGCAAGAAAGTTACCACTTTTCTGATCCCCCAACTTGTATTTGGGAAACAGTGGATCCGCTTATCATATCAGAGCTGCAGTCAGATGTCTCTACTTTAGAAGAGCTTAGCATACCCTACATGACAGAAGTTTCGTATTTCTATTTTGCCCTGTTTGCTATTAATGCTACACAATATTTTTCATATACACTTTTTAATGCTTCAGGTGAAAAAAAAGGTTTCTCTTAATCTAAAAGAACATATACAAAAAACACACTAAAAAAACCAATACTTGGGACTGATGTAATGGATAAGAGAAGTAGTTCAATTATTTTCAAACCAAAACAACAGGGAACATTTTACATACCTGGCTTATTGTAGGGAGCTTAGTTAGAAGCATTTGAAACACTGGTGGTGGAAGTGTCTGCTGTAGAACTTGTAGCAGCTGCTGCGGCTGTCCACACACAGCAATGGCATTGGTCAAATGATCAACACCTTTCTCATATTCACCTGTATGAGAAATCATAATGTTTTGAAATCAACCTTCTTCCACACTGTAAAGTATTTACATAAAACATCCATCAACAGTGGATTAAATTACTGAGAATCAACCCACACTTTTCTTTCTTCCTCCCTTGCTGGATCTTCTGAACACAGAAAGTCAGAAACAAGTAAACAGATTTTCCTAGGTGAATCTGACTCCCCAAAAGATATTAGTATATAAAAATCATCTTATAGCAAAGGTAAAGCAGAATTATTTTACCCCCTTACCCTTCAAAAAAAAAAAATTATGCTATTACCTTGAGCTAGTAGTTCCTCGCCAAGCTGAATCTCCTCAAGGAAAAACTTCTGAACTGCTTCAGCATCTTTCAAATCAGGCAACTACAACACACACAGTAAAACTGAAGTTGGCCCTTAAACATCAGTTAATAAACAAGTTAACAGAAAAATTTCTCAACTGAAATCAAACACATACACAAGCATATGGTTATATCGAAACTGGCAAAAAGAATTTAAAACATCACCACTAAGTTAAACGTACACAGAATTTTTTTGAAAATCAGACTCAGGTCTCATATCATTGCATCACAAATCTGTAGAGCAACAGAGCCTGAAATACCTCTATTAAGTTTATTAAGCACACAAATTTGTAGCAAATATAAATTCTAATGTGTGTCATGTTTATCACAAGTATATTTATTACAATTGGTTAAGATAAATCTATCTTTTCTTCCAGGATCCATTGGTGATAAGGAAAGAGAAATTAAATGCTTATAGCAAAAAACCTATCAAGTTCAGTTATAGGTATATCACATCAATGATTTTTAAGTCTGAAAAGTCCTTGCACATACTACAAAGAGGAAAATACTATCAAGTCACACAGTAAATTATGTACTTTCTAGTACAAGGCCTCAATCTGACACAAAAAAGGAACAACCATTTCATATGGTTATGTGTGAGCATTAAAAAAACCTAAAGACTGCATATTTGCAGAAGTGGCTGTAATGCTGTAATCAAAACAGATCTTTAAACAAATCTTACAAATAACATAAATGAAACATCTTTCAAAATAGCACCGCATTATTGGACACAGTGTTACCTTGGAAAGCCCTGCTCTCTCTTTGGCAAGCTTCTGTTTCTTCCTTCCTGTAAGAATAAAAACGTCTTACGTTTTTAATTTGCTATTAAAAAAGCCTTCAGATTATAATTCAAAACCATGAACAATCAAAGTTATGTTCAAAATAACAAACTGGTAATATTTCAAAATATATATTTCAAAATATTCCAAATATTGAAGACTGAACACAGGACCCACTCTCAGCAACAGAATATCATTTAGAGGTCTAGTAAGGGCTGGCAGTAGAATACCAGCCAAAAATGGCAATTACTTTCCTGCACAGTTGGTATTTACCAACTGTGCAGGACCTGGAGCAGAGCATACCCCATGCACTAGAGGCATGAAGAAGGAAAGAGAATCAGAGTAATACAGGATTTCTCTACATGATTTCTGACAGTGATAAGCCACAGAAGAACTGCCTAGGAGTCAAGGCTAATTTTGAACTATATGGTGCACCACCAACAGGAACTTTCACAGGTCATAGTACGTAAGTGTACTTTCCCAGCTGTTTTATAGCAAAGACTTGGGAACCCGTTAAATAGGTGGCAGTATCTCATCATCCCACAGCAAGAGCAATATTAAAGCACACATTTCTGAAATCTGAGGAAAGCAAATATTTACAGATGGAACAAACATTTACAGATTTAATTGCCCAACCTAAAGCCATAAAGTTGGTCTGCAACATAAAGCTGTCCCACTGCAGCAAAACTAGCATAATTAAAATGATATATAGCAAATTTTTAATGAAATTAGGCAGGTATAAAGATATTTTATAATAGCACCTATCCATATAAGAATAATTATAGTAATACTGGTGATTTCCTTACAATAATCATTTTTGTAAGTCATCAGTTCATCAACTGAAATAGTTATACCAATATAACTTTTAAGTACAGCCTATGGTTAAATAACTGTACTCCTACTACTTGTCCTCACTGCCTACTTTGTGACCATCTATGTTGTCAAAGAACATCTTCCACAGAGGCCTGATTTGTCTTTTGAGACAATTTTACAAGCTGGAAATACTTCCAAATATGACTACCAGTTTTAATGGCAATGAGTTAAAAATTTGTGATTGTCCACATGACGAAGACATTTAGGAATACTATTTCCTAGTAGTAGATAATGCAACATGTGAAATTTAAGGACAAGATCAAGTGTTCTTTATATAAAGTGAGGTCACATTCTAACTAGAAGGATCACCCTTTTACCTTCTACGATACCTTAATAACCTGAGCACCTGAATTTGTAAAACTTATCAACCTGTGTACGTTATCTAACATCATCATACACAGAAGATCAAAAGTATCAAAGATCAAAGATACAAAAGTATCTTTGCAACAACAGCCAAACGTTACATTTGTAATACAACAAGCAAAAAGCAATAGGTTTGGGGAAAAAAAAAAAAAAAACAACAAACAACAAAAAACTCTACCTTAAAAAACATATATTTTGTTCTCCCTCAGGGGCCTCCAAGAAAATGAAAACCTTCCCTCTTTTCTAAAGACATCATATTTAAAAAAGGGAAGGGTAATCTTTCACAGAAGGAATCTTAATTAACACAGAAATGCATGTGCATCCATCCAAAACAGAGAGCTAAACTGCAACTCTCAAACTGCAGGTGACTTGCAGGTCCTTCAGGCACAGCTCTTGTACACAGGGAGTAAGTTTCAAATGTGAACCAATGGATAACCTGATGCACTGGCACGGGTTCCAGAAATCCCCGAGTCGCCCCAGCAGCTTCACAACCAGTCCCACCAAGGAGGAGAACCACCAAAGAGCCATTGGCATCTTCAGCTCCCATCAGTGAAGGCTGCCTACTGCTCTCCTCTCACTCAGCTGTCGCTCTGAGGCAGAGCTCAGCATGGTCAAAAATTCTGGCTGTCTCTGAACGAAGAGATTACTGTCTGTACTTGCATACAGAGCAATTCTGGTTTATATATTCAAGAACACGAATAGAAAATGCATCTAAAATCTTAACATCTTAAAATATAGCTGTGGAAGCTAAGTAGCTCCAGACGTTTATAGCTTTGCTATTTTTTGGTCCCAAGATTAAATACGGACATGCCCCCCTAAACCAGCAACACCAAAACCTTAAAAAAACACAATGTCAAATGGCAAAAAAAAATAAATTGCTTCTTCATTTGCCAGCATGTGCTTGACCAAATGTAACAGGCAATACACTGACATATCAGATCTCCTGTCCTTTCCAAATTTTGGTGACATTGCATCATAGAGCCTGAAAAACAATCTTATCCTAAAAACGTTAGTGGAAAAGATCTGCTGTAAAGGTGGTATCTACAAGTTTTTCATCAAATACCCCCTACTGTTGCCCTGCAAACAGTATATCTTCATTTAAAGAACTGCAACTGGCTCCTGCATTGGGTCTTTTTTGGTCAGATATTTCATAACCCAAGCCTTACTATCCAACAGTAAAAATGCTGTAATAATCAGATCACTGGCATCACTACAGCAGCATCCATACTAAAAAAATCGATTACAGTACTAAAAGATAAAAATAAAAACAAATTCCTTAACATTATCTAAAGCCTTATAACTAAAAGCAGCCCAGTGTATCACGTCCAAGGATCATAAGTCAGACAGTGACGTCCTCCAAATGACAGCAGCCATCCCCTATCAGAGCACAATGGATTTTTTCCACTTTAAAGAAAATGTTAATTCTTAACCAGAGCAAGCCTAAGGTTTATTCAGAGCATTACTGGAGAGAAGCTCAGATAAGGAAAACAATGGGATGCAAAAATAATTTTTAGTGCATCTGCAAAAATCTTACATAACCCAGTATTTCCTCTACTACATATTTAACATTATAAAAAGAACATGGCTGATTTTACACCCCAAAATTGCGTTTGCTTCTTCAAGACAAGCACATACCAGTTTACTATACTAGAAATTCCCTATGAATGACTTGCACTGGAGGGCAAAAACTACCTGGAAGATACACAAGAAGTATATGTCTAAGATCCTACATACATGAGCAAGGGCCTGATGATAAAGTATTCAAAAGATATAATTTGCTGTGGAAGAGCTTACAGAAAGCAGAATTAATATGCCATTAAGTGTCAACACTGGTCACTCAACAAATTCAATACATTACGGCAGAACCAAAGCATTTAAGTTATGTTTAAACATCTTCACGTAAATACTCATTTTTAACCCATCTAGTTATTGACTCTTCCATCCACTAAACTGATGATCACATTCTGTTTACTTGATGGGAAAGTTTACCTTGATGGTAATTTCTCATCTTCAGATTAGTTATGAACAGCATACTATACATATTCCCACGATAGAAACAACCCAGCATAACAAATATCAGCTTATTTCTTGTGATTCACTTGAGTACCTTGGGTACTTGCACTTACAGTTGCATTTGAAACCTTCGCTACTTATTAAGGCATTTAAATAAGTGTTGAAGATGTGAAATAATGAAGAGCCATGGGAGAAGAGCTCTGCATTTTGGATTAATCAACAGTTTTCTCTGGCATTCATTCTTATCCTGGAAGCTAATAACAGAGCTGCCAGGAGGGTTAAGAATGCAGCAGATGAAATACCTGAGGCCTGCTACCACAGCAACAGCTTCCCTATAAGAGCCTGTGTCGCTTTATCCGATGGTCTTCCAAAATCAAAAAAATTAACCTCACCGCGTAAATGCAGTGGCGATAACAGTATGGCTGAGCGTGTCGGATAACAAGATTTAAAAAAAAAAAAAACGAGAGAGAGGTGAATTATTTCGAAGCCAAGCTTCCGATGCGAAAACCTCAGGTTACTCAGTAACTACACAAATTGCCGAAAACACCCCCCCGGCAAGACGCCCCGTCCCCCACCTTTAGGCAAAGAGACGAGGAGAGGCCACAAACGGCGGGGGCTCAGGCCCCGCCCCGCACAAGCGCAGCGGGGCGAATGCCGCCCGCCAGACCCCGGCCCGTCCCGGCGGGCCCCGACGCAGCCTCCCGACCCCTCCTGGTGCCCTTCCCGCCCGGTACCCGCGGCAGGGCGGGCTGAGGCGGGGGCTGAGGACCGTTTCCCCGCAGGAAGAAGGCCGGGGCGGCCAGGGAAGTGGGGGAGGCGGCCAGGGAAGTGGGGGAGGCGGCCAGGGAAGTGGGGGAGGCGGCGGCGGGTCCGAGGCCCGGCCGGGCCCGGGAGCGGGAGGGCGCTGCGGAGGCGCCACGTGCCGGCCAGGCGCTGTGGGGGCGGCGGTTGGAGGGCGGCCGCCGTGAGGGACGGTGAGGAGAGGGGTGGTGGCGGGGGGCGGGGCGCGGCCCAGCGGACACTCACGCTCCCGCAGCCGGTTCTTGAAATTGGGGTCGCTCCGTCTCTTGCGGTCGAAGTAGATGCAGTAGCCGATGAAAAGGGCGCCGCAGAGGCCCGCCGCGATGGCGCTGGTCTTGCCCACCATCATGGTGCCCGGCGACGAGGGGAAGCTCCGCTCCGCTGCGCTCCCGTCCCGCCGCGCCGCCGCCCCCCGCCCGCCCCCTCCCACCCTCCCGCCGCGCGGCCGGCGCCGAGCTCCGCAGGCACCTTGGGGCGAGCGGGCAGCCAGAAAGGACCCCGCCGCGCTTCCGCTGGCGTCATCAGCCGGCGGCGGCAGAGGGCGCCTCCTCCGTTGCCTGCGGGGGAGAGAGGCCGGCCGAGAGCCGGGGCGCTCCGCCCACCCCCGCCGCCTCGCGCCCCCTCAGGCACTGTCTGCGTCACTCAAAATCACAGAGTGGTTCGGGTTGGAAGGGACCTTAAAGATCACCCAGTTCCAACCCCTGCCCTGGGCAGGGACACCCCCCACTAGACCAGGCTGCTCAAAGCCCCATCCAGCCTGGCCTTGAACACTTCCAGGGATGGGGCATCCACAGCTTCTCTGGGCAACCTGTTCCAGTGCCTCACCACCCTCACAGGAAAAGAGTTTCTTCCAGATACCTAATCGAAATCCACCCTCTTTCAGTTTAAAACCTCATCCTGTTGCTACGCTCCCTGACAAACAGTCCCTCCCCATCTCTCCTGTAGGCCCCCTTCAGGTACTGGAAGGCTGCTATAAGGTCTCCCTGGAGCCTTCTCTTCTCCAGGCAGAACAACCCCAACTCTCTCAGCCTGTCCTCATAGGAGAGGTGCTCCAGCCCTCTCATCATCTTCGTGGCCCTCTGCTGGACCCACTCCAACAGGTCCGTGTCCTTGTGCTGAGGGCTCTAGAGCAGGACACAGTACTCCAGGTGGGGTCTCACCGGAGTGGAGCAGAGGGGCAGAATCACCTCCCTGGCCCTGATGGCCACGCTTCTTCGATGCAGCCCAGGATGCAGTGTCAGTCTTGTAAACAGCAGCTTAACAGTTAAAAAAAACCACCACCAAACTATTAAGGTAATGATTTGCATATCGTCACAGGCCAAGTCTGCAGATGAGCCGCCCCTTCTGTAGCCATTTTGAGTAATTCCACACCACTCCGAAAGAAAGAATTGCATTAACCTCCACAGTGGGGCCTCAGCCGGACGAGATCCAGCCCTGGAATACAGCAACAAATGCAGGCAGCACTGGCACAGCCAGCGGGGGACAGGGACGCACCTCGTCCTGCCTCCAGGAGAAGCCAAACACCCCGGGGCAAACACTGAGAACGACTACAGCTGTATTAGCAAACAAAATTTATGACAGAAAACTCTTGTATACATCAGTTTTTATAAGAACAGCGAACACCGTTATACGTTTGATTTTTATCAAAAGACTTTTTGTTTTTCCCAGCTTTATTTCTGGGAATAGTTTTTAGTCTTTTTTGTTTAGTGCTCTTTTTTAGCGCGTTTGCTTTTTCGCCAACAAATGAATCCTTAGAGCACTTGTTGTTTTTTAATTTGGTACCAACTCTGTCCTTAGGAACACGAGACTGATTTGGATGTTTCTGTGGTGCTTTCCACTTCTCTCCACACCGCTTCACTCGTATCTTTCTTCCCACCAGAACAGAGTCGTTGAGTTTCAGAGCAAGATGTACAGCATCCGTATTCTACAAGAACAGACATTCAGGTTAAAAGCAACATTACTTCCAACTGGTTGCTTTCAAATAAAAAGTCGCCTTTCTTTAATTGTTGTAAGCAAGATCTTACAATAAAAAGCACTCAAAATGGTCTATTTGTTGAATGACACACCACCTCTGCTCTGCTCAGAAACACCGGCACACCCACACAGCCCACGCATCGAGGCACACATACTTCAAAATGGGCTATAAAACAGCTTACGTGAGACGTGAAAGACAGAGGCAGAGAGATGAAGGAGAAACTGGGGGAAAAAAAAGGTATTGGGCTGCAGGAAACAAACAAAGAAAGATGAGGCTGGGAGACTGCCATGCAAAAGCAAGCTGTACTGAACCCGAAACAGGGAGAGCCAGTAAGCAAACCAGCTGCAGGCAAGAATTCCACTCACATTTTGACACAAAAGAAATGGGAGAACATTGCAGTTATACCAAGCAAACTCATCTGTCCTTCCTCTAAGTCTTTCCCTTGAAATTAATTTCTTTCACCCCAAAGTTGTACAGCTTTTTTTTGTATACAACCTAAAATAATTTGCTTTGTATCTGCTTCCACAGAACTGGTCTTCCAAGCTGCTTTTAACATACACAACAATGCTACCATTTAATACACATATACACACCCAAAAAAATTTTAAAAGGCCATAAAAGGCAAATCCTAATTCAGATTTTGAAGAATTCCCAGTGTCCTGAAGCATGCCATTCATACATACCTCAAAGAGAACATAGCCGAAGCCTTTACCCAAGCCGGTCTTTCCGTCTCTCACAATTCGCACCGCTACTACACCTCCACAGACAGAAAAGTGTTCTCGCACAGCATCATCGCTGATGTCTGTGGGCAAGCACAATGCTTCAGTCAGACACACAGTTTTAGAAGCCTGGCCCAAATCCAAATATTTTGTATTTACCAATTCAGGTACACAAACATATATATCTAAATATATAAATATAGATATATTAGTGGTTCAGAAAAATTTCAGCAAGTTAACAATGGAAACTTTATAAAAGGCTATTTACTTTGACAGTTACCGATTCCCTAGCTTTGAGGACTGCAAGATAAATCACAAAGAAGAACAAAGGCAAAGACCAAAATAAATTTTTTCAAATAATTTCATAGAATCATAGAATTGTTAGGGTTGGAAGGGACCTTAAAGATCATCTAGTTCCAACCTCCCTGCCATGGGCAGGGACACCTCCCACTAGATCAGGTTGCTCAGAGCCCCGTCCAGCCTGGCCTTAAAAACTTCCAGGGATGGGGCTTACACCACCTCTCTGGGCAACTTGTTCCAGTGTCTCACCACCCTCATGATGAAGAACTTCTTCCTGACGTCCAGTCTGAATCGACCCATCTCTAGTTTTGATCCATTCCCTCTAGTCCTACCATTACCCGACATCCTAAAAAGTCCCTCACCAGCTTTCTTGTAGCCCCCTTAAGATACTGGTAGGCCACTAGAAGGTCTCCTCAGCGCCTTCTTTTCTCCAGACTGAACAACCCCAACTCTCTCAGTCTGTCCTCACAGGAGAGGTGCTCCAGCCCTCTGATCGTCCTCGTGGCCCTTCTCTGGACATGTTCCAGCACATCCATATCTCTCTTGTAGTAGGGGCTCCAGAATTGGACGCAGTACTCCAGGTGGGGTCTCATGAGAGTGGAGTAGAGGGGGAGAATCACCTCCCTCGACCTGCTGGCCACACTTCTCCTGATGCGGCCCAGGATACGATTGGCTTTCTGGGCTGCTAGCGCATACTGACGGCTCATGTTGAGCCTCTCATCTACCAGCACTCCCAAGTCCTTTTCTTCAGGGCTGCTCTCAAGCCAGTCACTGCCCAGCCTATATCGGTGCTTGGGATTGCCCTGACCCAGACGGAGGACCTTGCACTTGGTCTTGTTGAACTTCACGAGGTTGGCATGGGCCCACCTCTCCAGCCTGTCAAGGTCCCTCTGGATGGCATCCCTTCCCTCCAGCGTGTCAGCCACCCCACACAGCTTGGTGTCGTCGGCAAACTTGCTGAGGGTGCACTCTATGCCACTGCCCGTGTTGCTGACAAAGATGTTAAACAAGACCGGTCCCAGTACTGATCTTTGAGGGACTCCAATTATCACTGGCCTCCACTTGGACATGGACCCATTGACAGCCACTCTCTGGGTGTGGCCGTCAAGCCAGTTCTTTATCCACTGAATAGTCAGTCCATCAAACCCATATTTGATCAGCTTGGAGACCAGGATGTAATGCGGAACAGTGTCAAAGGCTCTCCCCTTGTCTATTGATGTTGTGACCTTCTCATAGAAGGCCACCAGGTTTGTCAGGCACGATTTGCCCTTGGTGAAGCCGTGTTGATTGTACCCAATCACCTCTTTGTTATACTTCTGCCTCAGCAGTGCCTCCAGGAGGATCTGCTCCATAACCTTACCAGGCATGGAGGTGAGACTGACTGGCCTATAGTTCCCTGGTTCCTCCTTCTTTCCCTTTTTGAAAATGGGGATTACGTTTCCCCTTTTCCAGTCAGTGGGGACTTCACCAGACTGCCATGACTTTTGGAACATAATAGAAAGCAGTTTAGCAACCTCATCCGCCAGCTCCTTCAGTACCCGTGGGTGCAACCCATCAGGTCCCATGGACATGTTCAATTTCAGGTTCATCAGATGGTCACGAACCTGATCTTCACTTCTGATGGGCAGTTCTGTCCACCCCCTGCCATTCTCTTCTGTGACTCCGGGAGTGTGGCTGGAGCCCTTGCCAGTGAAGACTGAGGAAAGGAAGTCATTGAGAACCTCGGCCTTCTCCATATCACTTGCCACCAGCTCCCCCGTTTCCTTTCTGTGGCCATTTCCTTTCATTTATGGTTTGAACATAGTGGAAATTAAAATTTGCGCTACATTGTTGTAGCTCCTTCTTATGCCAGGATCTCTTGTTAAGAATTAATGCTGATGATAACGAGCTTGTGTTGGTAGTTCTTGAAGTCTAGTGCTCATTGACTGAACCCTGAGTTTTAACTGAATGGGGGAGAAGGGATTTACAGTTTCCAACCACAGTTGCTACACGATTATTGTGATAACAGCCAGATACATGAGGCTTTGTCTGTCTCATGCCTATGCAAACAGACAAGTGTGATGTTCCAACACAAAAATATAAGTTATTCTCTTTTCTGTACAGGTATGAGTCATACTATGGTACATCCCTTTGCCAAATTTGCCCCTTTGCCCGAAAGGGGGTAGAGCCGAATTTAACAGTACAGTTTTAATTACAGCAATGGGACTTAGATGTGCTGAGGAAGGTTTAAGCTGCTGAAGTAATTTTCAGAGCACTGCAAATGTCCAAACTGCTTTTTCTGCAGAATGCACAGAGGAACATACAGTACTGACACAAGCTCTACACAACAGGCATTAGTAACGTCACCACAATCAGATTTGTCACCTACCCAGATTTTTCAGACAGGTCAAGTTTTAGGCTAAAGTCTCAAGCCCGTGTGTTTCAGCATTAATGTCAGCAGTATGTGACACTGGCTCTGCGTCAGGCCACAGCCACAGGGCATGCCTCCTTCCTGCCTATTCACGCATCCACACCACTCCCCCACACAAGATGCTTGTCCCAAGCACCCTGGCTCCATTAATACCCTCATATGGACCACACCTGACGGCGATCCCTCCACCTACTCTCCAGTCTACTCGGCTGAATATTCATCAAGCAGTGACCTCCACTACACAGTCAGCACCTCCACACAGGTAACAACCGATTGCCAATAGCTGCCTGGACAGTGGCTCACAGACAGCATCAAAACGAGAAGCCATCACCCGTGCATCACTTGGAAGTAGTTCACAAACAGGTACCAGAACACCTCTAGCAGTTTAGAAAGCTACGGACTATACAGTTCAGTCATATTTATTTAAAAAAACACGAAGCGACAACAAGAACTAAAAGTGCTTGCAGTTCTACCTACCATAAAGAAAACAATTAATCTGCAGAATTTACAACCCCTTTTGGTGTTTCAGTTAAAAAAAAAGAACTGGTATTAAAAAAATTAATTCCAGCAAAAGATATTTAGCTACCTAAACACCAATAAATAAAAAACCCCTAATGTCAACATGTTCTGTAAACATTAAGTAATGATGCATAACAATCCATTTTAGACTCACCATATGAGAGATTTCCCAAGAATATTGATCGTTTATTGTCATGCTAAAGAAAACAAGAGATATAACACAGTAAGTTATTTGCTACAGAAAAAAAACAACCAAACAAAAACAGAAAAGGGTTTTTCTACTCACACATCTTACTTACCGAACTGGTTTTTGATGCAATGTCGACCCTGATGTGAAATCCACTAGCAAATTCTGTTCCATTTCTTTTGTAGCCAAAAGCAAAAAGTTTTAAAAACAAAATGAATAACTGTTACTTAATTTACAATATCACTGCATAGCATCATTCCAAAAGCAAATTTACTCTTTAAGTTTGAAAAAAACCCACCCCAGTATTTTATTCTGATTCAAGCAAAAGAGAGGAGGTAGTTTAAATTTATCTTTTAACACTCTGTGAATCTACCTCTTCAACAGGGAATGAGGAACAAAACTAAGACTTACTCCTTTAGAGCCTTAATGGCATCACATTCTTTCTTAAATACAACATAAGCATTAACGAACTTCGCATTAGGGTGCACCTTATGCCTGGAATGTGAAAAAGACACATGTTGTTTAAATCATTCTGGTGGTGTGCAGCGCACAAGCACTTCTTGTTAAACACATCTATGCCTTCTCTTGTTTTGTGCACAGTTAACAACTTAATTTCTCTTAAAGGTCAGCTAGCTGTCCAAGGGAGTCTCACTGCGCATCTTATACAGTCCATATATGCACCCTGATCAATCTTCCTCAACTCATAAAAACATCCAAAGGAATTAAGGACTATCGGCATCTTCCTCCTTCCTAAAATACAGGAAATGAAACCTAAGATAGTGAATTACGTACTAGTATACTGGGCACATAATTATGCACTCGTCAAGAAAACTTACATACATGCAAAGGTAACTACAAAAGTCAAAACCCCACAAAACTAAAAAATTAATATAGCCAAATATGTAACAACTAACACTTAAAAATTGTTTTTGCCTCGAAAAATAAAGCACAAAATTCACAAGAGGAACCTACTTTATTGCTGCTAATTTTTTGGATAAAGTATCTTCTGCTGGAACCTTTAAGATAAAAAGAGCTTTAGTTAAGTGAGCCTACTGTCAATTTATCTCAAATATTTGTTTTTGAAGACAAAGAGGTATTCAAACAGGTACCATTCCCACCCAAAGCAATGTGGCCAGTACAGTAAGCAAATGATGTAACTGGCTATTCCGAGAGATGATCTAGAAAGACCTCAGAATTAGATAGCTTGCTCTGACTTCATCTGTTGCGTTTCTTGAGTTCTAAGACTGTTCTATTCAACTATTTTACAGACCACACTGATATACAATCACTGTGTCTTTGCTACTGTGATTTAAAAACAGGTAAGTAATATCTTAGCTAAACGAGCAATAATAAAAGCATTCTTATTAGAGTGAAAATACAGCTGTGATAGTCTCAACTGCTGGTATGGGAAGAGTAAAATGTGATACATAAAAGATGCATCTGTGGTACCTCTGTGGTAAAATCTCCAAGGATTCTTCTAATGGCAAAAAATACACACCCAGACCCACTTCTGAACCAATGATCTATAAGATCAGAAACATAATTAGAGGAAATAACCTACCAAAGACCGGAATCGAATGGATTTTATTTGTCCATACTCTTTAAAAAGAGATTTCAGCGCCTAAACAGAAGATATCACAAATATTCAAATACATTTTTGCATCCTGGTAATAACAATTAATGTTGAATATTTATTAGTAAGATATTTTTTTTTCACACCATTTTCATTTTACTTATACAAGGCCTGTTAAAGGGCTACAAAAAACACACAAGTAATTTATAACTGTTTCTGTGCTTCTTGTGGCAGCTTATTATTCTACAGATTGCCAAAACTGAATTCATACCCCTTACTATGGAAGTAAAGATATAGTGTATTTTATGCATCAGTCTGAAGTATTATTTGCGTTCAATTCAGTTAGAAGCACTTTCTAGCTTTGCAACTGTAGCTCTCACTTATTTAGTCATTTTTCACTGAAAAAGAAACTAACCAATTCTACTAAAGAAAAAGCAACTGCTGTAAAAAGCTACGGTAAAACAAAAGAGATCGCCTCTAACAGTTTTTGGTAACGAGTGTTATCTCCTGCTTTCACAAAAAGCAGTTTCAGTCACAAATATGTGTGACTTCTCAGCTAGAAACATGCCCTCAAACTAAGGACTGCTGTAATTCTTTTAATTCCTTTAGCTGACAGAATCCACTCACGTACCTGAACAGTACAGCTGACAGGCAAGTTTCCAACAAACACTGTTCTTCTGTCTACCGATTCATCAGCCACCTTTTCTGCCTTTTGTTGTTTGACCGTAGTGCCTGTATCTGAGTTAACAACACGTTTGGTGACGGCCTGAGAAGGCCCCTTTTTTTGCTTCGCTTTGTTTTGAGACAGTTTTTGCTCCTCCTCTTCATCTGCCCGCTCCAAAGTGCTCTCCCTTACCAGAAAAAGACAAGTAAATGATAATTGATGGGAAAAAAGTAGTGCTCTTGAGGTCAAAGACTTGAAGCTTCCAAGATAAATATTTTTACTTATATTTTAAGTTATGTTCGACATAAAATTTCAAATGTTATTTTTGCTTATTATGCATTAAACAAACACATACCACCATTCTGTAACATGGAAAACTATTTGCTGTCCCCAGGACATTGCATTCACTATTTAGTAGGTGCAATAAAGAAAAGAATTCAGAAGTAAATCATCTAATATCCTCTAAAATTGAAGGGGGTGGGGTGGGGAAATTAGTCTTCGCATGCTAGAACTTACAAGAGGTTTAATTCTTCCCAGTATCCAGGGCACTGACCACAGACTATCTTCTGGGATCCATCTGTACACTAACAAATCTCTATCTATCCGAACTTGCCATACTAGCATGCACAACAAGCGGACCCAAAGAACCCTCTGGAAGTCTACCGACACCAAGACAGCAAAAAAAAGTTTCACAGGCACGGAAGATGCAACAACGCACAGCGCGAGAGAGGGGCATGACGTTACCATCGAGCCCAAATCACGCAAACTTTGTATGCAAACGTCACTGCACAGAAACCAGCTTCCTGCCTGCACCAACAGCATCTTGGCACACCCCTGCGCGTGTGAAGGAAGGGGCAGCCGCACAGCAGAGCAGTTCTGTGTCGCAGCAGAGGACCAGCGACCTGACGACAACTCCCTCTGCCTGGTTTGCCCCTGCTCCCCCAACTGCAGCTCTGCTGGGTAAAGCCAGCTACAACCAGAAAGCACCACCCCGCGTCAGAGACAACTCTGTGTCCAAGTCTACAGCCTCTCCACCTGACAGCTCTCTAACAGGGGATTTGCGCTTCACGGACCTAGAACTTCAAGCAGTTAGAAGTATTTCCTACCCTCTGGGGTGAACTACAGAAAATGTTCATATTCTTCTTAAAAATCATCTTCTTAAACACAAGGTTCAAGACAAATAGTAGGATAGAACTTTATTGTTTCACTGAACTCATAATCTTATGATTAATTTAGATGCTGTTTTTTTTTTTAATCTTACTATAAAGACATATCATCTACTCACTTTTTTCCCAAGTTTTTCTCTGCTTTTGAAAGTTCCTTCTTTCTAGATTTCTTTGCTTTTACAGGAGGTTCCTGAACGACAGATGAGCTCTGGTCTTCTGACACTTTCTCCGCTTCTTCAGTACGCTTTCTTTTCTTACTTTCCTTTTAAAATAAATAAATAAATGAATTAAATTAACTTCGGAAAAAAAAAACCAAAACTCCAGAAACCTCCTACAATTATTTTATATGCTGTGATTTATTTGCAGCGCCACTAACGGAAGCCAGCAGCGGCACGGAGAGGTGCCCAGAGCCACCCGGCTCTGCCGCGACCACCCCGCTGTCCTCCTCGTCCCTCCCTCCCGCCTCACGCCCTCCCAGGCGCCGCCGCGGCACTTACCCCCCTGACGGCCACCAGCACCGGCGGGGCGGCGGCGGCGCTGAAGAGGCTGGCGAGGGGCGCGGCGGCCGCCCCGCCCGGTCCGAGGCTGTCCGCCACCTGCCCCACCGCGTACCCCTCCCCGCCGCGCCCCCGAGCTGCCGCCGGGCCCTGCACCCGCCGCCGGGCCGCCATGGCTGCTACGGGGGTGAGAGGGGACGCACTCGCGGCGCGTCACTTCCGGCGCGCTCGGGGCGGGGCGGCCCTCACAGCGCTCCGTGAGGGGCCGGGCAGCGGGCGCGGAGCTGCCGCCCACCCCCTCACGGCGCCCGACGCGGCCCCAGCACCGCCACGGCGGGCCTGGTCGCAGCATGAAAGCAAACGACGTCAGATGTGGCTGTTACACGCGGGTTTTGGCGGGAAAAACTCTCCGCTCCAAGCCTGGTGTGCTCAGCTCCCTCTGAGGTGGGAGACGGAAATTATTCTGTGATGACTTCTGTCTTCTCGAGCTGTCTGTGCTTAAACTCACTGAAGCCTCAAATGGTTAAAAAACAAGAGTGCTGTTGTCTACAGAAAAAATAACTAACTTTGCCTCACGTCACTGTGGAAGTACTTCTTAGAGCATCCCCCCTTCTTTTGCCTGAATCGATCTCCACCATCGGCACCCAGCTCACAGCCAGGATGAAGTTAAAAAAAACCCCAACCAAACAAAAGACTAACCTCCCAAGCCCCCAGCTAGAGTCTGTGGGGGATGTCCTCCATGCCCTCGAGCGCAGATTAAACAGACACCATCAAGAAGAAGTCTGGCCTGTGCCCGCCAGCACTGCTGCTGAAAGACTGAAGCCCTTGGACAGGGGCTGCCTGAAGGGCCACCCCACCGAGATGGGCGTCGCCAGGGTGGGTGGCCTCACACTGAAGCTCAGGGGCAGCAAACATCCTCCTGGCGCTCCCGCAGCCCCTTCTGTAGCCGTTCACCTGGAGACAAACCTGGGAAAGGGTTAGAAAAATGCAAGGAGGGGAGGAGCGTAAAGAACACCAAAAAAGGAATGGTTTCTGACTGCATACTCCTTACAAACAAGACTGGGTTACAGGAAGAGCGCAGAGCCACAGGTAGTTACTGCTTAAACCGTCTTAAGTTACTGGACCACCAGAGACACCATCCCAAAGCATCATTTGGGCAGCTAGTTTCCTTCGGGATTGTTTCATCTGTACCTGAGATCCGCAGCAGGCTTTGAAAACATGTAAGAATTTTTCTGATGAAAAATTCCTGAAACACAGTGCTTCTCAGGGCATTTGAGGACTGTAACCTGGAGGACAGGAAAAGGAGGAACCTCTTGTACCTCCTCCCCCTGGCTTCGCTCTGTAGCCAGTAGAGGTAAGTGCTCTGGATCATCTTGCTGCTGCAGCTACACGGATAGGGCTGGATAACTGATCCAACTGGAAGAGACCCTTTTTTCTTAGGTTAATTCTCAAAGAGATCATTTTCCAACCCAGGCCACAGTACAGCTCATGCATAAGGAAGTTTGATCTGTTACTAACTCTCAGAAATTAGGCACCTAATTGGAATCTCCTTTTAGACCAGCCTGTACAGGAAAGTAATCTTAAATCCTAGATGGTGTGATAATAATTGGAAAGGCATAGAAAATGACCAGGCACTTAAAGACTGAAGCAAATACAAACAGCTCCTCTGTTGTAATATTTAATGCTCTTTTTGAACTGCCAGTGTTAGCAGTTGTGTTGGTACCAACGTCCAACTGAAGGCAAAACAAGTAATCCAGCTATGGAAGAAAAGTAAAGCGTTAGTCTTGACACATGCACCAGGCATTCCGTGCCTGGCCTTCTGGATGCCGGGAAAGGCAGGGACCCTCATTGATAGGGTCAGCCCAAGAGAAGGCACGAATTCTTAAAAACTGGCAGGTGGCTGCTGCACTACTTGTATTGGCTTTTCCAATCTACCTTCACACAACAGAGCAGTTTTGTGGGTGACACAGCTGGGGCAGAACAGGCTGAACCACCAAAATACATCAAAACTACATTGGACAAGTGTTCAGCTGGATGATTCCAGAGATTTGTAATTGCCGAAGCTCAAATAAAAGGCATACGGCCTCCAGGAACTCTGCTAGAGAGTGAGTTTGAGCCTCGTGGCGACAGGGAAACTTCACGGCGTGATGGAAACGACACAGTAACAAGTACGTACAAGCATCAGTGGAGACTGGAAGTAACAGGAGTTGGGAGCAACACAGCCAGCCCGCAAGCAAGGCGTGCTTTGTCTCAGCATATGCAGATAGTCCATCCTCTCAGCTGTTCTCAACACCATCAAACACAAGACACACAAAACTGATTCTGTCACTCAGACAAGGTGTGAAGGATAAAGGGTGGTTTGTCTCACTTCGCCTTTCAGGTCACAGTTGGAGCAGGTATGCAGAAGTGCGAGCAGAGCCCAGCAGTCACTGCTAGAGGGAACCATTCTCAGGTGTAAGCACCGTGTGCATGCCCAGCAGGGAGCACACCCATGTTTAAAGTTGCATTACAGTATGTAACCTGAAAAGAAGGTCAGATTGGACTCACTGAAACATGGGATGAAATTGCCTGGCTAACAAGTTTGCCAAAGGTACCTTTCCTTTGTAACCACTGGGACACAAGTAACGTGAACCTGGAGAGTACCATTTACAGCCACACTGCATGGGAGAGGTGCAATATAAAAAAATTCCAGAACAGATTAGTCATTAAACTGGATAAGTACAACAAAATTAAATAATCTCTGTATTAAAGAATAGCAAAAATCCTATTTATGCAAAAACTCAATTTGGGAGCGGGGAGGTGACTAATGACCCCTGTTTTAAACAAGTAAACAAATCCTCTCACAGAACATGAGTCAACAATTGTCACACCAAAGCAAAATCGTTGTCACTAAAACTGAGAGCTGATCAAGAGCTAGTACTGAGTGGAGAGCTGAATTTGCTCTTGCTTGCCCAGGTGTAGTTCTCAGTTAAATCGATACCAGTCACGCTTACTGAGACTGAAAGGCAGAACTGAACTATTACAACCCTTGTTCTGCTTAAAATTAAACATATCTAAATATCCTCTGAGTAGCCACACTGGAATTATTAAAATTACTCCTGTCAGTCTCAGATCCCTGGTAATTATTAACACAGTCAATGTTTCCAAAGCTTGTTATCATTTGTTATCTACCAGTCTCATCAGTAATCTATCATTTTGCAGGTGTAACAGTATTTTGGTCAACTGAACTATAGCCAGACATGATGTAAGCAGGTAACACTAGAAGTTTTATTCCAGTTTCACTTCTACTGAATCTGAACTTGAGGCAGTCGATATCAGAAGTCAGCAAATATCTTCGGGAACTTGCTTCTACATTCTCAAACTACCTGAATTAACGTCAATCAAAATTCATCTTTTTTTCAATCGGCGTTGCTTTAATGATCTCAGTGGCTCAAGCCTTCTCATTTTGCTGAAAAAGAGAATGAATCTGAATTAACTGCTAAGAGGAAAATTAGTCCCGTGTACCTGCTCTAGCTTACCTTTATATGCCTATTACACCATATCAAAGGTCATTTGCTAAACTGATTCTGCAGCTTGATGTCATTTTAATGAACACAGCATGGTTAATTAAACTGTTAGAAACAAAATCAGGGATTCACAAACTATGGCATTTTATTTCAGAGGCCTTTGCTTACATTTGTACAATATATTACATAATTCTCCATTTTCTGCAGAACCTAATATATATTTTATAGCTTTTTTCTATAAGCTTTTCCTTCAATGTTTGTCAACAAATTTTTACAGTCCTGTACAATTCTGAATACTTTGAAACCATTTTCAATAAAATCAGTTAACCTTAAGCACACACTACGAAGACTGAAAATGCTTTTCTTAGAAAAGTCAAATGTAAAGGATTCTGACACTCTAGCATCTACAAACAAAATGCTTTGAATTCTTACATGTTGGATTGCCAGAAAACAAAGAAAAACATGCCAGCCCCTATTTCCCCAGGCAAAAGAAGTACACAGAACTACAATTAAAACAGTAAAACAATCTGTACAATAAAGTACTGTGTATTAACAGTGCCAGGTATTAAATAGCTTGAATGAACACTTCCGCAATATACAAATGTCTTACAAAGGTATATAATTAACAGGAGAGAGCTTGGGATCCATACAACATAAAATCAATACAAGTGAAAACAGTTTGAAGTTGGTTTGGGAATTTGTACAAGGCATTTAAAAAATTAAATGTCTACCACTCAGCTAGCTATTTATTTTAAAAACAACTACCCTTTTGTGGCAGTGTTCATATCAGCAACCACAAATTATAACCTCACACCTTACTCTGTCTTGAAGTCCTCTCCTTGAAGCTCGTAATAAAATAAGCATTACAAATGAAATATTTGTTGCTTTAAGGGAAAAGAAACATTTACAAGAAAACACAAAAATATAACTGTTATAATCCATTATGAATAAATATACACTTTAAACTGGCTAAATACAATCTTTATACATTAAGATTTAATACAGTTTGTTAGCCATTTTCTTTCTTTTTCATAATGTATTTTATCAAAATTAAAAAAAAAAATACTGTTTTATAGAAAAATGGCAAAGTACAGTAGTTTCATTCCAATTAATGGGTTCTTAAAACCCAGAGTAACCTATTTAAGCCTAATTCAAACCTGTAAACATTAGTCAGTCTTTTTTTGTTTTTTAAAGGAATCCTCATATTTGGTTATCAGGACCGATGTCAAACATCCTACTCACTGCAGGTTCTGAATTGAATACATGTGCTTGACGTATACAATTAAAGCCACTATAAGGTGACTTAGCAGTTAAAAAACAATTAGCTTGTACAAATGAAAATAGGTTCAATATTTGTCATAAATAAATGGAAAAATATCAAATGTTCCAGCTTTAACAAAATACCAGGGAATACAGTAAGCCTTACCACATTTACTTAGATCAACCCAACAACTATATGCTTATTGTACTGTCTCTACAGGCAGTGAACAGCCTCCGTTTGCCACAGTGGGAGGCCTTCGAGTCACTGGACTTACAATTCCCAGACAAGTTGGAAACAATTATTGCTTGAGGAAAAGCAGTTTGTTGTACTTTTTCTTCATAAAAGTGCACTTAAGTGCAAAGTTAGCTTGTCAAGAAACAACTTTAAATACAAAATAGTGCTTGTCTGAATTTTGTGCCACTGTGCAGTATAAAAAAAAAAAAGAAAAAAAAAAAAAGAGTGGCCCTCAGCAGCCATTAAGTGCAAAGTGCTTTGGCAAGTCCTGCTGTCACCTGCACTCAACTGACATTCCATTCTGTGATGAACTTGACATAGATGGTTCTGCTAAAGTTAACATAACTGCAGCTGTAATGGAACTAGAGGAAGGTGATGAGGAGGAAGATGATGTGGTAGCAGCACCTGCACAGGAAGAGGAAAACACAGGTTATAAACATTTACAAATTAAGCAATAGAAATGCTTTCCGATTCAACAAGCATTGGTGTATACTGATGCCAGCAACTAATGTCAAGTAATTAAAAAGAAAAAAGCTCCCATTCCCTAGTTTTTGTGGGAAATACTCCGAGAGTCAGCTTCCGCCATGTGCGAGACAGGATGGCATTGCCCCCTGCAGCCCCGGTTCACTCGACGCAAGGGCCCAGGATGCCAGGGCTTATTCCCGACCCGCAAGCACAGTCAACTCTTCCCTTTCCTTCCTGTGGGAATCAGCACAGGCAGGGCCTTGTCCCAGCACCGAATCTGCACATACACCCTGCTCTGGCAACCGAGGAGCAACTGCAGTTGCCGTGTGATGGTTGCAGACATAAAAATCTTACTACACGTGTCACTTCAGTCTTCATTCTTATACTCAGTGAATTCTTAAATGTGTCGATACACAAGACATGGAGAAAATAATCCTTTTAATGCCGCTAGAAGCAGGCACACTAGAACTTTCCTTACAGCAACAGGTAAAGCAGCTTCAGGGAAATGAGAGATATAATTGACGGTCTCCCTGAAACTCATAAAATAAATCGCTTACGTCAAGGGGAAAGCACTAACTAGACACACAAGCAATACTATAGTAAATTATTGTGTAACTTGAAGAAAAGGTATAAGTTATTAATAACCTTAGATACTTTGTTCACTGCTTAGAATTTTATTTTTCTGTATTTTTTTTTCTGTATAAAGTAGTTCTGCCTGAACAGAATTAAAAGGATTGCATGCCTTTTTAATGTTTTCCCCTTACATAGTTAATGGATATGTGAACCATACCTTCTAAAGATCATCAAATAACTATATACAGTATTTAAAAAAAAAAAAACAAAACCCACCCCACACTCCTAATGGCATACATCTCCCTAAAAATGATCCAATTCTTAACACCTTAATAAGATGAAATGCAATTTAGCCCTCTAAAAGCAGAATTTAGTTCCCAGCACTTACTTTCCCGCTCTTTCTTCTTTAAGCGCTTTCTTCTTCGGTCAATGGAAGCCACCTCAGATTTCAAGGACAGGTAATGTTTCCTGATTTCCTGCAATTTTTCTTGGAGAACTGTTATGCGCTCGGCGCTAGTCAAATTTTCCAAGTCAGCTGCAAGTTAAAAAAATATCTATGTTAATTATTGTATTGCAGCATTCCCAAAGACTTCTGAATTTCAGTGAAGTGGGAAGTACTCAAATCTTAGTGATATGCTTTGAAGTAGCAGACAGCAAAGCCAAGAAACACAGCAACAGCAGCTCCTGTTTATTATCACAAACTTTGTTCATTTTTTATTATTTTTTAAAAGATACCACCATAGATACACCTTTTTTTGCGTTCTGGTTTCATCTTGAGAAAGAGTTAGTTTTCTTTCTAGGGATTGCAAGAAAGGAATGTCAACAATGCATATTGGTTTAGTTGTTGCTAGGCGATGTTTATACTTCTCAAGGACTCTCTTCAGCTTCCCATAGAAGCTGATAAGGAATGTAGACAGAACAAGAGAACGACCAAAGGAATATTCTGTACCTTGGCCATGTGTGTGTAAGCAACTGTGAGGTCCTAGTTGCCCTGGGATCAAACCACGACAGTGGGAGAAAAAGAAAATGCACGCATTCCCCTCCACATAGGAAGAAAAGTTAAAAAAAAATAAAAATCTTAAGACAACAGGTTAAAACATAGGGGCCAAAACCAGCTTTGAGCCTGTTGTTTTGAGTCCTTGCTAGAGCTCTGTTTGGCCTCATACACCAGGAAGGTCAGTCTTGCCCAACTCAACTTGGTTGTAAAAAACCAAGTAGGTTACAACAGGAATCTGAGTATCTGTGAGGTGGCTCTAATCGAGCCCATGGCATATGGGCCATAAGGTATAACTAACTATACAGGACCTCCTCAGTGGCATCCCACACAGGGATGTCAATGGGACACGGCCAGCACAGGAGCTGCCCCCCTGGCTGCTTCCAGCTGGAGCTCCCCACAGTGCAGCACACAGCTTGGTGGGGGCCACAGGCAGAAGGAATTATTTTGGTTCAGACCCTTTCAGCCACAGGTAAGCCACACTGGAGACACTTAATTTGAAGAAATTTAACAATCATTTCAACTAGCGTGGGGTGCAGAATGCACTTCACCAACCTATAACGATGGTAGCACCGAAGGACCAAAAGCCACAGCTATATTAGGCTGTGGGAAGATGAGGAAAGCTCAGAGACATTGCAAGTGTCTTAGACCTCTGCAACAGCAGGAAATGTGTTAAATAGAGCTCCAAAGTCCAACTTCTGCCAAGCACATTTAGCAGGTGCAATGTAGCCAAGGTAGAAAGAAAGGAAGTAGCAAAACCTCTTCAAATGTGTTGCACCCGAAATCTGCCCAATGAATCTCAGCAGGCCAGTGAGTGACAATAAAGACCTATTACATTACACAGTCCTGAAGAGCAGCAGAATCTAACTTGACTGTGAAGAAGTACTAGGAATAAAAAAAAAAAAAAAAGCTTTTAAAGTAGAGTAACACTGAGATTCAGGGCCGGAGAGAAAAAACGTGCAGGGTCAGATTCTCTCACCACAGAAACACCTGGCTAAGTGGAGAATTCCCTGGGCATGAAAGAATGCTGCTGGCAAAAAAAAAAATTAAAAAAAATATATAAAAAAAATAATTCAGCAGCTGTGTCTGCAGAGTGTGCTGTGCCAGCTTTTTCCTGTTCTGCTTTACGCGAGGAACAGCAGCCTTCAAACAGCCTGGGACAGAGCACAGAAAAGCACGAAGCATAATGCTCTGAGAACTTCAGAAACTTGACATACCCCAAGGTAATCTGTGAATACTGAATGAGATACTATGGATTACTTTAAGAAGTAATTTAAATCAGGCCCACCACACGGTTTCATTTTGACCTTTAAAAGCAAATAGAAAGCAACTAATGCAATGCCATACATCCAGGGTTGGTACTAAGGACAACAACGTATTGCTGACTAGACAATTAAATAACCACACAATGTAAGAGAGGGGACTAAAAATAGCAAGTTTTTGTTTTTAAATAATTATTTTCAATTGTTTGCTTATTGTCATATTGAGGAAGAAGGCTTCAGTCATCTAATATTTTATCTTACTTTTCTCCCCACTGCAAATAATGCTGCAATAGCATAAACACATACAGAGGTAATTAAGAAGTTGCATTAATATTGAGGCATTAATAAGCTACTGAACTGTTTTTCAGATAGGCAAATGCATGATCCTTTCAACACTGCTCACCCCTGCTATACATGTACCCATAGCTGACTGACCCAAATGCACTGAGAGTTCGTATTACCAGAAATAGTAAACATGTCCTGGTTCACCCAGGCAAAATGGAAGGGGAAAAGGCTACAAATCAGTCAGTGGCTACGTTGTGTCTGAATAATAACTACAGCATGAGGAGTAAAACAGCAAGAAAATATCAACACAAGAAGTACATATAGTGGATAACACTGATGCTAGAATGCACAGGATGGCAAGAACAGCAAGTCAGCGCAGGAGCCATAGCTAAAAACAGTATTGGAAGGGTGTGATACAGGCAGTTTCCTGCACTGCAATTGCAAAAAAAGTATTTTTTATTTTTTTTTAAAATCAGGATTTATCACAAAATTAAGCAAACTGAGGATGGAATAATTTAAGGGGAAAAAAACAAAATACACACAATTTAAAAAGACTTTACACTACACCGCAAAACCATGGTAAGCGTGTTTTGAAGAAAATACTTACACATTTGAAAACTCCATTTGTAAACTTTGGGCAAACGATTATTCTGTTCTTTGAGATCAGACTCCTTCTCTCCATTTTTCCCACATTTTCCTGGAGATTGTATTCTTGCAGGTGATTTGGTTTGGTGAGATTTCATGCCAGTAGAAACCGATTTTGCAGACTGAGACTTGGACACACTTTCACCAGCAGATAGTTCTTCACTGTCACTGCTGTTTGCTGAAGAAACACGAAGACATATTGTTACAAAACAAAGCAACCTTCCTGCCCAAACCAAAGCTTATTAGAAGCTACACCTGTGCTTATTTTCATATAACAGGAGTTTATTTGACCAAAATCCTTTTACGCTAAAATGATATAATCCCTCCTGGTATAGAAGCTTGTGCTAGGCACATCACTAGCGCCTAAAGACCGGGCCACAAAACAGGTATATATATAGGGGCCCCTCTAATTCTGACATACTGTGAAAGGGTATGCACTGGAAACACCCCCCGGTTAGTTGCTGTGCAGGTAGATTCATAGCTGTTATGTGGACCAACGGGAACCAAACAGAGCTTGAGGGCAAGTAGCAGTCCCAGACTATGCCTCCACAGCCCATCCTGAATACTGATACTGCTGAAAGCGTGTGTGCAAGAAATAATGGGGTGGGGACCCACTTCTTGTAAGGAGTATTCACTTCTTGAATACAACACAACTGCTCAAGGTCCATACAGGAAAGGTGCACTCTACTCTCTGAATGGTTCAAGACACTTGTTGCTTTAGAACTATATCCATAAATTAATGGCCTACGTTAGAAAATAAGGCGAAGAGGGAGTCCATGTGTCAACATAGGTGCAAAAATTATCCATGTTTTTCTGCTTTTGGGGCTATAACATTTTTGGTTTGGGGACTAAACTTTTTCTAAAACAGTTAGCAAGACTGATTGTTGTGTTCTACCTCCTGTTTATCTTTTTTAATATTAACTTCTAATACAGCATTCAATATATACAAACCTCTGTGCTGTTTTACAGGTACTAGTTACAGATAAGCTTTTCAATGTGCTCCTAGGACACGTGTAGCAGAAATCAGAGTAAACAATTGGCCTTTTTATTAGCCTTACGTCTCCTTTACTTATTTCAGGTTTTCTCTGCTAAAATGACTAGCAATAATCTGAATTTGGGTGACATCATCTACAAAGATCCTCAGGCATGATGATAAAATTCTTTAATTGCAGAAAAACATGTTCAGCTTACCCAAAACAGAAGAACTTCACCTCACAGTGAAATAACTTTAACTATAAAGCAACTGGCTGAACACAGTTTTCTAATCAAACCCCCAAAGGAAAGTAAGAAAATAATTTAAGAAACATGATTTATGAGTAATTATTCCAAGGATGAAGCTTGTTTAGCATTACAAAAATAAAACGCCTGGAAGCAGGGGCAAGACTTCAACAGAAGTCTAGTGAAGCACTGGAATAAAATGCCTAGGGAAACTGAGAATCTCCATCATTAGAGTTGTTTTTAAACACACATTCAATTAATATTTATCACGAGAAACTCATGCCTCAATTGTACCTGCCCTAGGTGTTGACAAAATGAACTCTGAAAGTCTCTTTTGGTTCTGGTCTTTATGATCTGGCGATCTACACTGGAGAAACCAAACACCAAGATACATGTGGTACGAAAGAACTCAGCTGGCTGCAGAGCTGCCACTCCGCTGGCTTAATCCAAACGCAAGAGTTGAAGCCGCTACAAAAGCTGTTTTAAGTCGTATACCTGAATTTTGCAAAAAGCATTTTTTACTCACAACTGACTCCACATTTTATCTATTTATTGTCCCTATTACATACAGCTGTGCCTGAAGTCTACCAAAAAGAGTGCATACACACCAAGGACTGTTCACAGTACCAGAAACAATTCTAGATTTGAAGTGCCTTGCATCCTGATGAAGAGAGATGAGAAAGAGGGATAGGTTGAGAAAAACGGATAAATTCACCAAATCAAAGGGAACAACAGCAAGCCTAAAAATGGTGTATTAGTTCTGCAAATTCAGTTTGTTTTGTTACTTTAATTCCTGGGGTGAGGGAAGGAATAAGGATTATGTTAGAAGGAGATTAGTGAAATGGAATGAAAAAGGACGAGAGAATGTGAAGAGGACATCAATGAATGTGATGGGGTGAAAGCAAATACCAGACCAGAAGTACAGACTTTTAATAAGAGCTGTTAAAACGAAGAAAAGGCGGTGGGGGGAGGAAGAGAGAAGAAAAAAGGCATAGCATATGCTTTCCATCCTTGCTTTAACTGCGTTTTTTACAGCTATCCTCCCAACTTCACTCTCCAGCTGACTGTTCCTGGCATTTTTTATTAACAGTGAGATGAGGCAGTAATTGATCTTGCTGTCTCCTGAACACGTGTGCACGTGTCTCTCTAATACACCTCTGCTTTTATTAAGCTTCTCTTCCCCAGTACTGTGGTTTCTATTCTAATTAGCTTCTATAACTACAAAAAAGCTGCAGAAGCTACATTATTTACTGAAGATGTAACAGATGACAGAGGAAGAAAACAGAGCCTATATTTTTCTGGAATTATTCTCGTATTTGCTACTGGAAGATATATTAACCTCTAAAAATTCATCTTGCAGAAAATACAACGTATAATTTCATCCAGGTCCCCTCTAAAACGTGCAGCTATCATGCCCAACTCTACCAAGTGTGAAATACTCTGTCTTCTTAGTCTTCCTGAATGACACGATATTAGGGACCTCTTAGAAACAGGCACAGAAATAACACAAGACATTTAAAAACACTTTGGCATTCAGCAAGAGTAGTTTCTTCATTTAAACAGTATTAAGAATTCCCTGATGAGAACATTTTGTTCTAATACATTTTTTATTTCCAGACTTCATCTCCTACAATCATTCAAACAAATTACACAGTACTTTCACACATTTCATTTCACACTGAGCTGCTGCACTTACTTTTACTCTTCTTTTTGTTGTTCACAGATGTTTTGTGGCTTCTTTTCTGCTTTTTTGAGGAGCTGCCTCCTCCCTGAGCATCTTTAAGTCTTTTTTGGCCTGTACAGACTATAATTGGGAAAAAAAAAAGAAAAAGGAAAAGGAAAGAAACAGAAATTAAATACTTGCGCTTCTCTGTGTTTTTCTCAAAGTCTCAAAAAACCCCTCTTGAGAGCTTAATTTTGTAGACAACAATGTATCTGATCCTGCCTGGCCTTAATATGGCTCAGCCTTCTACTTATATCGACAGGAGGAGGTGAAGGAGGATGGAAGGCAGACAAAGTTTGTTGGTTAGAGTGCACATGAAAGATGATTGCAAGTAACTTTCCTGTATGCATCACCAGAATTTCTCTTCAACCACAAGCATTTCAATTTTTTTAATACTGTAAATTAAATAAGAATGCATTTATTTGAAAAACTTATCAAGAACTACTGGAACTGGAAAGTGTTCAAAAAGCCTGTTGCACTTGGAAGCTGCGAGAAAAAACTGAAACTATCACTTGCGATCAGTAATTACATTAATTGTAAGTATTAAAAAAATCTTAGATAATATTAAAAAACAAGCAACAAAAAAGAAGGCAAACAAAAAAAAAACCCAAGGAAAAAGTCTACTGGTATTTGGGAATCAAGTATCAAGTACTGGTATTTGGCTATCAAGGGGAAAAAGTTGAAAAGGAAGATAAGAGAATTCTAGTACACCTGTTAAAAGAGCAAATTTCAGGAGCTGTTCCAATGTTGTTCCACAGCCACCTGTCTTATAGATTAAAAATGACTCCTGTAACAAAACCATTTAAATGAAGAAACCCAATTCTCTACAACAGGCAGCATGCTGACAAAATCAGAGAAGAAGTTAAAGACTAATGCATGTAAAAGTAATATTGTGCAATAGTGTAAAACTTTTTACATGTAGCAAGAATTTCCTTTTATATAAAAAAAGCAAACAAATTAAGTTCTAAACCTACACATCTATAACTAACAAAGCAATACAGGTGTATTTATTGAGGGCTACATATTCACCTCCGCCAAACTCTCCCCTTTGTTTAAGGAAACACTTTCTTGCATTCTTTCAAAAAGAACAATTCAAACAGAATGATGAAGGTAAATGCCCTTAACGGCATTTTGAAAAATTCAATTAATTGAAATCTGTTGAGATGAAG
This sequence comes from Larus michahellis, assembly GCF_964199755.1. NCBI lineage: Eukaryota > Metazoa > Chordata > Aves > Charadriiformes > Laridae > Larus > Larus michahellis. The sequence continues at coordinate 49,415,012 of NC_133898.1, read as the reverse complement.
AAACCACTTCTGTCATCTCAGGATTTTCTTTTGTATCAATGATTTTTTAGACACTTTAAGACAATGAAAGTAGCTGTACTTTTGATGGAATTGTAAAAGAGCCAGTGACTTTCACAAAAAAACTTTTGGATCCAGCCTTGCAAACAATTAAAAAGCAGGCAGCAGTACACTGATACCACGTGCACAAGTGTTGGCTGTGTTTATAACACCCTATTCTCTAGTGGTCTCAGGATAGGAACTTCAACCTGCAAAATCACATCTGAAAGTTAAACATAGCTAATACGGTCAAGTATTTGTTATCAGCTTGACCTGTATTTTTATTTTTTTTTTTAAGTATTAATTTCATAAGATGCAAGTTTGAATGGTTGCCTAAGCATGCAATAATTGGCCCTTTCTTCCCCCAAATAAACAGCTTACAGAGAATTAGAATTTTATGTAAGAAACAGTACCATCTACTTGTAAGCAAAGTACTCAAAATGTATCTGTCTTGCTACAGTTAAGTATTCCTCATACAATGTATTACAGTTTGCTCTGGGCTTTTCTTGCCAAGTCCAGTATAAACTTTATTCTTATATACTTAATTCCTCATTGAAACAATCAAAATTCCTAATGAAAGGCCAAGAAACTTCCTGGCGGATTATATTCACTATATTATTCACTAGATGAGTATGCCATTTCCACACATTTGAAGTAGACAGCAGGCTACTACTTCCTCCAACAACTAACTTTCCAGCACTGTAACCATAACAGAATGAAAATACATCAAGTAATGCTAAAATGAGAGCTGGTTAGATTGAAGACAGCTCTGTTTACCCTTTCCTTTACCTTTTTCAGTATGCTCTGGCTCTGGTTGATTACTACTACTGGAGCTGACGCTGGCATCAAACCCAGTTGGAGAAATATTTCCCTCAGACTGGAGGTCTTGCAGCTCCCCTGCAACACTGTCCACCTCTATTGTGCTATCTGTTTCGCTTTTAATGCTTCGTATCTCTTCTTGATTTGGTGGCAGCGTCTCAGAGACAGTGACACTGGACTGATGTCTACTGGACTCAGTTACGGTTACAGATGAAGGCGATTCAGGAGTTGTAGGAGGAGTATTTAGCACTGAATTACTGCCACTGCTTGGAAATTCAACTTTCTTTTCACCCACTTCAGTCGGTTTCTCCTCAACAGGTTTAACGTCCACACTAGCTGGCAAAGATTTTTCAAGTTCCGAGCTAGGCAAAGAAATGTCTTCTTCTGCAAGAGTCTGAAGCTGCTCCTCTGCTGCGGCATCCTCCGGAGCAGCATGTGGAGGGGAGGCAGCAGCTTCAGTGTCAGAGTCCGAGAACAGTTCCTTCAGCGTTTTCTTCGGCCATTGTCCCTGAATACTTGACCAGACATCTTTTCGATCCTTCGCTCTGGTGTTCTGAAGTCTTTCATCAGAGTTATTTAGAAGCTTTATTCTTTTCTCTCCCACTTCAGAAAATCCTGAGTAGAACGTACTTGTCCGTAAAGACTTCCTTTTCTCCTCCAGTCCATTGTACTTTTTAGTTGGAGTGACTTTCAGTTTAGATTTGTCTTCTTCATCTTCATCCGAGGAGCTGTTACTGCTGTTTTCTAAACTAAGGGTGTCTTTGTTTTTGGACTTCTCATCCTTTCTATTAGGTGACACAGTCTTTAAAGATTCCTCTGCAACACAGTATCTTCGCTTACCACGTTTTACCTGCGGTTTTGCTGTTTTATCCACTACCTCCTTTTTCACATCCTTTCTCTTTTTCGTGGCTTCATCTTCTCCATCGGAGTCGGTATCTTCAGATAACTCTTCCACCTCTTTTCGCAATCTTTCAGGAGACTTGGATCCCGACTTGGGTACTACTACATCTGTCAGAGATTTAGTTTCTTCCGGGAGGGATGAACTGCTGTGTTCTTCTTTTATACAGAGTTCGTTTTTATCTTGGCTTACAGCTTCATGTTGAGACTCCTCTTTGCCATCAGCATGTACATTCGGGGCACTTTGGTCATCTTCCTGCTCACTATCATCAGAACTTTCAGAAGCTAATTAAAAAGAGATCAAAAACAAAACAAAACAAAACAACACAAGAAAAGTTTGTCTTGATTCTGGTTACAAAGAATTCTTAAAAAAAAAAAAACAGCTAAAGAAAACTGTATCGATATGAACCCATGCTACACGGATCTCTAATATATATATTTTTAATGGTACCTCCTGAAGACTTAAAAAATTTATTTCCTGTTAGCTTAGAAGGTATAATGGCTAAATTAGGAACTAGAAAAATTCTATATTATACAGTACATCTCCAGGGACTTCTGAAGAGGTGGAGAAAGCATAGAGTGCATCAATCCATAAAATAGAAACTTCTGTATAATTAACCAAAACAGAAACTGAGAGACGTGCTTAATACAAAAACTCCAAATACTTCTTATGGATTACAAATACTACCATTATCTGCCCTTTTTTCGAAACCCAGAACAGAGAGAGTATTTTCCCTGGAGAATCCACAGTCTAAAAGGACAGAACAACAACACAGACACTGGATAATCTTTAATAAACCAACCTGATGACCAGCCTGGAAAAAGGAAGTGAAAGCAATAAGGAAAGGCACTTGGAGAAATATACGAACAGTAAGAGTGTAGGACAACAGTAAGAAAATTCTTACTGTTTTCCTACAGTAAGGAGAAGTAACTGAGAAGTAAGAAGAAAGAACTGAGAAAAGAAGAACAAAGACATAATGGAGAAGGAATCAACAACAAGCCCATTCAATGGGAAAAGATATGGATACAAGGAGAAACAATGAGAATTGCCTCAAATATATGAGTAACTCCTCGATTTGTAACTCATCCAATTTTGGTTGGCGTAGTTAGTTTAACCCTTCTTATCCTACTTCCCATCTGTGATTCTCAGTTCCTCACTAGAACTCACCACCTCATTAAAGATGATCATGCAACCAACCCCAGAGAAAGCAATACTGTCAACGGAATTCACTGAAATGATCAAAGTTGAATTAACTTTTTCAAAAATGGTTTACTGAAATACGATGAACTTAGAGAAGAGCACAATAACAGACAGAAGAGGTGTACAGAACAAAATACCTTAAGAAATGTTGCCTCAGGATTTTTTCTTCCTTTATTTAAAATAGGCAGGTTCTTAAATTCTACTCTAAGACTCAATTGGAAAGCAAGTTTTCCAGAACCCTTTCAGCGTCATTTACTTTTTTGTAATTTAACATTTATGGTAGACATTTTGGTGTACAGTTCCAAGAACTCTATCACTTAAAATGGACTTCTAACACTTGTCTTTCTCATATTGGCATCAAAATTTCCCATTTGAAATAAAGGCCAAGAATATCACATTTAAATAAACAACCAAAAAATCAGGTCCATCAAGTTTTGCTCTCAACCTATTTACTTTGCTATCCCCTTCAAAGGAAAGTTGAATACAATAGCATTAATCATTCCAGTTTAGGAAAAAAGACCTGTAAAAAGTTTTGAGCAAGCAGCTCTAAAACTAGAGGAAAAACAACTAAAACATTAGAGCCTTTCATACTTAAAAACAAAAACCCACAAGTACCAGAAAAAAAAAGTTAATCCCCAGCATGAATCTAAATGGACTTAAATGATAAAAGGACTGCATACAATTAAAAGCATTTCTGGAAATTAATTACGTAATATGGAAAACATTTAGCTTTCCACAGTAGTAGAGGGTATATCTCAAATTGTGCTTTTGTAATCAGAACTTAATTACAGATTAATTATAGCACTAATAGTAGTGTCATTATCATCACCACTAATTGCTTTTTTGTTTCTCATTTCCTAAGGAAACGAAGCTTAATAGGTTATGTTGACTGTTTTTCTACCTACAAATTTGGAACCCAGTGGCCAATGTCATCCAAGTTTGGAAGATTATTAAATTCATACAATTTTCAAAAAAACTGGTGGTTACCCAAACTACCTACACCACAGATGATTTATTTTTCTGGAGGCACGCACTAAACTAAGCATGAAGATAGTTATTATAATGCTGCTGTAAATGTATGGGAAGGGGAAAACAATATTAGGAACAAATATGCTGACAGGAAACCTAGCTTTATTAATTCTGTTTTTCAAGGCAAAAAAACCCCAAACCAATATCATGGGTCCCAAAAGTTACACAAATCAAGAATTAAAAATTCAGAAATAAGATAGAAAGCAAAAATGCTTTGCTTTCTATCAAACCAAAAAAAGGATGGCAAAACAAAGGATGTAATTTTTATGACTGTTAACATACACTGAATCCACTATGAATAATGCTTTTGTTCAACAGTTATTTTTGAAGACAATGTTATAATTAGCCAGACAGCCTCAAGTGTACAGTTGTTATACACTGTCATTTACTACTGTTTAAAGGCCATTTCCAGAATTAGAAAAAGTTTAAGTACGATACCTTGTAGCCCATTAATGATAGAAGTAATTTCTATTGATTTAACTGGAGCTTGTTCAGTATTTTTGGCTTCAGTGCTGTCAAGTTTGGACCCAGTCTCTGGTGATGTGCTGGTGTGAAAGGGTGGTTTTGACAAGCGTCGCAATTTACAGTTTTTAGGAGAATACTTCTCTTCCTTCTCTTTGTCAGTTTTATTCTGTGAAAGGAAAGATTAAAAATTCTTCTCATTTGAGCATACATCTTAACATAGATTACAATTAAGCAATGCTTACAGTTATCTTAAGCATTCAACCAGTAAAGGAAAGCTTTCCTCTTTGTTTAAAAGATTACCAATGCTTTTCTACAGTCCATGCCAAGACATTTATACCGAAGACAGGAACTTTGTTAACACTGAAACACAAGGGAAAGCAAACACAGCTGGTGCTGTAGGAGCAGTGGCACTGCAGGATGCCAGGCTCAGCAGTGGCAGGGCAGCGCTATGACACCCTGTGCAGGGAGCTCTAGAACAAAACTCCGGTTCCAGAGGTACCACGGTGTGGGGGTGGGGTGGGTACGACTACGACAGGAAGAGTGCTGACATCTGTGGCAGAAAGGAAAGCTTCCTTGCATCCCATTGCCCAAGGAATGTATCATAACCTAAGCCTAAATATCGGTTTTAAAAGAATGAATTTTGAAAGAAATGCTATGAAATGCTAGTCACACACATATGGACTAGTCACAGGTTCACCCTCCAGAATCAGCAGAGGGTGCTCCCAAATTTCACACACAGCCCGAGGTGGCTCCCACCACTGATGATAAAATGGATCCTTCTCATTTGTTTTCTATAAATGCGTACATAAATTACATTAAAAAATACTGAGAAGAAGGAAAGAGAAGCTTCCCCTCCCCACCCTGAAGCGAAAAAACAAACAAAAACAAAAACATGATGGAAAAAGTTTTAGTTCCCAAAAGGCTAGGAATTCACTTTTACTGGCAATCATTTATAGGCCAATCAAAAGGGAGGGGGGAGTACTTAAGAATATATTAAGCCAAACTTGGGGGGAACAAAGGAGAAAAAGGTTTAGAAACTACCTTTATTTTCTTTCGATGCTTAATTTTTGGTACATTTTTATCAGCTGGTCTCACTATCTTGTCTGCCTTTATCCATTCATCATACCTAAAAGCAAAAAAAAATTGTACACGTTTATGGTTTAGGCAGAAAAATCACAACATCATAAGAGAAATTAATAGAGGAAAAAGAAAATTATTAGCCATATAAAACTGAATTGGAATTTGAATAAAGAAGTCATTTGTGTACTTTTCAGTATGTGAAGTTTCAGCTAAGGTTGAATTCTTCATATGCTGTGAAATATAGGATGAAGGCTTTTTTACACTGATGCGTAAAAGTGAAAGCTGGTATTTTTCCAGTCTGCACTGAACAGCAGGAAATCCACATATACAGGTAAAACAACCTACCAGAATGATAATTTGGTATGGGTCTCCAAGAGGTATACTTTGTAACAATAAAATAAATTCTCATAACTACATAAGATGTGACCAGTTAACAAAAGTAAAATCTTTCAAGCCTGAGCGTCTGCAAAATCAGTCACTAACTTAACACTAACACTTTTCAACTTCTTTTCAGTTAAAGGTTTCCATTTTATATCAAAATGATACTACACAAAAACATACTAAATAGCACCATGATATTAACAACAGGTGTCGTCTTATCCAAGGCTAGACCTGTTAAATACAAATCCAAAGAGAAGTACATTCTTAGTAAGAATATACTGTAACTATGGTATTGTACTTGACAGTTTCATTGTATATTAAAAAAAAACACTCAAGAATCAATTAAAACAATTTTTTTACTCCCAATAAGCATAATCTGCTGTCCTACTTCAACTGTGAATTCAAGAACTGTCTGAATAAGAAAAAGGTCAGTTAAAAATTAGTATGTATTAACTTTTGCCTCAATGTACAGCCACAAAAATTCTGATCCCCCTGGGTAAACAGGAAAACAGAGGGGAAGAAACCAACTTTAGAAAAAAAAAAAAAAACAACAAAAATCAACAAAAAAAACCCCAAACCACACATACCGAGAGAACTAGTACAAGATGGAGCTGAGCACAATACTCATGACCATGCTGGCTTTCCAGCTGGGCTTACTTGACTACCATTTTGATATACACAACAACAGCTGATACAGTCCCAATTCAGCTTCTTTGCAACTACTACCAATTATATCTACAATATTGACACATAAATTAAACAGCACTAGAGCAAAACATCCAGGTTTCTAACTTGCTTTCTTGTATACTCTAAGTTAAGATCTATGCAAGGGATTCCAGAAGCTAAATACTGTATTTTATTAACTTAAATTTCACATAATAATATAGTGAAAAATGAGTAGCAGTAGTCTCTGAAAAATAGTTTTCAAAAACAATTTATTGATGTTTTTTCCCCTCCAAGTGACAAAAATCAAAGTCTAGTAGCAGACCGTGCAGACTACAATATGCCAAGATTACCTATACTGCTGCAGATACAGCTGTAATTGTACTATTATCAGGTGACATGTAGGTGAACAGGCTCAGATTTCTCTCCAACCCTGAAATAAAACTCTGCGGAGTTTTCCAATATGGAAAAATCCCATATTCTGTGAGACTATGGGAAACCCTATTTGAAGTAATCTTTCTACAAGTCAAAGTCATGCTTTCCAAAAGGAATACCACTAAGTAGACTGCCAAATGGACTTTGCAACCCACATATTTCATTAGGTCTAAAAGCATGCAGGAAAACAGCATTAGGACTGGACAAATACACGGTGCAAATCAATTATTTTGACAGTGTCCTTTCTGCCTCAAGCATGTTGCTATAACACAGAATTTGTATTCACTCATTCTACCCATTTCCAGTAAGAAAACAATCTTCCCCTTATGCAAAGTCTGTGCAGTGTACATACTGTCTGTGATTCAAGGTAATCACAGTGCCCATTGGGGCGACAGCTGATAAGACTAGGGGACATACTGTACTGAAGGACAGAGGACATACAGAATCTTAAGAGAGTATCTGTAGATGCCACAGGGCATTTGCCTTAACAAATGTTACATATCAGCAGCAGTGGTCACAAGTCCTCATCTCAAGGAGCACAAACTGAAAACCTATGTGTGACAGCCAGAGTTCCTGGCTGGAACAAATCCTGCTCTACTCCTGACTGCACCTGTAACAGCAGTCAGACCCCGCAAGGAGGCCCAGCATCACAGAAATCTTGGATCTTCTCCAGGGAATGAGATGCCCACACTTCACACCTTTGCATGGTACAGTTCCTTTCACTACTCACACATCAGATGCCTAAACCTGTGACATTTGGACCCCAGACTGAAAAAGATCCTGTAAAAGCGGTACATCCCAAGCCGCAGCTGACAACCTGACCCTAAATTACATTCTCCTCTACCGCATGACAGAGAAGCGCCCTGAAAGCTGTTCGGTGCACCAGATGCCAAGCTGCATCTCAACAGTGTGTATGACTCAGACTAGAGCCTTTCTTTATAGAACTGCACCTTATTAAAATAGAAAAACTTACTTCATCACTAATCTTGCTTTAGACAGCCTGTTCACAAAACAAAAGAAAACTAAAAACATTACGAAATAAATTCTTCAGCTCTCATTACAAGTAGTATGTTCTTCTAGAAGGCCTGGTTCGTTTCACTGCTGCACCATCTTCCACACTTGCTGTCCTCAACTCCCTAAAGCAAGCAGCTGGGTGTGGAGAAGAAGGAGGTACGATGCGGAAGTGCTCCTAAAAGAGTTTGCACAGACTTGTTTGAGAACCAAGAGGAAGGATTTAGTAAGAAGCTATTATTTACCTATTTTTTAAAAAAGGTTTCATGTGAAAACCTGGAATGCCTTCAGAAGAAACATCCCCTTTGCCTTAACAAAATGAAGACAAAGATAACCCAGAGAGACGCTTTTCTGCCTCACTGGTTAAAATGAATGCCTGCCAGAAAGGTGGATATGAACTGGAAGGAAGGAATAAAGGAAAAGAGGAAGAATTATATGAATAGCTACATAGTAGAAAAAATAACTGGGACTTTGCATAAGAGCATGTACTGATTCTATTACATCCATATGTACTGATTCCAAGCTAAAATAAAACACAACATCCTCTCAGAAATGGCATACTTGACCCTCCACAGAAGTACCAGAGGGGAAAGAAGAAAGAAAGTGTACTTTTCCAGTCTCTAGATTTATACTAGCAAAGGTACCGCACTTTCTCAGGAAGGTAAGTGACCTCAAGGAACTAGCAAGCCTTGGCAAATTCACTGAAAAGCTCCAGTATACTGTCTGTATCTGCTAACAAGGAAAAATAAAATGTTTTGTTTGGCTGTGATCAAAGAAAGGAGGAGATTTAGTCTTATAACTAAATACTGGAACATTAGATGAGGACTCTGATTTTTTTTAATTTAGTTTTTAAAAATTCTCCCACCCACGACATACGCTACAGTCAAGAACCTGAAATTTGGCTAGCCATGTTCCTTTAATTTCAGTGGTTGACTGCGAAGTACAAAATTTGTATATTCTTAAAGCTTCAACAGAGACAGAAATTAGCACTTCCACATTCAGATTTCTGAAGAAAGTAATGTTGAAAATAATACATCTTAGTTTTAAGCGCTTGAAACATTCAAGAATAACATGTCTTGTGATATTGTACCATACAACACACAGAGTTAAAACAACCTAAACTCTTTTTGAATATGCACCCTCTGTCTTTAATTACTGGCAACATACCGCAGAAGAAATTCACCTCAAACACTTAATAATGAACTTTTCTTTGCACTGGCAGCTGAAAATTAAAATTATGACAGAAGGAGATAGCACTGTAGGGCCCAGGGAAGTTTTAGTTTCATATAAAGCATACATAATTCAGAATATGACTGTCCTGTTAGAAGAAATACATTTTCTCTCATAAGCTTTTTCTGGTTAACATGTGGTAACTTAAAAACATTTCTCTTTAACAGGGTAGAGATTTTTACCATTCCTTTTCACTACAAGTCAGGCTCCACTGAATGCTACAATTTGTTACTTTTGTCAGACATATATCACCTGAATCTCAGGAGCTAACAATAAGATCCTATACCATAAAGTACTGCAGCTGTACAATCCTGTTAAGAATCACAGAATTGTATAATGGTTTGGGCTGGAAGCGACCTTGAACATCATCTAGTTCCAATCCCCTGCCATGGGCAGGTACACCTTCCACTAGACCAGGCTGCTCAAAGCCCCATCCAGCCTGGCCTTGAACACTTCCATTTCTGTATTTTCTATTTACTGTTTAAAAAAAAAAAAGTTCCACAGTGGTTAGTGTCACTTGTTCCAGAGCATTTAAAAGAAACTACAAAGATGAATACCAAGTTTACTAAATTCCATATAAAGTACCCAAAGCGTGTGTGCATGCGCGCGCGCACACACACACACTATTATTCTGAATCCCAGACCGATACTGAAGTTACCTTGCAATAAGAAACATTAGTAGTTATTTAGGATTCCTGCTCAGACTTACGAGTTTAAAGAATAGGCCACTAAATAGGGTACTGACCAAAATGGGAAACAAGAAAGTCAACTTTAAGGGGTGGGAGAATGACAGAATTAAAAAAATCCTAGATGGTTAGAAAATCCTAGTTCAGTGCATCCCATGACCTGATGCTACAGGGACCTGTAACATCAGGTCCCTGCAAAACACTACAAGTAAGCTACAATGAATAGGGAGAGGAGGGAATTGCTACCTATCCAAACAAAGCAGTTATTTTTCCAGGTTGTAACTGACTAAAAGCCAAATCAAGTTACTACATAATACATGACTTGTCTTCACAACACTAAAATATCAAAGCATTTAGATGCCACCTTAAGCTCAGGCTTAGCCAGTCTTACTGTCAAATCAAAAAAACTTAAGTAATTTTACTTGAATTTTAAAAAATATCTACATTTTGCAGAGTCCACACGCAGTCCCATAGCTAAATCTCAATCACTGCTATCTTTTTCAGTGAAGAACGCTACTCTTCCAGCCCCTTTCAGAGGGCTCTTTTGAAGCACCAAATAAGAATATAAATGCAAGTCCTGCTGCCAGAAAGATCAAACCACTCCCCTCAGCTCTCAAATGAGTGCAAGTTTGCTAAAAATTATTTTCTTATCAAATATATCCTAGTCACTGAAAAAATGCCTCTGATATCAGTTCACATATTTGTTTAAAATGCAGAATTCGAAAAACAGAATCTTGATTTCTCCTTTAAGAACGAGGGTGCTGGGATCTCCAAGGTGAAGGCTCATTTTTGACTTTTCATTTCTTCAGATTTAAAGTGGTATTGCTTAGATAAAACTCTGATCATCTCACTTCACAGCACGTATAATAGCATAATATTTACTCAAAAAGAAAATAACTTGCATGTTTATATGTGAATTCCAAAACAAGAGTCTACAAGCAAGAAACCTCTTGAGACGGTACACAGTAATCCTCAGCAAGTGGGATGCAAACTTCAGCCACTTAAGCTCCTAAAGAAGTCTTCCCCAATAATGATCAAAACGTCAGTCACATTCCAAATACCACCTTGAGCAGACTGCTTCTCCCCTAGTATCTTGACTTCGTAAGCCCATTATGCTTACAAATGTTGTCTGAAGACAGTTTATGTGAAAGATCATATTCCTGTAGATCAACATATATGTAGAATAAAATTCTACAAAAGATCGATATCAAAACCAGCAATATCAAGATGTTCCTCCTCAACCGCAACTTAGGTGGTCCTAGAAATCACCATGCCTAGATGCAAAGAGGTCTATTCAAGGGAGGGAGAGAAGTATCATGCTTCTGTAATTGTGACCTTTGCTAGCAGATCTTGCTAACACTGAATAAATGGGATTTGTCCTGCCCTCTTGGTCAGAGATAGGATGATAATCTAAATCCAGATGACAGAAGGTCACAAGAGCCTCAGATTTTCCAGAAGAGGAAAAATAACTAAATAAAAAATACAACATATTAGCCTCAGATTTTATTTTTTTTTTCTAGTATCTATAAACACAGTAATAAAGCTTAAAAGATGACAGCTGAGGACAATGAGCAGGTAAATTGAAACTGAGGAAAAAAGCAGGAGACTTCGTAATTGGCTTAAAAGCCACTCAGAAGCTTTAGTTTTCTGTACTGTTTTCAGAGTTGCTTCAAGTTTTAAAATGCAAAAAAAGTGGTCTGAAATGGCAAAAATATATTAATACTTCTATTAATGCTGTGTTAAAGACAATAAAAAGCATATACTTCTGCAAATATTAAGAAAAGCATAAGATGCCACTAGGCTAAGAAGAGTCTTGTTTGGAAGCCTGAAGCAGCCATGGGGGGGAAGGAGGGGCAGGGAGGGGTGGAAATCGGATCTGAATGAAATGCAATTATCTGCTGGGCGCTAATTTGCCACTAAGAATCTTGTGCTTCTCTTGTTAAATACCATACTGCTAGTGCACCCTCTGCTTTGCTGAGAAGAGTGTGTATATAGACTCAGCTAAGTGCACTATTCAAATATTGTACGAAATAAAATTGGCTTAAGAGAGCCAGAGGAGGAATTTGAGAGAGAGTGAGCTATCACTTGTCGTATGGAGAGATCTAAAAATAAGATGGGGAATGAAGGACGCCTTCTTTGAACAAGTCATTTAAGATGATTTTCTAAGTAACTTAAGTACTGCATGTATATAGTGTTAAAAATCTAATAGTTTCATACAGTTCAATGACCTTCACGGAACACCAATACTGAAAGTTTAGGACTCCAGATGGCTATTCATTTAGTTTTTAAAATACACAAGTGTATTTTAGAAGTAATTCAAGAAGTAATCACTAACTAAAACTCAAGTTACCTCACATTCCATCCACAGTAGTGCACCAAGTAAAGGACTTCTCCACCTTCGATGTCAGAATCTTTAATACTAGCTTCATACATTTTTTGATTTTTCCCTCTTCCATACCGCACTTGGACTTTCATGCCCGGTGGATAGCATTCGAACTCTTCTTCCTCATTGTTATTGTTGTCTTCTTCCTCCTCCTCCTCCTCTTCCTCCTCCTCTGCTTCTTCTTCATCTTCATCTTCTTCCTTATTCGTGTCATCTCTTGAAAGGTTTAAAAAATTGTAGAGTTAATACGAGATACTTCATAAGCTTTTCAGTTCCAAACCACATATATTGATAAATATTGTGGATGCATTAGAGACTGGGAAACAGCAGGCTCCAAATATGTGAAACTGCACTACGGCCGAGTAATATCAGCAAAATAGGATATAGCAATACACACAAAATCCAGTGACTGTACGTAAGGTGCAAAAATGACTTGACTAAAAGAAAAAAAAATAATCCATCAAAATCTGTATGAGCAGAAGTTGTTCAAACTCATCTTTATATGATTTTTTCATGCAGTCCCTTTGTTTAAATATCATTTTTTCAGTTCAAACTCATCCTTCTCAATAAAGTTCCCCGAATTCCATTTTTCAAACTACGAGTTTTACAAGTGCTTCTTGAAACTCACTTCCCCGAAAGATCCTTCCTTTATTCTAAAAAAATAATCTTTATCTCAACACCTTGAAACAACTGCAACCAAAACCAGATTTTAGGCAAAGACAACCGACCTTATGTGAGATTATTTAGCAAATCAAGCAACCTGTGCTGATTTATGACCTTGTCACTCCTTGCCAATTATGCTAAAAGTCTTCTAAATATAAGTGAAACTTGCATTTAATTATTATATAAATACACAAGCAGGTGTTCACTGTTTTCAGAAGCTAATTTTGAATACATTTTTATATATTTGGACCAATTTTCAGAAGCATTCAGAATCCACAAATCTTGCTAGTCTGAGTCAATGGCAGCTATAGGCTGCTCGGTGTTCTGAAAATTCTCTCCAACCAGATTAAAGGGGCAGACCTACATTACAAAAGTTAATAGGGAAAATATACCTTTTAATCTTAAATAGCTTTACAAAACAGTATTAATGGCCCTCACATCATTCTAATCCCACACCGTGCAATACAGAACAGAGTAGGCCCACTTAGTAAATTCACAATAACCACAGACCACTAATAATTTAAAAAACTGAGATGTGGAACAGATGTGTTTGGATGTATTACAGACTGAGTAAGAAGAGAGAAGTGCTGCTCCAAGTCTGATTCACACCAATATTTAAGTTAACCCCACAAATACAAAAGTCTGTATTAATCATCTAAATTTTTCCACGAAATTTTCAGTAGAAAAAAAACGCAGATAAACCAAGCTACTTTATCTCTGAGAAAGGATCAAATGTCATTTTAATTATTCAAATGCTTCTTTGTAGAAGTAAAACTGCAGTATTATTACCTAATTAGCTGGCAAAAGAGGATTCACAACAATAATCTAAATTCAACTGTAGTGTAAACACAACTGATTTAATAAAATTACTTCAGGAATGAATGTTGCCACATATATATACACACGCACACAAAAATATATAAATACATATATATGTGTGCATACAGCACAAGATAAATGCTAAAAATTCCCTCTGTTGGTGTCTTAACTAAATCAAATCAATCACAGAAGATACATCTATTCAGGTATACATGGCATGGACCAGACAGTTTTGTTCTGGAAGGCTAAGATTTTCCATTTAGCATATACTTTCAGTGGGCTACTTTGCTAGTGAAGTTAAAACCACCAGATTTAAAAATGCAACATAAATGAATGAACTCACTTCATCTCCACTATACATCATATGGCAAAACTCACTTCCCAAAGAAATCACGAGTAAAGGTCCCCAAAGACTCAGATGCAAACTTCCTGAACAGAATTCCACAGCTAACAACAGAAAGCACCAACCAGTAATTTAAATTATACTCTCTGCTGCACTAAATCGAAACTCCTAGCTAACTTCAGCTTAACAGTTATTACCATACAAAAACTTGATGGCAAGGTTTTTTTAGAGCAGAGCCACCACTGCTCTGAGAACAAGATGAGCTTGTGATTTGCCATTACTAACAAGAGTTTTCAAAACTGTGAAGAACCAAATTTGGCCAGATTTCCCCCCCGCCCCCCCAAGAACTACTGTCACAGTCCTTGAACGCTGTCTGCAAAGAAAAGCATGCCTATAAGGGAGATGCAGGATTTTCCACACACTGGCAATTATGGTGCCAGTGGCTCTTTAGAAACCGACCAAGTTTGGAGTCTGTCACTTTAATCACTTTATGGCTTTCTTGGTGTCCCAACAGATATTCTACAAAGACACCATGACAATACCAGAACTTCTCTGGAAGACAGGTGTAAAACCCTCATTGTGAAGTTGAGTAACTTGGATGGACAAGTAGATGTGAAGAGCAGACTGTACACGGAGGGAATGTCAGGAAGCAAAAGCAAAATGGAAGTAGAGGAGGCTGCAATTAAAAAATGTTCTAAGGAGCAATTTGTTTAGCAATCATAAGCCAGAGATTTTAGGAAACCAAACAAAAGCAGAGAACATTCAGCATTTTCAAGCAGAAAAAACTCCAACATACTCGTATAGCTCCTGAACAAAAAAACCAATCAAACAAACAAAAAACCCAAACAAGTCCCACAAACCAAACCCGAAACATATTCCAGTGATTGCAAGGAAGAAAAGATATTATTTTACAAGGCCATAAAATAAGCTCAAACCTGGCAGTGAAGATGAAGAGAAGCCATAACTGCCATGTAATAGAGGTTTGTAAGAGAAAATTGTGATTGTAGCCAGCCAGCATGCACAGTCATAACTTCATTTGTCCACATCCGATGCATGAGAACATCGGATTTCCTTTAATGCTGTTTAGTCAAAATCCCATTGGGGGCAGGGGAAGAAATAAATAAACAAACAAGCCTCTTGGTAGCAGATAATAACTGTTAACTTAAAAACAGTACCAACCAATATTTGCCACAAAGCTGCAACAACCTGAACAACCCAAGCAGCAGCTGATGAAACAAGACAGCAGCAGATGTGCGTGCACACTGTACAGGAGACACAGCAATACAAGTGTAACTGTGTTCCAGAAACCAAAGCACCACCAGAAAGCTTATCATCACGAGGATTCTAAAGCATTTCCAATGATAACTGCAGACTAAAGAATGTCCTCCCACCATCTCCCACACAATGGGAACAGAAACCTTCAGAAGCAGGAAATTAACGAATTTAAATGCAGAAATATCTGTTAATGAAGTAAAACCATTAAAACGTTTAGATCATACAAATATTACTTATCATTAGTTACAAAGGACATTGTGAAATCATTAAAAGGCTGAAAATACCGCAAGTGTTCAAAAATACATTTAGGGCAGGCAATTCTCAGTCAATATAAAGATTTAACACCAACAAGCCCATAATAAGGGTAAGTGTATCAATGAATAGATGTTGTTAACAGATGAAACAGTGCATGCTGTTACACTACTAAAGGAACTGCAGTATCATGCAAACGCCTTTCAACCCACAGTCTCTGGCACTAAACACACCCGTTGTCACAAAGCCCGGGTGACACCTGAGACGGGTTGTGATGTGGAGCATTAGGTCTGGTTCCTAGGATCCCCGTTCTGCAGCAAACCTAACCCTACTCCAATACACTTCCCCTGACACACCATGCTGGCACGCACAGCAGGTGAGATGGCAAATGCAAGATTATTTTTTTTCAGGGGTTATTCTAAAACTTGAGGAAGCAAGATTATTTCAATTATTGGTTCAATTAAGTCATTACAGTTAATTGAACCACTAGCAGAAATAAACGCCAGTGTAATTGACACTTCAAGTTTAGCAATTAGCTTCTATTTTTGTTTCCCTCCTTTTTCCCTTTTTCTCATCCTAGAGCATTATTTAACCTCTGCTTCACATAATACAGAAGATGTCAAGTCTCCTTCATAGCCTCACTTTCTCAATCACAGCTGTATTAAGATTCCCTTAAGTTTTAAGGCAGAGAGGCCATTAAGATCTATATTTATGCCAAGACACTAAAATCTCATCTGTAGTTAAATAAAATGACAAAACCCCCAAAATACACCAGTGTTTGTCTTCTCTCTGAAGTTGCAAAGAAGACCTAAAAATAAAAGCTCCAAAGACTTCTGCCTACACACACAGAAAATCTGAATAAATGCACAGTTATGGTCCATCATTCTGAGGGAAGGGGAAAGGCACTAACTTGATCTGAATCCCATCTCAGGGTAGTGCAGTACACTTCAACCACGGAAGCATGTACCCAGTGTTTTCCTCTGCTGCTACAGAGAAGACAAATGAAAGGACCTCATGTTATTGCTTCTAATCATTCAGACAATTATTTTTTTAAGTATTTGGAAACATTCCTCAAAAGGATAAGGGATGGTTCAGAAGTCTGCCTGAGGAGTACAGCACTTTTCAATTTTATGGCACTGGTTCACACTCAGCCTGAAAACATCTAGTATTGGATGAATGTTTAAGGGCTCACCCAGGCACATAAGTCTCAGTGACAGCTACCATGGTTGTTAACCACGGTAGTGACCATAAGCTATGTAAAACGTGACGACAGAACCACTTTTTCCACATCAAAGATGACTCCCTTCCATTCAACGTGATGCACACACAGGACTGGTACATTTACACTGCCACTCTACACTTTATTACTGTGGGATTAGCAGCTTATTGCTGTATGAAAAGCAATCCACACGTCTATCTATGTATCAGTGCATGTTCTGTATTAAGAAAAAAATAAATTGATTAGACTGTTTCTGAAAATGTGACTATAGAAGAACTTCCCTCCCAATACAAAGGCAGCTGGAATATATAAATAGAACACACATCACAAATAAGAGCATAGAAATACGATCCTGTAAATGAAACTACCTAAGTACGTTTCTTAAAAATCTTTTTTTTTTTTTTTTTTGCATATACACCAACAGTCTAAGATTCAGAGCAGATGTTCACACCAACTGTGCAATGAACACGACATACTTCTCTCCCTTCTCCCAATCTAATCAATTCCACATAAACCTGAATCAGGCTGGAGAAAGCTATCTCAATATATAGCTCTCAACACTAATCCAGAAGCTAGAAGATATGCCTTGTGTATCAAATCTCCTTCACTCCAAAACATTTTAACCTTCCGGCTACCATTTTAGATTCACCACCATAAGCTTTGATATGTCATTTTAACAGATAAGGAACTGAAGAAAACATTGCCTCTACCAATCTGTTATCTCCCATATGTGAAATGGAGCTTCTGTCTATTACATAATCCCGTTGTAAACTGCTTTCAGAAAATCCCCATCAAGTGCTTCCAGAAAATTTAACTCTTGTACAAATAGAAGCCATTGCAAACACAGGCACAGCAGGTAGTCACCCTACCCTACAAGGGTAATAAACGCTAGTAAAACCCTTGATGCGAAACAATGCCCATCTTAACCTAGTTCTCAACTACTGTTTTTATTATTCCCAGCTCCCCCCTACTGCTTATAGGAGGTGAAATGCAATTACTGCACGTAAAAATGTATAAACAGCTCTAAGATTAAGATTTTTCCCTTGCACGTGAATGAATGGTTTAACTCCATTCAAGATTATTAGCCAAAGAGGTGTAGCATTTTCTCCTTTTGATACTGTCAAAATATGACAGTACCAATTCCCAGAAAACCATACCATGAAGACCGAAACTGGCAGTATGAGACAACCAGAAACGTTTAGATTTCTAAAGTATTCTTTAAGACCATTTGTTCATGCGTTCCTTGTAGGAAATAAAAAAGCAGGCAGTTTTCAAGAAGAAAAAAAAAAAATCCAAGAAGTTTTATAAGACCAAGTAAGAACCACTCGTGAGTACTGAAAATGACAGCCTGGTGAGAAAGGGCAAGGTAGGGATCCAGAGATGGCAGCCCCTCCTGGGGTTAGGGTTAAGGCAGCACCTCAGCCAAAAAAAAAGGAAAACACAAGAATAAAGCCTCTTGCAATCTTTCTGAACTGTAACTGGGATTACTTCAAAGTATTCTGCCTGGTCACCTCCAAAAATCTAAATACTACCAATATGCAACTCTGATGCATATTTTTGTTTGCAAGCAAAAATTATTATCTGGATTCTGAGCACTTAATCTTTCAGTCCAGTATGAAGTTCTTGGCAGTGGCCTGTCCCAGGTGCTTTAGAGCAAAGTGTTAAAAAAAGAAAAAAAGCTGAACAAACAGCAAACCAACGAAAAACCCTTGGCGTTGCATTAATCATCTGGAGAAAAAAAAATAAATTACTAGTATTGGTTAACTAGCAATTAACCTACACTTCAGTTCACAAACTGTATCTATTATGAAATTTTTAAAGACTTACTTTTTATTTTATTACCTTATATTAAAACCCCCACACCTTTTAAAAATTCTGCTAGGCTCCTGGCCTCAGTCTCTTGGGAACATGTTCAACTGTCTCCATTGTTCACTGTGTCAAAAAGCCCCTCTGTTCTCAATTTGTTGGCTTTGACTCAAGTCTTTAAATAGTTACAACAGCTAATGTTAGATGCTACAAAGGAAAATTTTACCAACTATGCAATGCTACATTTGAAGACCATTACTTCTACAGCACGAAGTTAGCAGGAACTTCAAAATAAGGAGGATTTTAAACTTTCTTGTTTATTCATTGACTAAGAACGAATACTCTTGTACATTAGGGAAAAGCATGGGTTTACAAAGCCATTTTTGTAAAGATCTCTCTGGGACAGGCCAGTGAGAAATAACACATTACTGGCTTTTTAAAACTGTTTTTATGACTACAAGTTGCCCAAAACTGTATCTAGCATATGCATCTCCCACTAGCCACAGAAAAAACAAGAAAAGCATGTAGAGAATAAGGGGCAAGCCGCCTTTGAATTTCTATTCTCAGTGTTCACGGATACAAAAGCAGGCAAGAAACAGGCACTCTGGGGAAGAAAGGATGAGAACCATATTCAGCGTTTCTTCCTCTTCATCATATTGTTAAAGTCTGTGCAGAAGGGACCACAGGATTCAAGTGATAGCAATCTCAAAGAGTTGAGACACATGGGACTGCACAGACAAATAAAACCTGTGGAAAATAAACAACGCTGGCTTCCAGTAGTACTTCCCGAGATCTGGAAGCTGGGAACTAGATTCAATCCACCCAACAGAAATTCAGCAAGAAGAAACCCAGTTTTTCTGTCCTCTTGGTTCCTTGTATCTATACACAAATAAGCTACATGAAGATGCCTTAAGTCCTATAGACATAAATTCAAACAGCAAACTCTACAAGTTTGCCTTATATAATACTAGATTTCATTTGTTTGGCTAACCGATTAGAACTGTGAAAGACAGTTAGTCCATAGCTTAAAAAAAGTTGCAGGAATATATTTTAAATACACTGACAAAAATTCAGTCCACGGTGACCTATTTTGATTGTATTTGGGGTATTTTGTGTGTGTGTGAGATTAGTTTTCCACCTCCAAAAATGCACTTTTCATTTTGCATTTCAGTTCAACAAAAAACTGAAACTACAGCATTTCCACCTCTGTATAACCTTTTCCACTTCTAACCCATACAGTTGGCAACAGGGGGAGTACAACGTCTAGTACAACGTCCCCACCAGCACACCAGGCTCACAAAACCCTTTATGCCTTTATGGTATAAATACTAAAAACATTTTTTTAGCATTTAGCATGACAGTGATATATTAAAAAAACTTTTAAAGCTGATACAAGTGCATTTTGTACTTCGTCTCAATCTCTGAGGGAAGTATGGAATCATACTAGCAGCACTACTACACTACTACTACTTATAAATGCTTACAGACTATTAACTGCTACAAATGTTTCATTTTTGTTAAATTATTACTTGAAGCATATCCCCAGCAATGACCACATCACCACCTACCTCTATTTTTAGAGCTACGCTTTCTATTCTAAGCAACTCGTTACAATCTTTCATGAATCACAATAGCAAAATACTAGTTAGAAGTTTTTACTGGATGAGTGAAGAGAAGTAGAGAGAGAACTCCTCACTCAATTACAATCAGATGAATTGGGTAAAATTAAGAGGAAATAGTATTTTCTACAGGTTTTTGTGGTTTTCGTAAATAAAAAGTAAGAAAACTCATAACATTTTTTAATGTCACAAATAACCCAAGTGGACATGAATCAGTATTTAAAAAAAAAAAGAACAAACCCATAATAAATGATTACTGAAAAGCAAATGCAGCTTATAATTTTACGTACCACTTACTATAGCAGCATGGTAAGTATTAAGCCACTGTACTTTCCAAGTATATAAATAAACACGAAGTAATGTCACAAATATAAGCATATACAAATATACAATTTAGGGAACTTTAAAAAAACTGCTACTCTCTCAGCACTGCAAAGTTTTTTTAGTTATATATTTTGAAAGTATCATTGCAAAATCAGTCCTCAGTAATTCCGAAATTCTAGCAAACCTGTTACATTACAACTCACCTAGTTCACCTTAAAACTGGCAAATGTAATAAATTCCAGCAACTGGTCTTTTAGAAAAGAAAAATTCACATACGATACAAGTGAAATCACATCCATAGAGAATGGGCTCTTCTAACTGAGTTCAGACAAATTTGATTTTTCTGTATTCTGCATTTCTGAGTTACAGAAATTGCCAATGTAATCTCACTGAAAATATTTAGGAAGACAAAAAAATTTTACAGAAGGATCCTTCCAGAATCTGTTATATGGAAATCAAAACCCTTAATAAAATAAAAAAGAACTATTACCAATGAATCAGGAATCAATATACTGAACTACGTCATTCTGTCGCAACTCTTAATAAGGGCCAGAAAAAGCATTAAGAGTTAATGATATTTAGACAGAAAGTTAAGACAGCTGATCAACTAAATAGCAAAGATTGCTGGAATGAACAAGGGAATTAGTGGTCACGCAACAGCTGGTATTAAGTACAAAAAAACCCTCATCCCTGATATACAGATTGCCATGAAAGTATAAGGAGGTGTCATTATCTGCTTTCCCTCTTGTAATAGCTTCTCCCTTAAACGTCTGTTACTGGGTTTTGTTGAAGACAAGATACTGTTTTAAGAGACCTTCAATCTGACCTGTAATGGCCATTTTTGTGTTCTTATCACTTGAAATCATACTGTATGAAGGTCCTAATTGCAAGAATATAAATTGTTAACACACTGGGGATTAGTGGGGACTATATACTGTTTTAAACTTCATAATTTTTTGCGTGGCTGCCAAAAAACACTTGAGTTTTTCTGCACTGAAACAGGAAAACCTGCCCATTCCATAAAGGAAATGGGAGATCACCTGCACACATCCATTGATTACATGGCCCTGAGCATCCCTATTACTTCAATCTCCTACTTCCAAAACTCCTGCCAGAATCATGCCTACTTAATGGCAAAGCTGTTAATAAGCAGCGCAAGGTACTTCCATCTTTTCCCATGTTACCCACAACACACCACTGTCCAACAGCAAAAAGTGGAAACTGCAAGTTTGTGATATACTTGTACCAAAATTAAGTAGACAAATACTACTGGCAATGGCTGCAATATTTTTGTCTTAAATCAAATAGTCACCTATGCTTTATACGTTCTTTTCTCACTCAGCTTATTAAGATGCCTTTCCCTCCCCCCCATCCCGCAAATAAGATCCACGCACTTCAATGGCCCTACCCATGACAAAGTTAGGAACATACAGGTGTCTGGAAGATACTAATCTAATTCACAACAGGGATGTCTGATTTGAAGTTCAAATTACAACAGTAAAATTTAATGAACACACTTCAGATGCCTTTGCTGATTATAAGCAGTGTAACTTACCCAGATTTTTCTTTTTCTTCAGCATCTGCATTTACAGTAGGATTTTCCATTTCTTTAATCTTCTCCTCCTCTTTATCTTCTAATTTGGTTTCATCTTCAGTTTTGATTACATTTAAGTCCTTTTCTTGATCCGGCTGAGTATACACAGAATCTGGCAAATTTTTTTTGTTTCCCTAGGATAATAAAAGCTTTAGTTAACTTCCAAGATGAAATAAAAATACAAAGGATTTAAGAAGAGGCAGACAAAACACACTGAAGTTATATGAGAAAAAAAATCTAGAGTCTGGGGCTTGTTCTAAATTTACAGCACCTCCGCTATTTTTCCTTCTGAAAATCTCAAGCTAAACATAACAGACTTTGAAGTTGCAGCCACTGTCCTAGCTAGTTTTGTCACAATGATATAGGCATGCTGCTCTTAGACCTGAACGACAAAGCAATCCCTAAGGCCAACATTTCACAGGGTATGTTTTCACCGAGGATTCAGAGATATCAGTGAATACCACCCAGTGTTCACCCCGGAGTTAGTCCCAGCAGACAGACGTGCGCTGGCTGCCACTGTTAGGCAGAAGCATTACAGTTGTGTTGCAACACTGACCCGAGGAGCCGCACTGCTTCCAGAGCAAACTGCTAAGCCTGCACAGCGCAGCACTTCAGCTTACCACCCTGCACTTCCTTTGCTAAAACCACTGCGTCAACACTGGATTTTGCAAAGCTATAAACCTTTGTCTCTCTAGACCACTGAACTACATTAGATGACTGTGTACATCATATGGCCCAGGTCTTTGTAGAGCTTCACTGGTTTCACTGGAGCAAAGAAATAAATGCAAGATTTATGAGGGCTTAAAAACACGGCTAAATGCAAAATAAAAGCATCAGCACTGTAGTTAGCTGTGAGCGTGCATTACCCAGGTCAGGATAAAGCTGCACACTAATTAGTCTCCATTTGACCTGGGAGGCCCTCAAACTTGTGGAATGTTGCAGCTGCTTCCTAGCAAGTCAGACATTTTGACATCATGATCCCCTAAAACAGGCACCTAGGGATAAATATGGCTCAAATGTGTTGGTTTGAGTTCAGTTTACAGCACGTTTTTGTCTTGTTTTAAATCCATTATGGACATGTCAATCTTGACATGAACTCAAGGTTATCAACACACCACCTAACTTTTTAAACAGGCTATAATATGAACATTAAAATATTTTACCAGAACAGAGGGCTTATCATTTTCTTTACTTTCATTATCATTCTCAGCTAACTTTTTTTCTTCTTGTTGTACTAGTGTTACTTCCTCCTGCTTGCGCTCCTCCTTATCCACTTTTATTTCTTTTACATCCTGCTCTGGTTCTTCACGTGTCTTCAGTTCTTTTTCTTTTTCACAGTCTTTACAAGGTTTGCTTGTGACTTTCTCTGGCAATGCCATTTGAAATTCAATGTTAGCTGATGTACAATACTCTTCAAAACCATAGAGATATCTAAAAGAAAAAAATTGCTTGGGATAAGCAAGTTTGTTTCAAGAAAGAACATGCCACCTAGCCGAAGCTAAACATGAGCAGTATGTTTAAAACCTAAAAAGCTGCATTATAACTAAAAAGTTATGGACTTTATGCATATTACCACTACCACAGGATCACATCAGTTCATTCTCATGCTGTTTTAGCACGAACTTCATGGTTTTATTACTTACTTCTTGTATGCACATTTAACATTATATCCTGCAGCTGAATTCAAGACAGGGATTCCAAGATCTTGATAAACTTGCTTCCACACTGCTCCACTTTCAATCTGTTAAAGAAAATGAAGCCATGCTTTTTGAATTAACTCACTGACACAAAAGGGACTAATTCGTCAACGTTTACAACTTTGGAAAATAATTATAAGACATTTCCTCTGATCTATAAAATAACTATCACACACACAGTTACTTCACTGTAATGCAAACTGTAGTCTAATGTAACTACTTTAAGCAATTTAGCATTTCTGCATTTCAGTAAGCCGGAGCAGGCTCTCCTCTCCAGGTGGTAATAAAACGAAAGAAAATACAAGGATGAAAAAAATCAGTACGTATTGTACATCAGTACAATAATTTTTATTTTCTATTTAAAGTAATTCTTAACTATCAGAGCTAGAATTTTAATTAAATAGGAAAGAAAAAATTCATACAAAACATTAACAATACTCAGCCCTGCCAGTATTGCACAGATACAGTGGCTACCAGTCTTTCATTATGTCCTTAACATGCCCTTTGATGTCAAAAGTTTTGCGACAGTGTGATATGCTCATTTCTAACCATCTGTGAAGGTAAAGCAGATGTACTGCAATACCCAAGTACAAGATCCTCTCCTGTATATCAGAAAGGTGTCACTGCACAAACATACCTCCTCAACCGACAACCTAAATCCACGGGAAGCAGTCCAAAGCAATAACAGAATCTGCTTGGCCATGAATTCCATATGTTTCAATTACTGCTGCAAGACCAATCCCACTAATGCCAGCCAGCACATTCTTCTATATACTGCCCAGAATAGATAGGATTTAAGGGCCTCACATCAGACCTTAAACCATATTACTTGTCTTTGAGATTTTATTGAGCAGTGACTCTTTTCACTTTCTGAGGTAACAACTTTATCAGCCAAACATTTTTGAAATATCACAAAAACACGCATGCTGGATGATTTTATGCAGCAATAATGAAACATACTAAGTAGATGTGTAACAAAAATAAACAGCATCCTCAGATTTTTATGGCTCTGGAATACTCATCGTACTAATACTCACGTTATCAAATCCTCCAAGCTTGTGTACAAGTCTGAATAATTTGAAGAGATTCAAATTTCTATATCCCAATACAGGTCGTTTGTTAATAGGAGTCCCTGTGAACAAAGACAGTTATTACAGTGTTTTGAAGTATTTTTTTCAGAGTAACATGAAATCCACATCATATGCACTACTACACTATTAATACAGTATTGTAAACCCCAGCCTCTGACCGCTTCAGGGCATCTGGTACTTTCTCTTCATGAAACTAAACAAACTCAGGAGTCTTTAATAACCCATTTTTCTTGTAGTTCAGTACTGTAATTTAATTCATACTTATGCATTCTTCCACATATTACTGAACATGCACAAATGATGCAACTTTTCTTGATACCTATATTATACATATTTTTATTTTACCTGCTGAAACAGTTACATCTAAAAATACCAGCATACTCCTTTCACTACAATCCCACAATGCTTCAAAGAAATGAAACTTCCTATGCTACTGTACTAGCAGTAGCTACCACATTGTCATCACTTGTAAACAGTTCCTTAACTCATCTTCACATGTAATTAAAAAGATACTCATTTAACTAGTTATAATACTCATTTAAATATAAAAAACCTTCACCTCTGCCTCCACAGACACTGTACTTTTCTTGCAGTGTATAAATACCTGGTAAAGATTTAATATAATAAATGGCATTTCCTTTTAAAAACATTTCAGTCTACCTTACCGACAATGCTCATGCATCTAAGTGATCAGGATTCACATAAGAAAATTAGCACAAAGTAAATGCTTTTTCCATAATCCTAAGAAGTGGAAGGGTGGTTAATTTTTATTTTACTGAAGTATTTTAAAGTTATTAAACTGAGCATATACATCAATATGATTGAGGATATTAAATGTTTGATTATACACACTATAAGTACAAAGTAGAAAATATACTAGGATATAGGAGGTACTACCCATTTATTTCTGAAAGCAGGAATAAGTGACTATTTTAGAAGAGTCAAGTGACAGACATCTTCTAAATAGTGGGGAAGTCAGAAGTGATGAATACAGTCTCATTGTTTTCAAAACTGAACGGCAAAGCGCTACTAGTTTACAGGCTCAATTCTTTAAACTACTGCTAAGCAATACATCTATCTTCAGCTTCTACAAGTCAAAGATTAAAATGCCTACCTCTGTCTTCCATGAACTTGTATAACTGCTGAAGAAAGTTCTCTCGTTCCTCGGGAAATGGCTCTATTTCCTCCTGTTTAAAGTAATGCACATAAGAAAATTATCAACATTTTCAGTTACAGTCCTTCATTAAGAAACATACAGCATAATAATTTAAGTTCAAATGTTCAAGTTTGTTTTACTGCAGTCAGCAGCAGGATACTATACCAAGAGACACATGCTCTCAGTGTTATGCCACATGGAAGTTCCTTTTATAAACTACAAACAGTTTTTCTAAAGTGATAAAATAACTGTCAAGACACATTGAAATTGGATTTTTGATTGGTCATTGAAGTATCGTAAGTGATACCATAAATCAAGACGCACTCTCAATTTTGTCCATTTACGCAGAAAGTCTGGGAGACTCCACGACTAACTACCCAGAGATTATATCCAAAATCTCAGGTCTATTTCTCCTGCAGTTAAGCGACTCCTTGATGCCTGGATATGCTGTATCACTTGCAGGGATGAAGTGAAAGAGGAAATGGTGCTTGCACTTTCTTCGGAGTTCTAATCCACAGTACTGGCAAACCGCAGCCAATGGCACTGCATGCATACTGCCATGGGTACCGGCTGAACGCACGGTGAGCAGGATCAATCCCAGAAATGAAATTACGATGGATGTTTTGGATGCTTAGTTCATTGTACTAATAAACTTTTGTATTAGATTTACTTAGATTAATAAACAGTGGAGTTTCATAACAAAGCACTATGGCTTATTTTGTAACATCTCATAATTTCTACAGGAAATGTGACTTGCCACAACCGGTAGCTGTAAGATATTAATATAATCAGAATTCTTAGAAATTCTGATGACTAAACTACTTCAAAACAGTATGCCAAATATAAATTGATAATTTTTTGCATACTTTTTTTAATACTACCTGTAAAGTTTACAAAAATAATAGAAGTTATTCAGTGTATCTAAAATCAACTATTTTTCTTTAGTGTATTTTCATTCCATGTTTTTCTTTTACATTCTTCAACAGTCTCCTTGTACTAAATATTAAAGCTTCGCCTACCCTGAAGCAGGGAGACAAAACATATGGTCTTTAAAGTTATAGCAAGACAGTTGAGAAATCAATAGAAACAGAATACCATTATTAAACACAACAGAAGAAAAAAAAGAAAAAAGAAGAAAAAAAAAGAACAAACAAAAACCCAAAACCCCCACAACATCTGCTGAAGCTATTTAGTAAAGAGATGGATGGCTGGAAATAAGGTCAAGGAAGGCTGTAACTATTACCAGTGAGTAGGGTTTTCTCATTCTATACTTTCTCTTCTCCATTAAATGCACTTGGAGGACATATCAGAGCAAACAGGCAAAAAATTAAGAACTGGTATTCACAATATGCTGAAACACTTGTCATTTAGGTATAATTATCAGCAGAAATGCAATGGAAGTATTCCACGGTCTTGGAAAAGCAATACAAGAGGAAAGTCTCTGCAAGGGGCATTACGCGACGAGCATCTATCTGATAACCCAGTATACCAACAGACCTCAGAGCAGGCAACTTCAATGAGCAGGAAGAACAGGCTGGGTAGAGAACTGCAATCAATATACTAGATACACCCTCACAGGCTGGGGGCATCAGAAATCAGGCACATCTACCAATTAGCAAATAGCACCTAGGTATGAGGTGATGCTGCAGCCCTGCATATAGTACAGACAAACGCCTGGTTAAGAACATTCACATTTCACAGGCAAAGGTAGTAAAGGAAACACTGATAGCAAGCAAAAGATTCAGCTTGCAATTGTAAAACTTGAATGTGGCCATAGAGAACAAATGACTTGAGAAGAATCACTACAATTTTGGAGTTTATTTTTGTTTGGTTTACTCTCACATGACAGGTACTTGGAAAGGGCTTTTACCATCACATGCTGGATCGTAGCAAAGAGATCATGAGCTCCTACTTGGGTTTCTCATGTTCCTCACTAACAAGAGAACACTTGCCATAACAAAATAGTCCCACACAGCATTTGGTGGTGGTGGCGGGGCAGTCATTGAACTAAATCTTCATGAAACCTAACAAAGATTTTAAGAAGGAATGTATGCTTTTTAAATACTAGTGGAACTAAAGTAAAGGATACTAGGGGAACTAAAGTAAAGGATACTAGGGGAACTAAAGTAAAGGATACTAGGGGAACTAAAGTAAAGGTGATGAACAGGCTGAATAAAACACTGTCACTACTTTCTCACCGTAAGATCCAATGCCTGAAGCGTACTCTTAAGTCTCAAACGCAATAATCCAAAGCAATGCCAGAATTGCAAGTGGATTGAAGCAGGCATATCATAATCTGTCATCTTTGCTTATTTCTAAGTTAGACAACCACAGTGCTAGCAGGTCACTCTGCAGTTTCTGATGTATCTGTCCATGTCACAAAGGTAAAAGAAAGTGACTTATATGTACAATAATGAAATCCAGAAAAGCAGCAACATGCTTTTTGCAACATATAAAATTCACACAGTATTACAGCCCAGCACTAGAAGAGAGGGTCTTTTATCTACCATCAGATTTAGTAAAGGAAAGGAAGGCAGTTTTCCAGTCTCTTCCATTTCCGGGGGGGGGGAGAAAAAGGCAACACATCTTCTCTTCTTAAAGGAGAAGTAGAGAGAATTTGCATGAAAACTCCTACCTATATAGGACAGGAGCATCTATATACATATATGATATATTTATGTAGGAGCATCTATATATCTATAGGAGTGTGTGTAAATAGGATTAGAGCGTCTATATATGAAGCCTGCAATGACATATATAGGAGTTTTGTATTGGTCTGCTTTTGTTCTTGTTCATGGGTACCAGTGAGGGCTACCAGTGAAAATTTTTCCTGTCCTGGAAAGCACTAGAACAATTTGCAGGTGGATAACAAAGTCCCAAGAGCAGGCCCACAGGTCCTGACTGAGAAGAGATGCTGCTTGATAGCCAGGAGGTTACAGGCACAAACTAATAAATAAAAAAGAGATGAGGCTGCAGAAACTACTCAGAAGGGGGTGGACAGAAGGCATGCATGCCATTGAACCCTGAGGAGACAGAAGAAAAAAAAAAGAAAAAAAAAATATTTTGCCTCTGTTTTAGAAACCTCATAGTTCAGCAGGTGACTGAAACATTGAATACTGGAGAAGAAATTATCACAAGAGATGTCACAGTAAATCCTCAAATATTTGCCTGAGATGAGATCTTCATATCTAGCACACAAAAATACTAGCTTATACAACATCACAGGCAACTAAGAGGAGCTAGAGAGAAGATGTAAAAAGGGGTACAAGGTCAAATATTTACAAATGCTGTAGCTAGACTGTGAATTTTTCAACTAAAAGTAGCGAGGGAATGATGACTATATAAAGATTGTGTGCCAGCCTGCATAGGTACAAATCCATACACATTCATCATGCCCAAGAACCTGCTCTGAAAGTTCACGAATTGTGCTGAGCCCAAGGAAGTCCTCCTTGCTTCTCAAAATACTAAGCAGACTATAGCCCCTTGCAAAGTGGGCTTTATAACTTCTGATCAGAGCTGGATAGCCTCCTCTGAGCTTGAAGAAGAGGCAGAATCAACTCATGAGCATGGAGAGGTGGCAGCATTTTTACTTCACACCTTTGCAGTCTCCCAACAAATCTTAAAATAAAGAAATGAATGAATAAAAGATGGAACGCCATCTTCTAGTATGCCAGAGCCACAATCTCCAGGGAGGATGTACTGAGAGAAAGACCATAAACCCATTTAAGACCCAAACCAGTTCAGTTTCTCCAATTACACTATTGATAGGAATTTAAGTCTACTGCATTATTGGCACTTGCATAATAAATTAGAGAACAGCTCTCAAACCTTAGTGAGAGAAAAAGTGGTAATGGGCAGACAAAGATTTTGAAAACCACCAGAAGGTAGAGAGGAAGTAAAAGATTCAAAAGCCCCTCTTCCAGCCTCACAGCCAGCTGTAAAATAAAGTTTTTTTCTATTCATTTTCTTCTTTCCTCTTTGTCTTCATTTTTTTCTGGACAGGAGGCTGGGAGGAAAGAACAGGTAATCAGAAAACCAAGCCATGAGGTAGGGCTCCATACTTCCAGGACAAAAGAGAAAAGAGTGGAAGAGGAGTGCATTGGTTAATGCCTTAATTGAAAGCTCTTTTGCTTCTTTACATCAGGGTAGCCAGAGAGATAACTTGTAGGGAAGCAATTTTTCAGTAGACCAGGATAAAAGAGAGCTACAAGAACTCAGATTTCTTGGTAATTATCTAAAGGTTTCAAAATCTCTCACTTTTCACCACTCCAAAACCAGTAAACTCCATTGTCTACAGCTAGAAGCAGGGAAAGAACAGTGCGAACTACTTGCAATATCTGCTTTACAAGGGGACCTACAGCTGTAGGCCTAGCACAGCAATTTGGGGACAGGAAAGGGTAAGGCAGAAGGGGAAGGAGGACAGGGTGACATAGGCACAAGGGAAGAGGAGACAACAGCAGAGCCATGCCAGCCTAGTTTGGTTTATTTTTCAAATATGTCAAGAACACAGGTCAGTAACAGTTTAGAGGTGGCTCCTCAGCTGGAGCTCCTGTGTAAAAGGCAGCAAACTTCTGTGGCTTGGAATTAGTGGTAAGTCATGGGTATGTACTGGGGTAACAGCTCTATAGCCAGGAGAAAAGTTTATCACCATTTATGTGAGCAGCTATTTACATTAGCATTATTTTAGCACGCACAGAACTCATTCCATGGCCACAAAGGGGAAAATAAATCAACACGGTCATATCATACAATAAAACAGATGCAAGACAACCTACGGAGGGAAACTACACCCTTCTGCACACTACAACACACTGCATTATTATAGAAAGGCAAACAACTGTTTATCTGCAGTGACAGTGAACTACAAACTGGAAACCCATCTGGGACATGACTGACACGTATGGAAAAAATCAGGAGGGCCAAAGCCCAGCTAGAACTAAACCTGGCTTCTGTTGTCAAGGACAACAAAAAAAGTTTCTATAAATCTATTAGCAATAAGAAGAGGACTAAGGATTATCTCTGTCCTCTAGTAGATAGGGCCGGCAACATAGTGACCAAGGATGAGGAAAAGGCTGAGGTACTTAATGAAGTCTTTGCCTCAGTCTTCAGCAGTAGGACCAGTTGTTCCCTGAACAACAGACCCCTGAACTAGAAGACAGGGATGGGGAGCAGAATGAAGCCCCTGTAATCCAAAGGGAAACGGTGAGGGACCTGCTTCAGCACCTGGAGGTGCACAAATCTATGGGGCCGGATGGGATCCACCCAAGGGTATTGAAAGAGCTGGCGGAGGTGCTCGCCAGGCCACTTTGCATCATTTACGAGCAGTCCTGGACAACCGGGGAGGTCCCAGCTCACTGGAGGTTAGCAAATGTGACACCCATCCACAAGAAGGGCCGGAAGGAGGATCCGGGGAACTACAGGCCAGTCAGTCTGACCTCGGTGCCTGGAAAGGTCATGGAACAGATCCTCCTCAGTGCCATTACACGGCACATGCAAGAGAACAGGGTGATCAGGCCCAGTCAGCATGGGTTTGTGAAGGGCAGGTCATGCCTATCAAACCTAATATCCTTCTATGATAAGGTGACCCACTTAGTGGATGAGGGAAAAGCTGTGGATGTTATCTACTTGGATTTTTGCAAAGCTTTTGACGCTGTTTCCCACAGCATTCTCCTGGAGAAACTGGCTGCTCATGGCCTGGACAGGTGTACTCTTCGCTGGGTAAAAAACTGGCTGGATGGCCGTGCCCAGAGAGTGGTGGTAAATGGAGTTAAATCCAGTTGGTGTCCGGTCACAAGTGGTGTCCCCCAGGGCTCGGTGCTGGGGCCGGTTCTCTTTATCTCTTTATCCATTGATAAAGATCTCATCCAGATCTTTATCAATGATCTGGATGAAGGGATCGAATGCACCCTCAGTAAGTTCGCAGATGACACTAAGCTGGGCGGGCGTGTTGATCTGCTTGAGGGTAGGTTGGCTCTGCAGAGGGATCTGGACAGGCTGGACCGATGGGCTGAGACCAATGGTATGAGGTTCAACAAGGCCAAGTGCCGGGTCCTGCACTTGGGTCACAACAACCCCATGCAGCGCTACAGGATTGGGGCAGAGTGGCTCGAAAGCAGCCCGGCAGAAAAGGACCTGGGGGTGTTGGTTGACAGCCGGCTGAATATGAGCCAGCAGTGTGCCCAGGTGGCCAGGAAGGCCAACAGCATCCTAGCCTGTATCAGGAATAGTGTGGTGAGCCGGACTAGGGAAGTGATCATCCCCCTGTACTCGGCACTGGTGAGGCCCCACCTCGAGTACTGCGTTCAGTTTTGGGCCCCTCGCTACAAGAGGGACATTGAGGTGTTGGAGCGTGTCCAGAGAAGGGCTACAAAGCTGGTGAGGGGTCTGGAGGACAAACCTTATGAAGAATGACTGAGGGAGTTGGGGTTGTTTAGCCTGGAGAAGAGGAGGCTGAGGGGAGACCTCATCACCCTCTACAACTACCTGAAAGGAGGTTGTAGAGAGATGGGGGCTGACCTCTTCTCCCTGGTGACAAGTGATAGGACGAGAGGAAACGGGTTCAAGTTCTGTCAGGGGAGGTTTAGATTGGATATTAGGAAACATTTTTTCACTGAAAGGGTTATTAAACATTGGAATAGGCTGCCCAGGGAGGTGGTGGATTCACCATCCCTGGAGGTGTTTAAAAAAAGGGTAGATGGGGCACTTAGGGACATGGTTTAGAAGTGGTTTTTGTCAGGGTAGGTTAAAGGTTGGACTTGATGATCTTAAAGGTCCCTTCCAACCTCAGCAATTCTATGATTCTATTCTATGACATTATAGCCCAGGAATTAATATTACCCTAAGAAACCCGAAGTTCTTCATAAGTAAAAAAAAAAACACAAAACTTTGCCTTCCAATACTGAAACAGCATTTGCAAAGTAAAGGACAGTCTGGATTTACATACAGTTGCAAGACATAATTGGTGATGTTTTCAAAGCAAACAGAAAGAGATCTTTGTTTTAAAGTTATCAAAAATAATTTAAGCACCACATGTCCTTTTTCAGAAACACCTTAAACGTTTTTTTAGCTCTTCCCAGTTAGAAGACAGGCAGACCTGTAACAGCTAGCAGGTAAGTTCCATTTAGAAATACAAATACAAGTAAAGGGAACTTTTTTTCTTTTAGAAAAAACAATATGCATTGACAGCAGATGCCAATATTTACCCTTCTTCATCCTGCTCAGTCCCTAGTAGGTACCGCAACCCCTTCTGCCACTGCATTATGATCAGCATGGGAAAGATTCTAAAACAGGATCTTCTTTTGAGTTTTCATTTCTATTTTTCACTAGTCCTTAATGACTCAGTCATTGACTACATGTTTTTTGCTTAGTGACTCGAAGATATTTGTTAGATTTTAAAGTTGATATATTCACGTTAGCTGATTTTTGTTGAATATTTTTGAAAGCTGAGGGGCAATAATGTTGCCTACGTTAACATGTTAAATGTTCCCAAATGTTAAGACCACCTACTTAAACATTACAGTCTTGCTAATTTTTATCAGCTGTGTATCTGTGCCCTGTACTAACTTCACTTGCCTCTTCCTCGCTGCTGTTGTCCTCTTTTTCTTTTTCATCCTCTTCCTCTTCTTCAGCTTCACTGCTGGAGCTGTCTTCTTTCAATTCTGTTTTCCAGTTACTAGGAACAGTTCTGTTTTTACGGAATTCAAGGGCTTGGTCAAAAGCTGTAAAAGGACCAGCATTTGTTAGCACAGCAGGAAGTATCAGTTTGACCAAATGTTTAAATCGAAAAGAAGAAGGGAAGACTGCTAATTAACAATTTTACCCCCAAAACTCAAAGAACGTCAACAACAATCCCGTGTTGTCCATCCTTATTTGTCTAGCCTAGTGTTCTCTGCACATCAAATTATTCAGAGCTATTATTAGGATTATTACCATGTTACTGTCTGTAGACACAAATAAGGATCTCCTATATTAGGGCACATGTGACAATTTAATTGAGAGAACCCCTACCCCACAGGTTTACACTGTGGTTTACATATATAGAACAGGGAAGAGGAGGAAGAAGAAATAAGCCCAAGCTAATTCTAACAGTTTGATCACACAAACTTAAACTTTCAAATGAATCCACAATTCCAGTTTCTTGAGGGTGCATAAAGGCAACTTCCTTATAACTATTAAGGGTACTATGGTGAGAATAACTCTATAAAGATCTAATG
Source organism: Larus michahellis (assembly GCF_964199755.1). Classification (NCBI taxonomy): domain Eukaryota; kingdom Metazoa; phylum Chordata; class Aves; order Charadriiformes; family Laridae; genus Larus; species Larus michahellis. The sequence continues at coordinate 49,380,625 of NC_133898.1, read as the reverse complement.
CAAAACGCTGAATAGGAAATAACCTAAAAAGCCAATGTACGCTGGATGATTATATCCTTTGTTTGGCATGTCTACATTTAAAACAAGTGCGGCAGAATGGTCATTTGCAGGTGGGATTTTTTTGGTTGGGGTTGTTTGTTTTTTTTTTTTAAAACAAAAGTTCCTCTAGATTTTCAGAAGTGTTCTCCTTCAATATATTAAGCTACAGTAAAAGATCCTGTATTTCACCATTTTTAAGACATGAACCAATCTACCGTTTGTTCCAATTTACATAACAAAGTAAATACGTGCACGTGTGTTTTCTCACAGACAGTTATTTTTACCTTGTTTTAACAAAGCGTCAGGCTTTGGTGAAGTTTCACTAATCTCCCGAACATCTTTTCTTGGCACAGAAACGCTAGATGATTTTACAGTGTAAAAAAGAAAAATAATATTTTTAAATATTTTAAAGCCAAATTAACAGTGTAATACAGAGCTGTCACTAAGACTATAACACACTTACTAAACATACAGAAGAAGCATATGAATTATATCTTGATATTTCTATAGTGTTAGTCTGGTACAGTATTAGTCAGCTAGTGGATTATAAACAAAACGTCTACATTAATTTGGTTAGATCACCCATATGCATTCACTGCATATTAAAGAAAGCATTCTTCTTGCACTAATAGGTAGTTTCTGGAATCTCCCAAATACATACTACTTAACAAAAACCTTGTGTTAATTCAGCAAGTAACTATTCACTCACAAACAGCAAAACCCTGCCTTGCTTAAAACATACATGAGTATTAGTATAAACTGTCAGTATGAAATGAAAGACTTCCAAATTGAAAGAACAAATCACTTTTTTATTTCTACTGTGGCTATATCCAGGGAAGCAAATCTGAACTGCAGATTTGGGGGGTGGGAGGTATGTGCTTGTGTGGGCACATGCTTATGTGTGTTTCTCCAGTGACGTGTACTGATGCCTGAATAACTATCAAATGGTAAAGCAATACATCAGACTTAGTAAGTAATTAAACTGTTAAATATTTCAATATCCTTTCTGCAAAAGCATTGTTAAATTGAACCAAGCACAATAAATAGCTGCAACTTTTTAAACTAAAACTAAAACCTAGAAAAAAGAATTCCATTGTCATCCATCAACTCCCCTGCCCCGACCAACATGAGTTTAAGAACACAAAGCTCCTTATTCTATCACAAATACCATACAGCTTGGTTTTCTACGTTTCTCTATTTTCATTCCTACTTCAAGTAGTACTACAGCTCTTTTCAAAGAACATGATAATATGCAGTTGTAGCCTAGACTGAGATAAACATATGCCTTACTACCTCAGAAAAAGAATTTCTGTGTGTGCATGTGGTGTACGTGCATGCACACCCACCCCCACCCACCCCTTTCTATAGCTGGATAAGCTTATGGCCACATGTCTGGAAAGCAGTGCTCTATTCCAGCCAGAGCTGGAAAGACTCTCAGGGCCATTCTCGAAGTCATGAAATAGTGCTTTGTTTGCCATCACTGTAACAATGGAATTAAAACTAAGACAAGACAGATTTATGCATCCCATTATTAATAATAACAAAGCTCAAGGCTAATTTCATCACAATGTAGGCTAAAAGTTTTCTGAACATTAGAAAAATCTTGGCAGAAACTTACTGAGCTTAGTGATGTTATTAATGCTTTACCCAGCACATCTCATACTATATTTCACCTGACTGGTACAGATTTCATTCTATTATCAGTCTCTACATTCCTACTCACAATTTGCCATCCTTGAAAGAGCGAACGAGAATATTGTCTTTTTTCACTGCAATATCATCACTACAATCTGGACAAACCACCTGCAAAGACAGTACAAATATGAAGTTTAGAGAGAAGAAATAAAAACAAGAGAGTAATAGTATATACCAATGCTTTTCAAAAACCTCTTGAGCTCATTCCTCTTCAACACCACTGACATGAGAGCAACTGAAATCCCTCAAAACACAGGAGTGATGACCTCCTGAAATTACTGAATGTAGGAGTTCATGCTTGCTTCCTGGAGGGAACTGACAGCTGCTGCCAGAGACATAAGTAAGAACAGCATTCTTGCAAAAGTTAAGTACCTGTCATGCTGCTACAGCTTATTCTACTCCTCATCCTAAAAAGACAGAACTTCCACCAAGTACTGCCACCTGAGTTAGGGACCTCTTCTGAAAAACTTCCAGAAATTGCAAGGATGCAATCACACACATTTTCAAAAACAAAGGCATACAGGATTTATGAAATGCAATTTTATAATGGATGATTCGTAAGTTACCTACCTAGGAGAGTGCCTCCAGTACCAGTATTATGATAGGTTCTTTAATTCAAGAAGTAGACTAATCAAGTTTATCACTGAGACAACATATTAATTATTTGTTGCAATTTTAAAAGCTATTCAAGTCTTGTTAAACCAGTATACAAGTCACTAGTTAAAAAACTGCATTAATTTAATCTTTAAAGTACATATTAAATTTCCAGAGTTACAGAACAGAAAAGCAACCCTCTCCATCGCTCATCTCTCTTCTTTCACAACATGTGTAGTTCCCTGAAAGTTAAGAAAATTCTGGCTCCTATGAAACCTCAAGGAGCAGCAAATGACTGCAGCCCTAATTTAGCCCTGCTAAATACCTCTTCTCTTATACCAACTGCTTTCAGTCTTACTTTTTCCACCAAACTCACAAAGATACTGCATGACAAACATTGTTCTTCCTCCTTACATAGGTCACCAGCCATGTAGCATTTTAGAAGGTAAAGCCAAAAGCTCCACCTGATTTGGAAACAGAGTTGTTGTGTATCACAGAGCATAGGCTAAACATGTTTCTCAAGAAAAATAAAACTTAACAGCCTAAGTCTCCAAATTCAATGCATTGTGCAGTCTCCAAAGAAATTACTTCACAAAACTACAACTTACTAATTAAAATGCAGTTTGAAATATAGTTTGCAACAGTGTTTTAATATCAGGGTGAAAGACGGTGATTATCCCCCTATTTGAAACAGACAGGTGCAATCTCCTAGCTCTGTAAAGATGGAGAAAGGCCCTTCTGGTTTTAGCTATTGGTTTTCCAGAAGCATCAAGATTTTAGCAGCCAGAAATCCATTCAGAGGCTGGAAAACAGCTTACCACAATCTCATCTAGTGTCTTTAGATCAAGCAACATCACTTCAATTTTGCCTGAATCAAGTTTTCTTGATTTCCTAGCAAAACAAACTCCACTAGAGTCACAGGAGGATGAGAGAGATGATCCTATGTAAACTCAGTTTTCTGAAAACGCTGCAAGCAGATTTCCTCACTGCACCTTCCAAAAGCCTTTAAGTACACATTAAAACTAAGCAATGTTATAAGGCTTACTAAATCACAATCTCTGACATAAGGAGCAATGGCCAGGCCTTTTTACAATTACAATTAGCCATTGGTCTCAACCCACCCACCCTCCCCAAAAAAACGCAACACAACAAAACCAAACCAAACCAACAAAAAAACCAACCAAACGAAACAGAACAAAACAAAACAAACAAACAAAAAAACTGAAGAAACACCACACCCCATGAATGTAGGATTAAAACAATGTAGTCAATCACTGAGTCCTCAGAATAATTTTTACAAAATTTAGACAGTTTTACATTTATAAGTGCCAGGCTATCTGGTTATAGGACTGATATCCAAAGTAATCAGTTTCAACAACTAATCTTAACTGTTATTTGCTGTAAAGGCTTAGACTAATCCCTGAACTTCTTTTCACATAATATACTTGCACAATGTGCTTTGTGCTTATACACAAAGTGTCTCTGTACACAATATAGATAATAAAAAAGTAATTCTGGGATACAAATTCTTCAGCATATTAAACTTGAATTTTCATTTTATTATTCATAATTACAATTAGCATAATACAAACTTAAAGCAAAAATTATCAGTAATAAGATAAAATGACTGTTGATATAATAGATGCAACTTGCTTACAAGGTAAAAGAATGGAGAGGCACAGCTACAGGAGAAGGGATTAAAAAAAAAAGCAAGCTATTTGGTGCATAAATCTATTCTTTGGCACAACCTTTCAGGTTAAATGCAATATGTTTATTTGCAGAGCTATAAACCTGATTACTAAAATAACAGTTAATCTAGGATAAGCTATTTCAGAGTTAACGAGCTCCACCCTCAAACTTTATCCCCCTACTGCTTCTCATTCACTGCAGGAAGCTTTCCATGAAGAATGAGCTATTCCAATCTCCAAACAAAAGGCAACGAAATAACAGCCTGTATCTTTAATACAACTTGAGAGCATAAGCAACAATTCAGTTAATCTTCAAGGTCTGACCCACAGCTACCCCAAGCAACACTACGTTAGTCACATACAAGTCCAATACCTTACAGAAAGGCTGCCACAGAAACTGCTATCTGTCGTGTGCATGACCAGAAGGGCTAACCCAGCAGCGTGACATAAAATAGCCCAAACCAGTCTAACTGACCACTTCTCAGAGCGCAACTGTGAGGTTGGCAATATTACATAAATCTTGATGACAGCTTTCAATAAAGAAACAGGTCTATTTTCTTATCTATTACTGAAAACCTCTCTTAAAGCTATCTGTCATTAACATGGTGTCTCCTTGCTGTATATTCCACCCTCTCCCTTCTTGAAAAAAAGGCTTCCATGACATATTCTCTATCATTTTCTTTCCAAAAGAAGTCCTACTGGAAAGCTGCTGGACTGCATTACACGACACAGGAGGTGACAAGTAAAAAGTTGCTACTGAGAGCTACTGTACACATTAAGAACAGTTAAATGTTACTGTATGGAGTCTTTCCAAAAGCAGACCACTATTCTTCCTGAAACTAGATGTTTTAAGCTTTCATTGCCAGGGAGAAACGATTCAAATATTTACTACTAATAATAAAATAAAAATTAAAAAGCATGGTACTAGACAGCACCACATATAGAAGTATGTTAATTTCCAAATGTATTAGTCAGTCTATATGCAATCCTTAAGACTAACAGCGATATTTTGTTACAAGTTGATTTGTAAAAAAGTTACTTTAAACCAGAATAAAGAAAGAAAATATTTGTACTAAAAGACTATAATGTTATTTTAAAGGAAATTTATTGGCAATTCTCTACTAACTGCCATAGCAACAAAAAAACTCCAAACATTTGATTTTATTCTCAAGCGTGTTTATATTGAACCTAGAAAAATAATATCTATGTAATCACTAAGCTTCCCCTCTCTTTGTACTTCATTATAATTTTTTCCTTGATAAAACTGGGTAGTTCAGAAAAATGACATGCTATAGCCTAAGAAAAAAGCCCTGAAATTTTAGTTCAATGGTACTACACACACTGTTGAGGTGGAATTAGGTCAACAAGCTCTGGCTGTTTGGAAAACCTAAAGCCATGTCAGCAATCACTTTTTGTAAACAAATATATTTACACATATAATATTTCATTTGACTATTATGATATAGTCTGATTTGAAGAAACATTAAATTCTAATAAAAATATAGATTAATCCACCAAAAAATAAAAGCAAAACAAGAAAACAACCACTTTTCTTCAGTGCTTAGAAAATGAATGAAACTTTACAAAATTAAAATAAAGATGAAACTCTTACCAAGGCTGGAAACCACAGCGCTTTCTTTTTATCCACACTGAAGCAGTCCACGCACACAACTTTTCCTAATAACTCATCACTTTGTTTCCTATCATCTTCATCTTCATCGCTGGAAGAGGATGAAGATTCTTCTTCAGGACTAAACAACAGAGAAAGACTTAAAACTCAACTATTCAAAACTTGCTTGTTATAATTACAGGAGATCCAAAGCCAATTGTCAAAGAGGCATAAGTAACAGTGACTTGAATTGCCTGTTAAGTGTTTCATGATAGAAATGAACAGACATATTTATAAAGATATTATAATAACAACTCAAACACTACAAACTCAGAAATGCACATTGTCCTAGTTTCAGTTGAGATAGGGTTTATTTTCTTTCTAGTGGTTGCTGTGTTTCAGATTTGGCATGAAAGGAATGTCAATAATGCATATTGGTTTAGTCAAGGGCTTTTTTCAGCCAATAAAATGGCCAATGGAAAATTCTGTACCATAGACATCATGCTTGGTATATAAATTGTGGTTGGCCAGGGTGAGTGTGTGTGTGTTGGCCAGGGGTGTGTGTAACCTGTGATGACTGCTCCAGCCTGGCTGGGAAATTAATTCACCATGCTGGTGAGAGTAACTTGTGTCTTGTATACTCTTTTACCATTACTATTATTATTGTTATTTTCCTTTGCTGTTATTGTTCTATTAAACCGTCTTTATCTCAACCCATGGGATTTTTTACCCTTTCACCTCCTTTTCTCCCCCTTCTCCCTACCCTTCTGTGGGGGAAAAGAGGTGAGTGAGAGGCTGCATGGTCCTAGTTGCTGGCTGGGATTAAACCACTACACACATCTACATGTAATACATGCAAAATCCAAGCAAAACACCACCATGCATCCACATGGAGGAATAGAAATGCACTGTCAGGACATGAAAAGAAAGTTGCCCTAGTGAAGCACTGCTCAAAAATTCTGTTGTAGTTGTAGTTTTGGACCAACATTAAGCTAAACTATTTTGTTTTTCCTCTTAATCTCTTTATGCTTTTACTTTAACAGCCATAGAAAATAAGAAGCTATTTTGAGAGAGGAATCATCTCTGAAGAAGAAACATCAGCTATGAAGACGAATAGCAAAGAGAAAAAGAAGTCTATTTATCCTGAAAGAGTTCTTTAAAGATGTGCAGTGAAGCATTTCAATGACTGCTTCAATTTCACATTGAATGAAGTGTTGGAATGTAAGTAGATAGGCAAAGGTGCAAATACATTTTGATTAAAAAAGGTTCTGGCTCTTTATTTTGACTGTTCCAGTATAAAGTTGCACCTGTTTTTAACCTTATGGGGGAGTCTAAATGTACAGAACTACTTCAACCAAAATTACCTGCAACTGATAAAAAAAAATAGAAATAAAAAATCAGCACTCCTGACTCTCTCTAGATATATTTTTACATTTTAATAGTCACTTTGAAGGTTAATTCTCAGAAAATACAGTGTGTTCAACGACAAGGAGCCGAATTTTAAAAGCTATCTTCCATTTTTCACATAACGACCTTTGATTACAAAGTTTGATATTAGCAGAAGACTCACAGTTAGCATTTGTGTAACAGAAGACAGCTAATGTACAGTCTTAGGTGAACTATGTTTCCTTTTCTCCACCCTAATTTTATGTCATCATTTGAAGAGCTGATAAAGCATTAGGTTTTTTTCCCCCCACATCCTTTTTATAAGTAGTGATTTCTTTTAAAATACAGTATTAAAGATGCTTTCTGGGGTTTGAGAATCTCTTGTGGGAAGAGAAAAACGTCAAGGACTAGAAAGCAAGACAGGACTATTTTAGAGAGACTACAACCTAGCTCAGTTATACCACTATCTTTGCAATTTGTCTTTTCACTCATTTCATTCAGTACTAATCATAAGATAAAGTGTGTTGTTTCTGCCATAATAATGTCTGGTACAGTTAGGGAAACAGAGAAGACAACAACCAAGTCACAGACACCAAGGATGCTGCAATCGCATTCTCTGTGGTATATGCCATTGCTGTCCATCTTTTTCCTTCGATACATCACAAATTAGTAAATCAATAATTGACTAAATTCATAATACCTCTACATATACAGGACAATATTTATTTCAAGCTGTCAAAAAGATAGAGAGCATGAACGGGTAACCCAAGCCACACCACCTCAAGATTTAAAAACAAAAACCCAAAACCAAACATCCTGCCCTCCCCCAAAAATAACCACAAAAACAACTCCATGTACAAATATCAAAGAAGAAGAGTTGATGGAGTATTTAACACTGTTTTTCAACTTCACAACCAACAAGAATTTTGGCACCTAGGAAATCAAGTCACTACTCTTGAACTTTGTTTCTCTATCAATAAGCTTTGCTGCAAACCATAATACCGTTATCTTATTTCTAAAAGCTCTTCAGAGACCTTGTAGTGAGAAACTAAAGGTCTACATGAGGATTCTAGTAGCTTCTACAAAGATTTCCTATCAGCTGGACAAAGACTGCATTGCAATGGTTTTAGTTTGAGTCCAACACACTTATAATACTAATATTCTACTACAGAGAAGCTTCTGAACACAGCTTAAAAACACATTACCACTTGGTAAGCCACTTTCTTTTTTTATACTTAAAAAACAAAAACAAGAAAAAACCTCCTGCCTATACCTGGTACTACTCTAAACATTGATTACCTGAAGACTTCTTGTAATTCTTGCATGCAACAACACACGTAAAACTTGACTTTCAGTCTGAGTGCTAAACAACATTTTACATATAGCTTCCGGGTTTTTGAACAAGAGAAGCCTGGACTAATAAAACAATAAAACTCCGCACACACTGAAAGCTTCAGAATTGAATACAGACAACACAGATATAAAGATGTTAAACTTACATATGATTGGATCTCCTTCCTCTGTTTGTTTTCTTTCCTATAACAGGAGTCCCAAAGTGTTCAGGATTTGTGAGTGGAAGCTGATCTAATGTCTGTTGAAATAACAAAATAATATAGATACACATATAAAAAACCTGGCATATGTTATTCTCCAAACCGTAACTTTGTATAATCTGGTTAAAGTAATTTTTGTCAGTAGAGAGACTTTCTCATTACAAAAGAAATACAGAAGTACAGCAGAGACATCACTGCTTTAATTTTAAAAAGTAATGTGGGGTTTTTTGAGTTTTCTTCCACACTTTCTCCCCACCTCCGAATAATTAACTTTTATCCAACACACATAGACAATTCTTCCCAGAAGTCCTGCCTTTGGACCATTCAAACACAGAGAATTAAGTATCAGGTATTCTGCTGACCTGAGATACTCCATCTCTACAGAACGAATTTCCTGCCTGTCCTATCATCAGACTGAACACCCAATCATCTATTTATAAATGAACAAAGGTCTCCTATGAAATGAAACTGCAAGATAACACAGTAGCAGCAAACATGACAAGTTAATTGTATTTTTGTTAGTAATTCATAATTTGATATGGCAGAGAAAGATTCTAAAGCAATTTTAAAGAGGTTGCTATCAAATATCAATATATTTGAGAGGGTACTAATTGATACTATATTAACATCAGAACAAAAAGAGAAGGAGTGAAAGAAAGAACTTTCTCTGTTCAGGGAGAATGCTAAAGCATCAACAGAAGGACTTCACGGATATGCGGTATCTTCTTTCCCTAAGACTGCTGTTATCTGTTTAAATTATAAGCATTCCAAATTTGAAGGCTCCTGGTACACAGAGTTTTTTGTACAGGCACTTATTCTTGTTCTTTGAGAGAAGGCAAAAGCCTTCCAAAGTAAACGTGGTCCTCTGAATTACACTTTTGAGTCATGTCTGAATTTTTAAATGTGAAACACCAACAAGAACCCCAAAAGTATTCCATGTCAGACAGAGCTGGACATACAGATAATAAAAGTGGCTTTTTAAATCTTAAAAGTAAATGCATGCTTACTTCCAAGTGTGGTGGACACCCTAAAAGATCCACACGCTTGGGAATTCAGAGATGAAGCTAAAGCAACATAAGAACAGGACAATCGTGTGGCACTGGTCTAATTACAGAAGAAACCGGAGATGCAATTTTCCCTGCTGAGTAGCTATGCAAACATGAGGTGATTAGAAATGCACAACATGCGTTTCATTGAGTGCTTGTGACAATGAATTGCATATTAGTGACTTTTGGCAAGACATCAAAAGTTAAGACAATAAGAATTGATGATAAAATACTAAGTAGGAGTCACCTGAATGTAAGGTTTCTTTGAATCTGACAAAATAATCTGAAAATACTCTTGTTCAGCCAAACAGGTCGCAAAGCAATATATATAGACTAAAATTTTCAACTTGCTTACTATAAAGTAATATTTCTGAAGCCACATTAAAATAGTATTTATGGAACAGAAGCAATTTAATTTTCAGGAGTGCTGATCATTAATAACAAAAAGATAATCAAAGGAACAACACCATTTTTAAAATTATGGTATTTATATCTGAATCCAGATTTAGGCATCTAATTAGGCCCTGCTTTTTACATGTATGTAATCCTGATTTAGGATTCTAGAAGGTATCTGAACCTTCACAAGAATGCAGTAAGCAGGCAACAAGCTCAGCTGACTACAATAATAAAGCGTATTTATGTAGAGCAAAAAACCACCTGTCTTCAGTAGCTTTCCAATAAGCGAACATGTTTACATAAATCTGCCCATCAGTCCAGACTGTCTTACATAATAAGAAGGAATAACCCTCATTCTGAAATTTCAGCTATTTGAAATTTGCTACAAACATCTACATACTTTTAATATGCAAGTCACCTTTAAGACATGAACCAGCTTCAAAATACTAGTAACTGTCTTCAAATTAACGGGTAACAGCAACTAATAGTTTGCCTTTTAAAAGAAAAGTACTGATCTTTCAAGTTTATCAGCTATTAAAATTTAGACTTGATCATCTACCTAAAATCCAGCAGAACTTAATTATGTCCAAAGATGTACATTAATTTTTTCCATGTATCACATTTTGATTTTTTTCCAATGAATACATACGGGTAATTTTTTTATATAAAACAAAGTAGTTGTGTGATCGCAGTCTTTTGAGTGACCCAGAATATATGGTTTTACGTGACCATTAATAACATAAAAATTGAAAATATGAAACGCTGATTTTGTTTCTTAACTTACACAATTTGGTGAAATTTACTTGTATTTCTTGATTTTAAAAAAGAATAAGCCAGACCCTGTAGACTGTATTTTACATAATCCCCAGTTTTAGCAGCATGGATGTATATAACATACTGAAGACTGAGGTACTAAAAATATAAATTTTAAGTTTTTCTAAATGAAAAGTTGTGTAAAAAAATTCTTAAGTTACCTCGCTTTCAGCAAAATGTCTTTCTCCTTTTAAACACAGGGAAGAGCGTCTAAGAGTCTTCTCATCACCATCATCAAACACTGTCAGCAGGTAAGAAGAAAGGCAAGAAAAAACAAATAAAAAAAATAAGGATATCAGTAAGTGATTGATTTAGGTGTCAGAAAGAATGAAATATATATTCCTGAAGCCAGTCCTTAAAACAAAGCTGTGCCTGGATACTGCTGGATATCCAGTAAAGCATTTGCACAGATCGACCAAATACACAAGCTGCTGTCTCACCACAGCTACTCCATCCTGGCATATGTTAAACGGAATATTAAGCAATCAATAGTTGAGCAGACAATTCATGGATCAGGACATAAAATTAACAATCAACACAAGCTAGAATTGAAAAACTATTCTTCAAGCATTTTCTATTTATACAGAACTTATTGGATAACCAGAATTCCTACAATATTCAAATGGAAGCTATGCTAACTATGAGGAAACATAAATGCATATTTTGAGAAAAAAGTTACCGTTTACTGTTATATGAAAGTTCAACATCTTTCTCTATTGACTTCATTCAACTATGCTATAAAACAACAGTGATATCAGCCTAAGGAAGATGACAGTTGTTAAAGTGCAGACAATCATCAAAACCAGCTGTAGTGAGAGAACTGTGGAACTCCCAGTTTCCAGACTTTCCACTACCCCTACTATCACTAGGTCAACTGGAAACAAGTTCATAATACAGTTGGCTTCAGCTACATACTTTACCCTTTTGAATCCTGAAATGCAGCGCACATATTCAAGGTGGGATCTTCAGAAGCTGGTAAACCGATCATATAAAAAGTAAGGTTTTGTCAAGTCTTCTACAGGTACTTAACAGATGAAAACCTGGTGATGTGTTTTAACTCTTGGGCTATGCTTGCATTGTTCAGTGAGACAAGAACTGACCTCCTCTCCCTTCCCCAACAGTGATAACAATTATATTCTTGTCCCCACACTGCAGTGACCTTGAAGACTTTTGTGGGAAGGGAAATAACCCCAAGAGTAGATTCAAATATTACATTAAAAGTTAAAAGTTTCGGTAATTTCTTAACATGTCTCTTTCACCTTCCTTCAAATCTTCTCTTCTGCCCATCAACAGTACTGCCGAGCCTGATTCTGTCAGCCTCATTAGAATTCAATCATGTGGTACAAACCTAAAAATATGTAAACACTTTCACAAACAGGAGTCAAAATAACAGTATTAGGAGAATAGCTGTAAACCGGCAAAAGATGCCTGGCAAGACTGGAGAGATTTCAACCATGTCTGACTTTCAGACAGTAGGTGCCATACTCTATTTTCAACATCTAGTAATTGAAATAAAAAAATACAAAAAGCAACAAGCTATATCAAAATTATTGAATAGTATTTATTTGATATGAAAGTAACTTTTACCTAGTTCTGACAATTTTTCTTTTTAAGTTCAGTACTGTTGATGAACAAACTTCCCCTTGTGACTACCATTCGCCAGTCTGTGTTTTATAGTACAGTAATTGTTGAGTACTGTTTAGTGATAAAATTTCAGTTATAGATGCACATCTGTCACTTCAAAATTTGTTGAAAGGTATCAAAGGCAAGAACTGCACAAGAAAACACATAGATGTGGAGCTGCATCTCAAATGTTCCTAATTAAGCCCCCCCCTCCCCCCCGCCAGTTAAATGAAGTAGAAGGCAGTAGGTTCCTAATTCAGTTTGTGTTAATTAACGTAACAGTCCTCCTTACGTAATGAGAGATTAAAAATAAAAATAAAAAAATCTATCCACTTCAAGGGATAAGCTGACTACAACAGAGGTAAACCTATTCAGAGCTAGGCAGGTAGACACGTTATGTATCCTACATGGTAATCTGCTTGCGGCCTCTTCCTTGCCAGAGAGATTCTTAATCTTGTTCCATAACATTAACACATTCAGAGGAAAAGCTTCACCTTCCTGAAAGACTTGTATGGCCAGCATAGCACATACGGCTGTAATGCATATGATCTATATGAACATCCTCAAAACAACCTACTGATCTAATCAAACATCCTCAAAACAACCTACTGAACAGACATACAGGAGTGTAATGCATTTAAAAACACCTACTCTGAAACTGCACGGAAAAGGAGAAAAGAGGAAACTTAATGCAAATAAAACCACTTTGAATTCTGAGAAAAAGCAATGTAATGACAGAAAAAGTGCAGGTGGGGATAAGACTAGTTTTGAACATGCACAATTCTGCATATTTAGTAAAGCAAACAATCCTATGGTTGTTTTTTTTCCCTCACAGTAAAAAAAGTTAAATGTTAACAATACCACTTAAATTTGATTAATTTATATGAATGACGAAAGAGTATCCGTTTACCAGGATTGGAATACTTTTGAGCTTTTTGAGGAATTTTTATAGGACAGGCAAATAAAGTACGGGCACTTCATGTATTTTTATAACTGTGCTATACAAATTTTAAAGGTTATACCAGTTGGGATTTTTTTAATTTAATTTAGTTCCTATCTTCCTTTGGTAGGAAAGTAGTAGCATCAAACAAGACATATAAACAAAGTGAAGTACAATTTCTATTGAAATAACACCTTATAAGATAGACAGGGATGCTCTTAAAGCAACCTTGTCCATACTTTAGTGATAAAAGAGTTCTCAAGCAGCCCCAAAACGGTTATTACTCTAAATTCTACATGCTACTGCTGCAGTGGCATAAATGGTCTTAAATAACAACTTCTGGAAAGGTACTACTTCAGATCTATCTGTCCCTTCACAAAGTTTTTGACCAAATCATAGTAATTTTATTCACAAAATCATTAACAATACAAGTAACTAGATACTTCTCAACAAGTGCTGGGACAACATTAGATAACTCTGCTGGTTAGGATGTGGCTAATTCTGAAATCTGATACATGGCAACTAACCCTTGAAGTAGGACTTTCACTCAGATCTGCAAAGTCATCACTGTCTGTAAAGATAATTTCAGTCTCATTCCACTCACCCTCCTGACAAAGATTATTCTAATCATCCACTGCTAGAGTCCCTTCTCTCTCAAAGTGCATTACACAGCCAGCAGCTGCGTTACTTTTACTGATTCTGCAAGGTCAACATGCTTTTGTCCACTTTTATCTACAAAATATGGTTTTCAATCTCAACTCTTACATCTCCTCTTCCTATTTCTCAAGTTCAGGATTTTTGATAGACATCTACTTTGATTTACAGACTGCAACTCCATGACACCTACCTTCAAAATTTAATCTGGATGGACTCCTATCTTACTCTTCTTGTGAACTGCTAATCATACACCTTCTCAGAAGCATAAACATATACATACAACATAGTTCTAACACTAGCTATACCATTTTGCTCTTAAAAGCTGTTGTATCTGATTAATTTCTACATTAATTACCAAAACATTATTTATAATGTTAATTCTTGTCTTTATACCTCATGTTTCACCCCATCCTCTCCTGGTCTCTCCTTTACTCATACATTCTACCTCTCTCCAAAAAGAAAATATATTTTCTGCAACAGTTATCTGGAAGGTCTTATCTAAACTTGCAGCTCTTTTCCTTTCTAGAAGGACTATGACTAGGGAAGGTTAGTCTTTCCCTGGTTGTTCAACATCACTTCATCAATAACAACCCCAAGTATTTCAAAACAACGAAATCCTACTTAAGTATTGCAACTTGTGTTTTCAAAGCACTTCTTTTTCTTTTTTTAAGAAAGTATGACAGGATGCTTTGCTTCAGAATGTTTAGCAATAGTATATTAAATATCTGAGCAGCAGTTACCAATTACAGAGCAATTCACTAGGTCTTTATTTGGGGTCCTAATTTCGCATTGTGAGGGGTACAGTTTCTTATAAAAACACAAAATAAGTAGTTTAGTTTGGGTTTCTTTTAATACAAACTTTGAATACCTAAGCATCTCCAAAAAACATCTGTCACCGTGCTTAAGACATGTCCAGGTCCCAGGCTTATTTTTAAGTCATGGGTTTTATTTAAGTACATAACTCCTTCTCTTACCTACAGTGTACCAGCTTGCATCTGTTAATTTGTTGATAACTGCTTCCTGGTATGTTCCATCTGGATTCTTCACTTCCACAACAGTTCCTACCTAAAATACAAAAGCCACTTAGCACTTGAGAGCTTCTAAAACAGGCAATGAAGTTAGCACTTTGTATTTAGCAGAGTTAATTTCTAACTTATTTCTATGTTAAATATACCATACTTTTCCAGCATATATATTCCAGAATATATTTGTATCCCTCAAAACTTCTTTCTTTCATTCCTCTAAAGTAAGCAAACTAACTGAGCTGATTATTTCCTGCCAGCAGGTGGGGAACAAGAACCAATCTGAGTGATGTCACTCTCTTGTATAAGAGCTTGCCCATCAAATCTTCCAGCTGAGTTTTCCAAAGCAACAGTGACTA
Organism: Larus michahellis; assembly: GCF_964199755.1. NCBI lineage: Eukaryota > Metazoa > Chordata > Aves > Charadriiformes > Laridae > Larus > Larus michahellis. Next base: position 49,365,205 of record NC_133898.1, on the reverse strand, counting down.
AAAATCAGAGACAGCCAAACTTACAGCTTTAAGGCCAAAAAGAACAGAGGCTTGCATCAGCCTGTATGCTGCATCCCCTTTAACTACAAAGGAAAAAGTTAACATGAAGAGTGTACTATCTCTAGCTTTGCTGCACTACCTTTTATGCTTCGTGATCCTATCTGGCCTGTGTAATAAATTGAACATTCCACTTTCACCCCATACTGCATATACACATTTATGTCAAGTACTGAAAAAGAATGCTTTTCAAAGTGTTAGGAAGACACAATACAAATTTATTACCTTTAAGGGACCCTTTATGTGGTCATCCTGAACTTCCACTGTTGAAGAATCATGTCTAAAAGTTACCTAAAAAATATAATTCAACTGACAATCACTTGATACAATTGAGCAGCAGAAGCACATGCAGATGTCAACAGCCCTTCTTTTACTCTCGTCGTACAGTTAGTCACCATAATCATTCCACTTGATGAAAACTGTGTTTCATTCATGTATTTTAGAAATATGAGGAGACAATTTCTCAGTCATCAAAACGTTTAAAATATTTTTTATCTTTCAGAAGAGAACCATTACATCTAGAGGAAGTGACACACAACAGTTTACCAACAATGTTTAATGGCTCAAAACAATCTCTGCAGCTCTCTTAATGATTTGAATTGTGCTGCTCTAGTACCACACCAAGAAAGTTTCAAGAGTTCTGAGCATGAATAATTTTGAAGAAACATTTATATTTCAATGCTCTGAAATCAAACAGGTTTAGCACCAATATCTAGGAATCAAAAGTTCGGTTCAGATACAAAGTAACCTGAAACCTGTGGTCACCATTGGCTCATATGAAATAGCCAGTATTTCAATTCTGATTAGAGACATCTGTTTATATTTACTTTCTGCAATTATCTTAAATGTATTTTACAGCAAAAAGGAACTCTATCCAAAACCATGAGCCAGCCACAATGTACTATGATGAAAGGTAAACAAAGCAAATTGCTATTGTGTATTCCTGAATGGCTTTTCTTTTTACGGATGCCTTAGGGCTTTTTGACTCTTTTAGAGGAAAAGATTTTTGATGCCAACAGTTTTTGCTTCTTGAGATATTCATATGTACTCAAAGAAATACTGGTTATTAACAGAAATATTCAAAATACAAACTCAGTGTGACAGCACTGCCCTTTCTTGAAGCTGCGAAAAGTGATGTCAGTATTTGTTAGTGTGGGTTTTAAATCCCATGGTATTTGTCAGCGTGGATCTTTTCTGTCTCAGGCAAAAAGATTAAGACATTCAGCACATCATCAACCTGTTTAGATTCAGTTGAAATTTTCCCTTTTCTTCACCATCCTGAAAAGACAGTCCTGGTTGACTTTATACAGCAGATGCTTCACTAGTTCCTGTTTAATTAAGACCTACATAGAAAACAGTTTCTTCTGAAACTTCTGTGGAGGATGCCCAAATATAATTGGGCATTGATGATGGTGCTTATTGTTTTAGGAGACACTGTCAAAATAAACTGGCTTAAACAGCTCTCTAAGAAAAGCTGTATGTAACAGATCCTATGAAGGTGGACTGCCACTCTTCTAATACTAAAGGTCTTGCCCTTTAGTCAAATTTGTACTGCCTTCAAGACTTTTCACAAGTTCAGGCAAAACTTCGGTTTTACTGCTTTCCATGACAAAGCGTGTAATGTAGTCACATTGTTAATGTAAAATTCTGTACCGTGTACAGTACCTGCCAAAGACTGCTAAACCATGAAATACACTACCTATTGATACTGAAATAATAAATACATAGCACTTGCATTAAATTGAATAAAGTTATTAAGTTATACTGATGATGGAAAAGTTATTACGAAGGTATGCCTCAAAATATTATAGGAAGCAGAATTCGACAGAAGAAAGCAGGTAAAAGGAGACACAGTTACATGTATTTTACTTGCCTGAAGATGACATACTCCATATTGAAAATGTTGTTGTCATTCTCCTTTCTCAATAGAGCATCTAGTTACAAAACTTAAGTAAAAGCTTCAAACTAAAATTGATGTTATGAAGTTAACTGACTTTTCGTTCAGTAGTTCTAGGAGACTGGGGCATAAAATATACTGGGGCCAGAAGAAACTGTTAAACAAGTGGAAAATAAATGCAGCAGATAAACTATCAAAATTCTAGCCGAAGTACACCTGATAATAAGAATATTGGTTAGAGCTAATACTAGGGAAAGTCTGTACGTGCCAGAAAGAGCCGAAAAGATTTTTAAAGAAAATCAAGGGGTCACTGTTAAGTTTAGGGAATGTATGTTCCTGGTGGAGGAAAGACAATATAACCAGATATTGTTATTGCACTCACACACACACAAAAAACCTCAACCACAAACCTCATTACTCTACAAAGCAAGGGCTTAACTGCCCTAAGCTACACAGTAACAGCGAAGACACACACAGGAACTTGAATCCACAGGGCTTTAGGCACAGCCTCCACAAACAACTTACAGTAAAAAATGCTAATCCATTTCATTTCAAGATCTTTCTGCAAACATTGCAGTAACCAAACTGCAAATAATAAACCCATAAGAAAACACTTCTCAATTAAAAACAAAACCTTAAGTGCAAGTGGCCATCTAAGACTGTGGGCTGAAAGCCCTCTAAAGAGCTGAAAGGAGTTAAGATTTCACTGATCTAGGCACAACACAATTCCTGTGCTTAAATACTGATACTTAACAGCTTAAATACCAATACCTAGTCGCTTAAACTCAATGATGCTGTAAAGCATAGACCAGCTGATGCTGTTAAGAGTTATGACTAATGAAATGAAAGGGCCACTAATTTGTTCTAAAGGCTTTTGAAAGATGTCAGATTTAAGACTAACATCTTCTTGATATAGTTAACATTATTATCAAAGAAGTGACAACAGTCCTTCGCAACAGGGCTTTTGGAGATAGCCTGCTCTCTGCCTCATACACACTATAGGCAAAATCAGCCATAGCATGAGGGTAGATTCAAGCAATGCATGACAGTTTTATAACAGAAGCTCTTTGATAACAGGTTATCACCACTCACACATTTTCACTTGTATTTACAGTAAATATAAGAAAAAATATTCTGCCGCCATAACTCCATTGCAGAGCAACAATCTAATTTATTTTTTGTAAGTGCTTTTGATCCTTGCTGTGTTATATTTCTGTATGAGGTTAAGAGGCAGAGCAAAAAAATAGTACCTGCTCCCAGATTAGAAGCTTTTAGGGCAACATTATCCAAACAGAAATAAGGCCATTTTGCAGTGTAGACTTACTATGTAATAAAAACAAGGCTGAACATTGTTCTCTCTATTTCTAGAAATGATATTTTAAATTTCCACAGGATGTTAAAATGTGTCTCTTGTATTCCCTCGCCACAATTTTTATTTGTACTGCATATAGCTTATATTGATTCATTCAGTCATTAACTAATCATAAAGATCTTGTGAGATCCCCTGCTTGCTATTCTGTAGGCCTCAATATGCCAAGTCTTTGTTGGAAGACAGCAGGGTTTAATCTTATACCTGATGCATTATCTAGTTGACACTGCTAAATGGCAGTGACCTGTGCTTCTGAAGTAAAAGAAACCGTATTAAACCTACTTTGAGGAGTTAGCTATTTTCTGATAACATTTTCCCATACATATACCTACATTTGTCAAATTCTGATCCATTACTTTAAGGTCAGCCTATGGCATTGAAGGCCACAAGCAGTGGATGCAAGCAGATGACAAAGCAGTGAAAGAAACAGAATGCATCTAATTACACAGTAATTAGTGGGTGGGGGGAACCCCTCCCCTCCCAACAAAAATGAGCTTCCTGTTATTTCAAAGACTGCATTGCCAGCCTCCAAGAAAAGGACAGCTTCTTAATTGTCTTGAGACTATAAAGAAGTTTCATGTTGTGCTATTTTGAACATTGATAACCTTTTTCCCAAAAAAAGTGTTTGCAGGAAAACCACATACCTTGACTTTGACAAGTCTTTTTGCTGTCTTGATCTTGGCTTCACAGAAGGCTCCTCTATACTTTGCACTCACATCAGTGCCCACTGTGAGATAGGGAGGCTCATCAATGGCCTGAAACAGAAAGGAAAACAACTGGGTTTTAATTACTGGCCGCTGGTGATATAGCTGACATGGTCTTGCTAGCTTTTGTGGACAGAGCATTACAAAACAGACAAATAAAACTTAACTTGACAGCATATGTATATCACAGCAGTAGAAACACAGAATGCAACTCTACGCTCAAACAATGACTACCATAAATACAATAAACTGATACCACAGTTGTCTGCAAAAAGCACCACATAAGCCTCCAAACTCCGCACCAACTGAAGACGCAACAGATGGCCAGTTCTGCTGCAATGGTGAAGCACAACCAAGTGTTCTACCTTCTCCTTTAATTGCCTCAAGATCTGACGAGTTTCATGAAGAAACTGGTGTTTATCTCCCTCAATTAATTAAGGTTCATTTTTCATTAGTGGGTAGAACAACTCTGAAGAGATTTTGCTTTTTATATAATGTGGGTGCTTAGCAGAAGAGCAGCCCGAGGGGCAGCATACAGTAGGAGAATAACAGTAGGATAAATGCACAATGAAGGTGAAGGGCCCAGACAAAAGACAAGGTTCTGTAACATGCAAGAGGAACAGGTGACACCCAAATAGGGAAAGAAGAAATAGAAGAGGAGGGAAATAAGTGGTTTGGGGAGTAGGAGGAGAACATGGGTTCAATTAGTATGTGGAGTAAACTCATAAAGGCTCTGTTCCTTCAAAGGACGTCCATCTTCTCTCACTCAACCTCTCCCAGTGTAATCTGGGGGAGGAGATTCCAGGTATCTGAACCACCTCACTATCATTTCATAGAATGTGTGTAGAAGGCAGAAGGTGACAAGCAACAGCAGTGAGGTATGTTTCCAAGAGCTGCAAGCCTCCATCCAGCCCCAAACAAGAGCTGTGAACAGAGATCTTAGCCCTTGTCTAAGACCACATCATGTTTCTGCACCCCTACAGATTCAAACACAGCTTACAAGAGGCAACTCTGGCACATGCAGGCTCTCTGTGGAAAGAATGTACAGATTATCTCCTTCACAGATCTCAGAGCTACTATTTGATAGTGAGGTGCTTGCACTCACCATCAGGTAATTCCCACTGGCTGTTTTCAGCTCCAATACATAAGAAGTAAAAGCATACTGAATGCTTCAATGCATGACTTTTCAGAAATTTACATTTTGAAATTCAGAGACGTGAGATGCTACAGTGTTAACTGTGTATTAATGATGTTTCACCTTGACTCTCTTCAAGTCTACCTCTCATTATCAGGTAACAGAATATATTTCAGAGTACTAGAAAAGTGTTACCAATCTGCACTCGTTAAGATCATCAGAAATATGAATGCTCTAATGAATCGCTCCCTCTCTCTCTCTGCACGCATGGTGTCGACTACATGCAGAGTAGTACGATATACTGCTCTGGTAGTAGTATAACCGTGAACATATATTTATTCTTATTCCAGACAACAATAAAACACAACTGAGACTAACGAGGTATCTGTTAAGAGTGTCGGGATTCTGAAATTCATTCCTCCTTGCTTGTCTAACAGTGTAAATGTACTTGCCTTCAAGGCAGGCTGCAATGTTTTTCTCTTACTGCACTTGGAAGGATGCTGGAAACAGGGACTCCGATGGCGATAACTTGATTTTGCTTAGTACTACTCTCAGTAGAGTGTACCAGGTAGTGGCTGCTTCACACAATATAAATCTGAACAGGGGAAAGTAGCGATGTATTCTCTTGCAGAGTCAGTAAAGCTTTAAGAGGGTCGCATGCCTCCTGCTCTCCCCACTCTCTAGCGAAGAAACTCTTTCAGCACTGCAATGTTGACAGTCTTTCATGCCAGCTGATCTTCCAAACTTAATAGAAAGCGTGGAGTACTGAGATTACTTTAACAAGACAGACAGATCCCAGATGGGTCCACACAAATGCACATAGCTAGAATCCTCCTACAAACACTTCTGAAGTTGGTTCTGTCAGTATTAGTTTATACCTCCCTATACAGACAAACAAATTGTTTCAAAGACCAACTCATAACGTTAAGTTTAACTTGCAGAAAATAAAGAACACTTTTTCTTCACTACTACTGAACATTAAAAAAAAAGAAAAAAGGTCTGCAGTACTGTGAACCAAGACAATCTGAAGCTTTGGTCTTTGACTATTTAGAAGTTTATGGCAGAGGAACAGGCAAGCCGACAATCAAATTTTAAAACAGGATCTTAAATTCTTACTAAGAGAAAAATCACTAATATTAGTGATTAAGTTTATCACGACTGTGGCTTATTTTTAAAAGCTTCTTCCAAAAAGAATATTCATTTGAAAAACACCTGTAAGAACTGATTTCTGTTACTACCACACAAGTTAATTTCAGTTCCTAGCCTAAATTTCCTGAACTTACTTTTACAATAGCTAACTCCTTTCACTGGAATTAGTTACCATTGTAAATAAAGTAATTTCAATGAATAGCAAACATATGGACTATTTGCTTACCACTGTACGTATGTTTACTAAAAATACCGCACCAGAGTGGCCTTTGAGAGGAAAATTCATACTGATGAAATGCATTTCTTTAATTACCACTATGAATCATTATACATTTTTAAATAACCATGTGAAATCTTCAGTGGATACATATAGGAAGATTTTCTTCCATTTTACTATTCCATTGAAACACAAATTATGTGGGCTTTTTTTCCCCAAATCACTTAACCGAAAATTTCAAAATGCTTCCCTCATTCTCACTGATAGTATCATTTGAAAGTGATTAGTTAAAACAACTAGCACGATGTGATGCCTTATAGAGAATGAAAACTAGAAAAGTAAACAGTGATGACCAAAGTCTGGCATTAATTTCAGATTATCCTTACCATGACTTTGTCATTTTCACAAACTCTAAATGACTCGCCTGTTCTCAAGCAGGTTTTATTCAATTCCACCAAATTAGATAGAGATTAAAAATAAGTATACAGCTATTTTTTCCTTTCTGTTCTCCTTTCTCTGCTTTGTGCTTACACCACTTAACAGACGTTCTTACACTCAGAGTGAACATATCTTTGACTACTTAGTTCTGACGTGCTTTGGCAGTATTTGTTTTTATTCTTTCTTTGCTTTTCAGTACAGGTTACCAGAAAAAAACAGTATGTTAAAATACAGCTAAAATCTGACAATACGATTCAGTAATCTTGGAAAAGGTATTATGAGCATATTGAAATTATCTTAACAAGGAGCACTGCAACGGTTTTTAAGGGGAAGGGGGAGACACAAGGTTGGCTTCTTAAAATTATTAAAGATTTCATTTTGAGACAACTCTACTAGTCTCATATGTTGCTGTCTCCAAAGGCTGAAGTCTCTGCCTTAATTTTATTTTAAAATTTAAGGTAACCTGAATTTGCATTTACATTTTATATGTGAACATAATCTCTTGCACTTTATAATTCATAGATAAGAATCACCTTTTCAGTAGCATATCATACATAAACCCATCAATAAACTTTTTGCTCAACAGGAAAACTGAAAAGTATACCCAGCACACACCATCATTCATTTATAATGAGATCGTGAACTTCTTTCATCCACAGCAACTTCCAGATTTCCTCCCTCTCAACTCTCCCAATGTTTCTACGTCTCTATACTCTCTCCACACATCTTTCAGTTCAAATAGGAGGAAGACGAAAGGGAAAAGTGAAGCTGATGGTAATCTCTAAATTTGGCTTTTTTTTTTTTTTTTTGGTAACTATTGGCAGAAGATTGGTATTTAAGATCCTCACTGAAACTATCCACCAACCAGGCGCTTACATGTGGCATCACTATTTTGTTTGCATTAATGTCTGAGGCGAGGCTACCAGAAGGGGAGCAGGGTCTGGTGGGTGACAACGAGAGATGGCCATCCTTCTCCAAATGGAAACCGGTGGATGGCTGTATGTATCCAAGGCCTCGCTCCCCCGGCAGTTTGGGGATGCAGCCAGGCTGGGGACACGGAAGGGCTGTTTCGGCAAGAGACTGGGGCGAGACCTTCCCTGCCTGTCGCTGCAGTGGGATGCTGACTACTGAAAGCCGAATGTTACCAGCGGTTTGCGCGGCTCCCCAACGAGCGGCAGGGGGCCGGTTCGATGCTCTAGCTTCGACAAGGCTGCCGGAGGGACGCAGAGCCCGGGTGATTTTGATGAGCTCCTTAGGGACGGCAGAAGAGCAGACGGGCACCAGCGTTTCTCGGGGGACCTGCCTGCCCGCCGCAGGGCACAGGCGACCAGCCAGCCCGGCGGCGAGCCCTGCCGCTTTAAGAGGAGGGGCCCGGGCCAGGAAGCTGCCAGAAGTTTCTGGCCGCTGGAGCCAGCGCCGAGCGCTGCCGCCCGCCCGCGCTCCCCCGCGGCGCCGGCAGATTAATCGCGGATTGCCGTTACGCTAAATTTGTCCCCGTAAGGCGATTGCCGGGTAAAGCTGCACGCAAGGCTCCCCGGGAGCCGGCCGCTGCAGGCGCCGGGCTCCGCCGCCTACCGAGCACCGGCGGGGCCGGCGCCCGGGGGCCGCCTGGTACCGCTCCCTCCCGGCGGGAACCCGGGCGGTGGCGGGGCCGGGGGCTGCGGGCTCCCTCAGCGCGGCACCGGCACTGCCGGGGGGACCCGACACCCTGCCCGCCGCCGCTGCGGGTACGGCACTGGTGTCCTTCCTAAAGCAACAGTCAAGTAACAACTTCGATAATTTCTGGCATTCTCTTGGGTGAGCAAGAAGGCATAAAAAAGAAAAGGATTTCCTGCAGTTTTGCGCTTTCCACTAGGAAATCCGAACTAACGGGCAACCACCATACTACTACTACTTAACATTGTTTTATTAATGGAAATTGGATGAATAGTTTCTTTGCTATCTCAGTTCACAACTGCTGTGTAGGGACAGGTTTTTCTATATGCAGCACAGGCTGCCGTGGCTGAAGACCTGGTTTACCACTTAAATAAGGAGCAGTCTCTAAGGTGACCAGTCAGCAATTTCCACCAATTCAATGGCTGAATTTTCTTTGGCAAGCAAAGCGGGCTGCTGGAAGGGTTCCGCTCCAGCCTTCAAGCTGATTATCCTTGGAAGGACTGATAAATGGCTAGATGCCCACATCATAAAACAACCTGCACATCTTCTGAATTTGGACATTTACATTGGTATTAATAGTTCTGGTCTTCCAAGTGTGAGGGAGGAAAAACATCCCTCCAGAGTGCCTTGGAAAAAATATTTTAACATTGCAATCTAAAATGGTAGTAGCATCACACTTTTACATACCTTTTAAGGCTGTTAAAGAGGTCAGTTTTCCAGTTTTTCTAGAGATTTAGATATTTTCCATCTACATGGGATGAAATCGTCCTCACATCACCTCTTTCAACTGTGCTGCATTACTATATTCAAATTCCTTTGTAAAATCTGTCATGTCCTACAGCAGCCGATAAAATTCCTTTATGTTGTCCTCTGCCTATAAGCACGTCTAATACAGTGTCCCTGAATATATTATTTCTATCTCCTAATCTGTATTCCTCTGCACTATGCACAGGATGTTCCAAGTAAACTACATGAAAACAAGATTAAGCATTCAATCTAGAAACACAGCAGACATGCTTAGTAGGAATGCCTGCAGGACTGCTTTCAGATAAATATGGAGAGAGAAAACTGGGTCTGTACCTTCCCTTTATTTTTGATGAAAAGCCAGGATTTGAGCTTCTATTAAACATTCAAAATTCAGCGTTTATCTACTCTACAAGACTCTTGAGTTGAGAAACTAGTGAAACGTTTTCACGCAGCCAAAAAAACTCCAACAATCCCACAACTACTGAAAAGAAAGGACTAATTTTAGTTTTTACTTTTTAACTGGAAATTTAACACCTGTTTATTTTTAATAACCAAAGTTCAGAAAAAGCTTGTTAAAGATTCAAGACAACCCCCACCAGGCATCCAAATTAATTATCGAGTTTAAAAAAGAAACATCGTAACGCTCAACATCTAGTTTTTTTCTCATCCATATTAAGCAAGACAAACAGTGGCAGAACTTTTTTCTACTGTGTATGGTATTTTGAAGTTATCTTTCCATGAGAAGATGACTTTCTCATGGTTTGCACATCTTCCATAATTTAAGATCATAGAATGGTTTGGGTTGGAAGGGATCCTTAAAGGTTATCTAGTCCACTCCGCCGGCAATGAGCAAGGACATCTTCAACCATGTCAGATTGCTCAGAGCCCTGTCCGACCTGACCTCGAATGTTTACAAGGATGGGGCATCTCTGGGCAACCCAGTCCAGTGTTTCACCACCCTCACTTTAAAAAATTTCTTCCTTCCATCTAGTCTAAATCTGTGTTCTTTTAGTTTAAAATCATTACCCCTTGTCCTGTCACAAAACGCTCTACTAAAAAGTTTGTCCCCATCTTTCTTATAAGCACCCTTTAAGTACTGAAAGGCCACAATAAGGTCTCCCCAGAGCATTCTCTTCTCCAGGCTAAACTACCCCAAACCTTTCAGCCTGTCCTCAAAGGTGCTCCAGCCCTCTGATCATTTTTGTGGCCCTCCTCTGGACCCGCTCCAACAGGTCCATGTCCTTCTTATGTTGGTGGCCCCAGAGCTGGATGCAGGTGGGGTCTCACCAGAGTGGAGCAGAGGGGCAGAATCACCTCCCTCAACCTGCTGGCCACGTTTCTTTTGATGCAGACCAGGATGCGGTTGGCCTTCTGGGCTGCAAGTGCACATTGTCAGCTCATGTCCAGCTTTCTATCCACCAGTAACCCCGAGTCCTCCTTGGCAGGGCTGCTCTCAAACCCTTCTCCCCCAGCCTGTATTGATACTGGGGGTTGCCCCAACCCAGGCACAGGATGCTGCACTTGGCCTCGTTGAACCTCATGAGGTTCACATGGGCCCACTTCTCAAGCTTGTCCAGGTCCCTCTGGATGGCATCCTATCCCTCCAGCATGTTGACTGCTCCACTCAGCTTGGGGTCATCTGCAAACTTGCTGAGGATGCACCTGATCCCACTGTCTATAGATCCTTAAGTCTTCTAATGAAAGGCAAAAGTTTCACATAGCTGGTAACTTAAACTCCCGTTCCACCCTGCAGAATTAGCAGCCACCCCAAAGTCATTCAATAGGGTTTCAGAAGCATTTGGGGCAATGAAGGCTTGAAAAGTCTCAATTTTCAAAAATAGTGTCATTTTTTGGAAAAGGAGTAAACTCAGCATCTCCTAGACAAGTTGTGAAGAACTGTTTTCATGACAACAGGTGAAACAACCCACAAAGAAACCATTAAAAAACACTCTCTCCAATTACTAAGATACTTAAATAAAGATTATTACCTTAAATATTTTCAAACTGCAGTAAATTCTACCCAATAGCAGAGAACTACCCACACACTGCAGAATCAATCTCTTAATAAACAAAATTACCGAGCGTAATTGAGAATGCAAGAGTTTGCTTACAGCTCAATCTGCTGTGGTTAGGAGGACACTCAACTTTACAGTAATAGCAGATATCTTCAGGAAAAAACTAATAGTATAGCACATATAATGTACTCAATTTGTCAGATAACATATCTATAGTTGATTACAAATACATTCCTCATGTATTTTCAGAGCGACAAAGATGAGAAACTTCTAAAACCTTTCTACAAACTTCTACAAACTGAGGCACATAACTCCTTAGAGACAAACGCAACATATGAAACAAAGACTGAAGCACAGAAGATAAAAAAACTCCTTTAAAAAAGTATATCCATTGCTCCATCCTCCATGTCCCAGAAATAAGAACACCACAACAGGAAACAGGAGGGATTTTTCTGGAAACTTGCAACGTACAACACAGAATGAAGGGCAGTGATGTTTTTCATAGGAAAAGGCTAGCACATGAAAGATGAAGAGTAAGAGTGTGCTTTGGGATGAAAATCAGATTTCAGCTTGATTTTTTGTTTTGTTACTGTTGTACATTTCAGAGAAAGTAAAAATTAACAATTTTGAAATTTCTGAAGGAAAATGGTTTAATGTTATCAACATTTTGCCCACAAATAAAAATTACAGTAGGAACATCATGATTAAACTGAACATTTCTAAATTAAAAGGGAGGGGGGTCCTTCTTGTACTGAAACCTATTTCAAGTTTCAATTGAAAATCTACATGAAGTTTCAAGTAACACCTCACCAGTCTTGTAAGCAAACATTATACAGCGTATAATTGTGGCAAAAAGATTTTTTTTTTTTCCCCTTTTCCCCCTCTCTCTCTTCCCCCCTCCAAGTTGGAAGTTGTGGACAGATGTCTGGAAGACAGAAGGACAGAACCTAGTGGACAGATGTCTGGAAGTACTAAGCCAACTTCTGACAGCTTTAGCATTCTCTACAGGTCCAAAGAGGATATTTTCTTTATTTCAAATTATTCAGTTAGATCAGTTCAATGTCTAGCTTTATTTAAAGTTCTTAAAGTCCTGAAAAGGGACAAAAGATGGGTTTCCTCTCTGAATAAAAATGAGCTATGTAGAAAGGATTTACAGGCCCTGGGATTATGAAGCACCAAGAGATCCAAAACAAGAGGTTCAATTCAGTAACCACAGGTAATACTTCCTTTATTTAATGTATCTGTTTTAAATGCAAAGTGTATTTTCATTATTTTTTACTTTACTATCTGTGTAAAGTTGAATTTCCATGGAACTAGTAATCCCTTTACTTCTGTTAGGGTTTGGAACTATGCTAAGTTGATGGATACAGAATTATAAAGTTATTTCAACTCTACTTCACTCAGAAAATGAGAAAAAATCAAAGAAAAGATTTAGAAGTGAGTCTATCCTAATCATTGGCAAAGAGCAGTTTGATTCTCCATCCAGAAATCTACTGAGTAGTGTAATTTCCAAACATTCACACTGTAATTACCTAATTTCCCATTCAAAACAGCAAATCCAGAACAGTGACTATGCTTAAAAAAAAAACAGAGTATTTAGATTTTTTTTTTTCTCCTGCCACACTGAATAAAACCCACTGAATTTTGATTCTGTTCCAAATTTGGTCACAGACTTCCTGCACAACAATACGACCCAGCAGGCATGTACCAACTATCAAGTCTGCAGAACGGGGCTAATGAATATCCTACCCAAAGGCGAGTAGGCATTTGATGTTTCTCTAGTACTTTGAAACCTAAGAATGGAAATCTGTGTTCTTTCTATCAATATAGCATATCACTCTATAAAATGTTTTATTTAATCAAACACTCCAGAACTGCTGATCAGTCTCTCTAAAATAATGCCAGTTCTTTACAATTCTTTCTGTAGGTGTCTTTTCTTGTTCTGTATTGCTGAAAGACCACATGAAGGAAAGATATTTTGAATGCCTGCTCTCACTGTTTATCCCTCTGAATATAAAATCTTTTTTGAAATCAATCATTGTCATAGCTAACAGTTTGCAATTTTTCTGTAAGGTTTAACCAAATACTCAAACTATTTAGCATTATACTTTAGGATCTCGAACTGTGCAACTTCATTGATTTCGGTCAGACTTTTGCATGTTACAAGTGAAGTATGAACATTGAGTTACTACATATGTACAAAAAAAATTTTAAAAAGGATTAACTTGAAATTAAGGAGCTTCTACATGAAGACTTCTCTTTTTGTCAGGTATTTGAAAGACTTCTTTCAGATTTCATGTTTAGTGCAAGAGCCAAAATGCATTCGAGTTTGAAGAATTTTAAGTCAAAAAAAAGGAAGTATTCAATAATGCGTTTGTTACTAGAGGATAAAATGATTTAGTAAAAAGAATGTCCTCAACACCAGTTTTGCACTTGAAAATAAGTTAGATTAAGTCTTTCTCTTGACAAACATTATTTTTCAACTAAAAGCTTCAGATAATGCTTAGGAGCATTATTTAAATTATTAGCTCTCGATAACTTGCCTCAGTTTTAAAAATGTGCTACAATTCTGCCTACAGATACTGCTTATGCTATGAAAAACTTGCGATGTTTCAAAGCACTGAAAAGAATGATATGATAATGATATGCTTGTGTTCCAAATGGATTGGAACAAAGATTATTTGATAGTTTAATCAAACAAACCAGTCCAGGCTGTTGCTAAGCAAAATAATGAAGTGACTAATATAGGACTATGTGAAGTCTGAAAAATCAACAGTCAATGAAATTGCAAGAGAAAAAAAACCAACACTGTTTTTAAAACAATTTGATAATTCTTTGGCAGTATTTCTAGTTCCAGTCAAAGATAATTTAATGATTGTTCTCTTTTTAATAAGTTGGTTCTAAAAAAAATAAAAATCAATGTAACAGTAAACAGAACAGGAAAATAAATATATCTAAAAGGAATTGTTTGTATTCTACAGCAAATCTATTCTAGATAACTGATAAAAATACTGTCATTTTGGTTGACAGAAAAAATAACAATATTTTTAGATACAAAAACCGATAGCAAGAACAGGAATGGTGAATAGAAATGAAAATCAGATCATTATCTAAGAATGTTGGGGTTTTGCACTGACATTGTAGCATATTAAGCTTATGTTTATTTTCATCTATTATAAAAACTATTTTCTATTGTGTAAAACTTCAGAAGCAAATTCATACCAAGTCGAGAAACAGAACCTTAAAAAACAAAACCAAAACAAACCATAAACCATGACTGCTTTTTCTGCAAATACAAAAAAATTTCTTGCCTTGGTTTATTTCCATACTTAGTACAACACTTTCTAAACTAATTATTGAGAAGGAAAAAGGGGGAGGATTTATTTTTATTCCTATATTATAACAGAAAGGGAAAAGCAGAAGGGATGATGTACTAATTCAAAACCTCGCAGCAGAATGAGGTTTCTGAAACATTGATCCAAGTCAATTCACTAACAGCAGCTATCATTTTCTTAGTCTTATAATGTTTAAATATGTATTCATAAAATAATATTCTGAAATTCTAAGCATTTAAGATGTTATGTTGTATATTTGTATGAAATCAGGACTGTAGCTGATCTGTAATTTAATATAAAGGATTTATAACAGGATAACACATTAAATTATGTAATTACTCTGGTAAAAAATCACGTGTAGCCTTTGGATTTGGTTTTTGCCACTGCTAACCAGAACAATGAGGGAGTACCAAAAATTATGTCAAAACTACATTCCACTGTCAAACAATATGAAACAGAAAAAAATGTAAATAAAAAACAAAGTGAAAATACAGCATTTTTCTTAACGATAAAGAATCACTCCCGCCTAAAGGCAGATTGTTTAGTAAATAAAGCACAACACATCAAAGCTATGCACAAATCTAAGCATTCAGGAACTGAGAACGTGAGCACCATGGTTCTAGAGACAGAATGTGTTTGTAGCAGATAGCCAACTGTACGCAAGAGTCTATCGAAAGCACAGTAATATAAAGTGGCTAACGCCATACAGCAACACAAGAAATTTTTAGACAGGAGATGGGATTTTTAACTCTGCCATGCTGCCTCAACTGCTGCCTAGTCATTCAGTGTAAAACTGCTGGGGACAAAACATTCAGAAAGAACTATGAAAATGAGTTTAGAAAATACCTACATAAAGACTGAAATAACTTAATATAACCACTTTATCGAAGATTCAATTAGGATGGATGAGATTCCTGGAAAAAACAAACAAAAACTTAATTACACATAAAAGTTATCAAGGCCATTCCTCTCAGTAAGATCATTTGAGCTGTATTATTCATAACAGATGTCTGTCATATCTATTATTAAATTCTGGAGTGAATATTCCACACTCTCTGCACGCAACATATTCCAGTGCTTACACAGTTTTCCATAATATCTTATCTAAATATTCCCTGCTGCTGTTATTTCTTGTCTTATCAATACTGCACATGGAGACCAGTGTGCTTCTGCTTTACAGCTTTCAAGAGCTGCAACTCCTTAGAGTAATCTCATCTCTAAAATAAAAAAAATAATTAAAAAAAAAACCACAAAACAAGTTATTTTATAAATTTTACCTATAGGCCATATTTTTAAGACACCCTGTATTTCTAATTGCTGTCCTTTGGAGTTTGATTTAATTACCTCACATATTTCTTCAAGTTGGTGCACAAAAATGGACACGGGTATCACCTAATTGATCGCAAAAGAAGCAAACAGATTATTTCACACAATTTTCAAATAATATTTTAACATTCCAGCATTGTGCCTTTTTGGCACAACTATGACATTGCCTCATGTTCCGTTTATTTTTTGGCTGTTTTTCCCCAAGAACTGCCCCCCAGGGGAGGAGGAAATAGCATACAGAACGTTCCATTTTCAATAGCAGTAAACTGTTAATGTGGCACATACCATACCATGAAACCCTAGCAAGTGTGGTGAGTGCTGATGGCTCCCCAGTCTAGCCTTTTAGCTGTCTTCAATCCCAGATGCTAAAACCTCAGATTAAAAGGCAGCTAGCGCAAACTCTGGATTTTGTGTCCTGAGAATCTTGGCTTATTGAATAAAGCACCCAGCTCACTCCTCCAGAGGATCTTGACTAATGCAAATCCGTGAGATGAACCACCTTAAAGGAAATGGGATGCCTGAATGAGCCATAGGTGCTTGCAGATAAATCCTGTGCGATCCATCCAACAGATTCTACCCTACTTTGTGAAGCGCTCTTACCTGACTAATTCTCCTTCTGCCCAGCAGACAGAGCATCCAGTGCCAGATGCCTGCATGTTCATAATACAAAGGAGACCTATGCAGTGCCCTCACTCATACTGAGAAGTATCACAAACACCCACAGGTTATCTGGCTACAGTCCTTCACTGGATTTGGCCTATAGTGCAAGGCTAAAGTACTCTTTCATTGCATAAGAAAGAGGCAATACTGCAAAATTGTTTATTCATGCAGCCTAGGGCATTAAAAAAGCCCATGGCTTCAGGATGAACAGAGCTTTTAGGTTTAAAAAAAAGGATGTTAATATTATGTGTAACTAGTTACTTGAGATCATAAGGGATGAAATAAGTATTCCATCTCTTCAAGGCTTAAATCAACAGTCTTACTAAATACACATTAAAGGAATGATCAAGCAAAATTGGAAGTAGTAGTTCAGACTAAGCCTAATCTGGCTATAGGTATTCACACTCAAATTCTGTATCAATGAGGAATTCCCACAGTTAAAACAAAATATTGTGATAAAGGCAGCTACAGAACAGGAAAGACTTCTGAAGAGTTATCTGTGCTTTTCGAGATTCTGTGAATTACCCAATGTACTAAACAGCCAATTGAAGTGACCAGGAAAACCACTCTATCCTTTTCCAGAAAAAGAAATACCAGCTTTACCACTTCTGATATGTGCCGATGTGTGTCAAAACTCATTCTTCCACCCCCAAGCACTTGTGTGATGTCTCAGACAGACAGGAAGTATGCACATGGTTTCATCTCTGGTTAGAGCTCAACTTACTTATCATAATACTAATTTTAAAAATCCACTGTACACAACTCCGCTCAGCAACAATCTGTTCGCTTCTTTAGTTTTAAAAGCTCAACTGTTGCAGTCAGTCCCCACTTCCTCTCAACAAATTATCTAGGCCAAAGCTGGCTGCCTTGTCCTCATATTCATTGCTCTGAAATCCTGCAATCTTGTGGCTATTACAGCTGTGGTTTTTTTAGCCTCAAAGGCATCCCATTATAATGGATTAGAATTTCATAATGCATTTTTCTTAGTACTTAGAAAAAACCTGGTAACATAACTTGTAGTTAATACAGTTGCTTATTAGATTTCTGAAATGGCAATATTCATAATGCTTTATCTGTTAAAAGGAACAGATGGAATAGGGCCTTTAGTTAAAGTCAGGAGGAGAGGAAAAAAAATGGGGGCTATTTAAGAAAAAATAATCTGATTTTAAGTAAGAAATTACTAGCATACACAGTTTCTGCTGTATTCACAACCTAAAATCCATAGCTATTTGTGTAAGAATAAAAATATGAATTTGTCTACAAGCTGACAAAATAAATAGCAAGCAGTTATCACAACAGCCCTGAATACTACAGAACTGACAGGAAACTTCTAAAAACTTAAGTGCTTTAAGACCTGACTGGTACAAAAGTAAGTATATGGCCTCCTTACGTTAGAAATCTAATCAAACAGAACTGCTCCGAATGCGTCACATTCATTCACTCGTTGAGCAACCTGGTCTAGTGGGAGATGTCCCTGCAGGGGAATTGGAACTAGATGATCTTTAAGGTCCCTTCCAACCCAAACCATTCTATGATTCTACGATTGTGATTCTATGATTCACTTGTTTCTTCCTGGTAACTTTGAATGATCATCAAGATGCAGTTTTGATCATTATGCGAAGTTAGAAGACCAGTCTAATAAAAAGGGCTGAACCAATTCAGTCCTTTAAGAATAAAGCCAGGAATGCTATGATACGTATTCTAAGATCTGTCTACCTGCAGAAAACAAAAAAAATATGTAGCCATCAAAAATCAAATAAAATGTGTTTAAACAATCAAAGCTGGTGACAGACACTACCTACTGTAAACAGTACTTCTTTCTGAAACTTGGGGAGTGGGGGGGGGTGTGCTGCTACAGGATCACCACCACCAGTTAAAGAAATGGTGCGTTCTTTCATGTTTCTTTTGCGAGCTGAATTAACAACTCACAAGTGCAAAAGGGGAAAGCCTTGGTCCTCCAAATTCAAATCTACATGAATGACGCCTCTCCTTTTCCATCCTCCCTTTTGCATCCGTTCTGGCATGCCTTTGATTAAAGGCTAAAGTGATTCCACTCACCAATTCAACATTTGTTTCTGTTACTTTTGCTAAACTAGTTTTCTTCCACTTCAGTGAATTGAATCATTTCACTGTAGGATCAAACACCAGAGTTAACAAAGTAGAAGAGGAGAAATCAATGGGTAAACTAGCAGTCTGCCTCAAACTAAAACATGAAGTAGCACTCCATAATCATTGTTTAGAATTTGTAATGTTCTTGCAAAAAAATACAGAAATTTCAAAAACTAGAAAATATTCCTCTTCCCCACCATTTCCTGTGTGTATGTGATAGCATTTTCTAGATTTACCTTTTCACACTCTAGATTTCTAACTTCTTTTTTACCAAATTCTAAAAATTAAATGTACGAAGCCCCTAGCTGGATGAGGAAGATGACATTTACCACGCTAATTGCGTTTTTATTTTTTTTAAATAACTAGATAATCAAGCTAACTCTCTCTTCTTCAAATGATCCTCTAAACTGAGTTTCATCTCTGAATGTAAGTCAGAGATCTGGGCATCTAACAAACAGCTTTCAGTCCAACATCTCCACTAAATCCCTGAAGTGGCTTTAAACTGTCTGAAAGCACTTCAGTACTGGAGTATATGCAAGGTCAAATGCAAGTTTGTATTCAAAGCCTAATCTACTTGGATAGCACTCAAAAAAACAGTTTATGTTAAGTTTTATATCCACTGCACACTATTTGCAAACAAAGCAGGTATTAGCTTTTCCGGTGAAACATTTTTTTCAGATGAAAAAATATTGATTTGACTGAGCATTCTGTACGAATAGACTGAGTGTTGTTTTTAATAGGAAACTAGCAAAGCACCATTACTGCTATATTACAGAACAAACCAAAATAGGTGGATTTTTTTTATTAATCTGTTTTTGTAAAATAAGTCTAATCTTAAACTTAGGAACTAATTTCAGGATGAATTTCAAAAATTTCAGAGTTTCCCACAAAATAGAAACTTGGCTTAATTAAATTTATAAATGGGATCGGTCCTGTCAAAAATAACAGTATGTTGGGTTTGACATTCCAGAAAGTGTGACATTTAATGACCAGACTACAGAGAACTTGTACCAAGACAACGAGCCAGTGTTGAGACAATATTTAAAAGGCCTTCAAGGAGCAGAGATCTACAGTAGAACAAGAAAAGTCTCCAAAACCATACAGCTGTACAAGCAAGATTCCTCAGAACAAGTCACTGCCACGCACAGGAAAGGATAAATCTTAACTACATTGAGTTTAATAGCAGAGGCAGACACTAAAACGCACTGGATCCAGAAAACTTGATACATAATGCTTACATCCATAATGGCAAAGAGATCCAAATATGAGACAATATATTCTTTCAGTAGTCTCGTGGTATTGTGTGGATTTAACCTGGGGAGCCCATTAGCACCGTTTGACACAGCACATGCACTCAAGGACACACTACAGTTCCAGGAATATGGCTACGCAGACTTCTTCCCTCCTTCACAGAGACTGTCGTTGCTATTAAAAAAGTCAACTAAAGGAAGGCGAACTATCACTACAAAGATAATTTCAGTCAATTACACCTCTAGCATCTAGTTTCTTCTGCAGAATTCAGACTTTGTGAAGATATAGTAATCTAAGTCCCCTTTTCAGACTATATTAAATTAAAAGCATATAGCACAAAGGTATCTTACCTACAGAAAAAAAAGAGTTCCGTTCTCTCCACCAACTTGCCTTTTGCTTTTCCAAACAGGTTGTTTTCATCTCAGATTCACCAAGATCCAAACACGTGTAACAGAACTTGAAGACGCACTTAAGAACAGTCAAACCAGGCTCTCCTTCGCTTTCTCTGCTTGCTCTGCAGAACTGTCCTCAGACTTCTCTACTGGCTTCAGCAGATTTAGCATATACAGACCAAAAGTCTTTCTTCCTTTCTAGCTCAGCGCCAGCAATAACTTTTAAGATTCTCATTTTGCAAACCAGCCAAAATCAAACATTTTCCATTTATTTTGGGTTTTGGATGATCTTTGAATTCAACTAGATGCATACACTAATCCCTAGACTTTTCTTTAGGTTTTAGTGTAAGCGAATCCTTATTTGGAACATTTTGGCAGATCTTCATTCCTGGTCTAAACTACCCTTTTATTCCTAGTTGGTAACCTGCTATTCTTTAGGCTCCAGGGGAAAACATTACACAAGAGCTAACAAAACACGTCTCATTCGGATAAAACAACTAATACACTAAGAGTGCAATATTCTGGCTTAAAAATAGTTAGCCCTTATATTTGGCTTTCCTGGAATTCCCTATGCCACAATTATGCAATTGAAACAGCTAATATATCAGGAATATAAAACTGGAATTAAATTCAAAGGCAACCAACAAACTGAACCTTTTAAAGAACTGTAGATAATTTCTAGATACTAAAATACATACATATGTGTTTGAGGAGGGTGTATATAAATACGTGTCAACCTGACCACTATTACTTTTGCAGCATAAATTTTGGAAAGTAGAGATTAGAAGTATTATGCTTTATATGTTTACCTATACTGGTCTCTTTGCAATGTACTTGGCATGACACATCTAGAAATATTTTTCAGTGTCCTGCAGATTATCCTTTCCTATGTTTTCTCCATTTTACAGTAAGTCAGCATTTTTCTCTCCAAACTTCCTATAAATACGATTCTTCTTCCTAACAAACAATTATTTAGCATTACATTCATTAAGATACAAATAGCATACAATAACCATACACATGCAAAACATCAGTAGTACCTTAGGCTTCTTATGCATGCATCTTTACCTGCATCTTTTTATGATGGCCGGAGTACACTCTTACCATCCTTGAACTGCCTGTAAGTCCTACTACAATACAAATATATAACTACATACTATCTTTCTGTGTTGCAAAAATATTACACTTTAAAAATAGTAAAAAAATTCTTCAGCTTTCTCTAACAGTAAAAAAATGCAAGGGCAAAAAACCCCACAGGAATTTAAGGTACCTATTATATGTGCAAAAAAACTATATACATGCAAATACACATAATTGCAAAAGGACAGTTGCATTATACAAAGTTTTTTTCAAACTTTTCAATGTACTGATTTTCCCCTAAAATTCTACTGGAGCTATGCGTCCCTGAATAATGAACAGACCTATCAACAACAAGCTTGCTTGTCTTAATTATATCTTCAGATCTCCTTAGAAGCAAGCTATAGAACCCACAGCACCTGCAGATCACTGGTTGAAAACCAGTGCATTGAAGACACTCAGAAGACAGCTTTTGGAGTCAGCAAGGTTAAAGGAAGTGAAGTATTAGCATGACTACACACATACTTGCACTATGCAGAAGCATCCAAGCAGCACTAAAACAGATTCAAATTAAGTTTAGTCTGACACTACTATAAAATGGTTGGTTAAGACTACAGCAAGCTCCCAGTCAAGAAGAGCAGAGAGTAGATCGGTTAAGACTGTAGCTATATAATTCACATAATCAATTATCTGAGCCTGGAAGAGAAAATAACATTATTTTCTGTTAAATCTACTGGTGTTTTCTTACCAGCACCTGTTGGGCCACTATTGACATATATCGACAACCTTGCAGAATATAGATACCTTAACTAAGCTGGACCCTTGATAGCTAAGGGAGCAATTTACCTGAAAAAACTACAGTAAATTATAACTCATGCTGAGCTTTGTACTCTGACAAGCTGACTACTTCCATATCGGCACAGGTATCTCTGCACAACATTGCACTGTAAACATCCCAAGAGAAGCAGCAAGTAAGTGAACCTGAAGTTATCCTAACAAAAATCACAATGCTGCTTTCCCAAATCATAGCACAAGGCAACCCATGCCTTAAATCAACTTCCAGTTGAGCTACTACAGGTGATGTTAAATTTAAAGAGTCTTGCTGTGTCAGAACATTCTACTGAGTAAACTTTGTTTTCACTAGTGTAATCTTCTGCCAGAAAAATGCAATTATTTTTCACAGTGCCCTTTTCTTTCAGACAGACAAGTTCCTCAAACTGTTAAGTAAATTGTAATTCCTCCCCCCGTTCTCCAAGTTGTAAAAAGAGAACAGCTTTTCTGCATATCACACTTTCCCCAGATTAACAGAAAGAAATGCCAGCGCCATGTCTTCTGAAGGAAGTCATGTGTAACTCAGTACAGTTTTACATGGATTTTAAAAAAAGTTATGACTGAAATCTTAAGTCCATAGTTTTTATTTTTTGCCTTTTGTCTTCACAAAAACTACAGTGTTCCTCTAAGAATATTCTTCTATGAGCTAATTTTACAAGTTTCCTAACTTGTAGGAACACAATTCATAACTTGTTGAAATCTACTATCAGCACACATACAAACTCCTCTCTCATCTCAACACATTTTCTGAGAATACTACAGACCAAATATTCCTGCATGGCATTCCAACATTTGTCTTCCAGAGTTCTTCTCTACCTAAATGTAAGAGTTCACTATTTAAGCTTTAGGCTTGTGAAAAGAGGTTTGGGGAAAAAAGCTAAATATAATCAATATGGCAATTACTCAAAGAAGAGATGCAAGCCTTTCCTGTTCAACTAAGTTCTACTATTTGAAAATGCTTCCAAGAATTTTCCATCAGAAAATACCTGTAGCAAACCAAGAATGCAAGCATTAGAATTAACACAGATATTAAGAAAAATAACCAGTTGAAGACGAGTTTAAGAGGAGATTTATCAAGTGCTGCATAATTATGAATAGTTTTAACATATTTTAGCTGTGTGCTACACACAAAATAAAAATGCCACCATAGCACTATAGGGAATAAGAACAATAGAGAAGCAGCTAGTATTCAGCTAGGTTAAAGTTCTCTTCAAAGGTTAAGGAATTAAAGAACCTAAACTACTTGTTTCATACCTTTTATCCAATTTAACTACCCAGAATGCATCAGTTTCTTTGGCTACTCATTGCTGCACCTGTTTCCAAAACATCTTCAGCTGGCTTAGCCTGTGACTAATGGCAGCCATTTCCAGGGAGTGGCTATTTAAGGAAAGATCCTTGCTGTGATTCCACAAAACTCTTCAACATGTTAAAGAACAGAGAGTAAAATTTTTGAAGTTGCATAGGTGATATAAGACTCTATTCACTGCTTTCAAGTGTGCTGAAGCTATTCTGTAAAACCCATTTTTTTTCTTAAAAGTCTTTAAGCCTCTTATATTAAAACCTCAATTTTTTTTAGCCTGTTTTCAAAAAGTAACATTTGGGATTACTAAAGTGAAAGAGAAAAAAATCTAAGTTTTACTTGATCGTCTTCTGTATGTCAACAATTCTACTGTTACTTTCCATGTGAAACCTCATTCTGTTCTGAAAAGTTCAACAAGAGGCATCCCAAGAGGTCTTCGGTACCCGACAATGCAGCATTCTCACAATACCTACTCATAAAATATCAGTGTCTCTGTCATATCAGCAGGTTACAGCATCAACTACATGTCACTGAAATTCTAATTAATTATATTTTTATGACTAACGTTTTTCCCTAAGCCTAAAATGATTAATTGAAGCAAAATTCTGAAATACACAGCTTAAAGAATAAACCTCCCAACACTACCACATGACTGGTTAGCTCACTATAATATTTGCTTTCACAGAAATATCATGCATCATCACCGCTAGAAGTAAAACACTCAGCTAAAGAGTTCACGCTGGCCCTTCTAAGCAGTTGAGGTGTGCCCACATACTCGTTCCTGTACTTGGCTGGAATGTCATTTCAGTGGGCACAAAAGCTGTAGTAAGAGAAACTGCCAGGCTAAAGAAAAGATGTTGCAATTCCTTTAAGACTAAAGAGTTTTCCCATAAACAAAGGGTAGCGCCAATTGCAGATGGCATTCGAGTATTGCAGTGTATTTTTTTCCTTTCCAAGTTTAATTCTGAGCAAGCGTAGTAAGGATATCCAGCTACAGCAATAAGACAGCAAAGTTCTGGAACTGTATCTGGATATGTCTGGAATCAAGCACCTGAAGTATACCATCTTCCTTTTTTTTTTAAATATATTTCTATGAAGATCATAAAAGCTGATTTGCTTCCTCAAAATTCCAACTAAGTAAACACAGTATACACAACTAGAGAAACTTGATGACGCCAGCTTAAGTATCACGAGTGATTTTTAATCCACATAATAGATGCTATGTTTGATATTTATTGTAAGACCATAATTAAGATTTTATTACACCATTTCAAATGTTCAATTAAGTGCTCTTGCACAACAAGTTCTTCCAGCCAGAAACAGACAGGATTGTTCTCTATTTTAATGCAAAATAAAGTATAATTTTACCGAACTGAAATCAGAGCTACTGAAGATATATAAATAAAAATAGTCCACTCATTTAAAGCTGACCTGCTACCACTTTAGTTGTTATCTAGATGCTACCGATGCCATGTACATTACCAGTGAAAAAAGTCTGTCATAGGGGGACATGCACCTATCTCTCTATCACTGATATACTATTATTACCCTGTGATCAAAAGAGAATTTTTCTTACTATATAGAATGTAACAAAAGCAACTCATTCACTTTACTTGCCTCTCAAAACCTGAATCACCCTACACTAGTAGGTATACATATAAATATATACTCTCTATTATCTGAGAAAAGTCAATGTATGAAATAGAAGATTTATTTTAATACAGTGAAGTATGTTTAACTTCTCAATCCAAACATTTTGGCTACCATCAAGCAAAGTAAACTGAAATCAGAGTATTAGCTCAATAGTCAAACAATTACCAACAGAGAAAAACTGAATTACTGCAGACATACACCTAATATACATACTAATACTTTCTGCAACTTAATGTTAAATTATCACAGGAAACACAGTTAAAACAGCAGCCTCAGCAGCCCAATTCCGAAATGTATCAAGAATAGTAGAATATATTTGAAGTGTGACTCTGCAGGTTCCAGCCCATGCATCCAATACCGCCCACCATGAGGTGACATCTTTTGTAGTACTTAATTTTTAGAAATGTAAAAGCTGCACTAGTAATCTGTAAGTAAAGGAATGAATCCAAGCTTTAATGTCTTTTACATTGTCCAATATCGGAGGAAAATAGGCATGAAATTCCCATAAAGATGACAACACTGCACTGTTACCCAAATCATGTTCTATGGGTAAATGTATGTGGATTGTCATTAAAAAGTTCTGGAAGAGCACCTCAGAATAAATCTGCATTCAAAAAATGGAAATCACTTAAATTTTAATTATTGTCTCCATTTTTGTCTCTGTTCCAGGCAGCAAGGTATTGGTACATATTATACTCTGATTTTTAAACTATAGCACAGTTTTATTTATGCTAAAGCGCTTCACTATCTCCCTTGATGCACATCTAGCATGAAAACCTTCTAAAGAAATTAAAGTAGAAATTTATAAAATTATTGCTATGTTTTCAAAAACGCTTTTATATTTATGGAAGCACAAAGATTAAGAATTATATATATTTTGTTTCAAGTTTAGTGATTTAATTTGAGGTAACACTGATTTAATATTATAGCAACCATCTATCTTTCAATAAGCAGTGCAGAAGAACTTAAAAAGTGAAAGCATATTTATTCCATCAGAAATTCCTGAATTCTGAAATGCTGGTGTAACATGTACTCGTTTCCAAAACATCTCAACTCCTTACTATTTCTCCCAGGAGAAGAAGTTACATTAACCTAAGTGTCACAGTACTAACAAAAAGATTAAGCTAACACTCTTTCACTTAAACACACATACAGGATATTGGAAAGTCTATCTTTCACCATTATAAATTAATTTAAAACATTTTTTGTGATCTTAGAAGAATGCATTCTGCATTCCTAAGAATTTTTGAATTCAAGAATCCTACTTTAAGAAAACATGAAGGGGACTATTTTAAATGTACAAATAAGAGATTTAGCACCTGCAGTCTGCTGTTGAGAGGATAGCTGAAACTCTGAAGGAAAAAAACTATCACAGTGGATCAGGCTGCCCTGCCACAAACTGAAACACTTTTTTCAGATCAGAAGAGAATGTGAAAAAACACACACAAAAAATTACTCCCTATTACATTATTTATTACCAGACGAAACCTTGCTTCAGATACACATCCCATTTCCCTGCCCTTAGAAAGATGGTGTAAACAATGAACAGTAGTAAGTTAGAAGGTCACCTAAGAGGGAAAAGGGAAAGGATCCCAGACAAAAGCTCAGTAAGAACCCCAGCTCTTGGACAGGAAGATAACAAATGTCATCCAAATTTTTGCATTAAGTTTCTGATAACAAGCAGAAAGTATCATACACATTACCATCTCCAACTGCCATAACTCCTGACTGTCTCTGCATCTGCACTGATCTACCCATAAATACATACAAAGTATGTATTTATTAACTTTCTTAACATACAAAGAATCAAAAGCTTGACTTCTCTTCCCTTCGATTTCCATATCAAAGTAAGAATGATGTAATTTATCCCCAAATTATTGTTTCCAACTGTTTTGATTTGGAATAAAGGTAGCACAATTCCTTAATTCTTCCACTCAATGGTAAAAATACATATTGTCAGAATGTATTAACATAAATATTAGTTACATGAAGATTGCAACCTTTACAGAATAGGAATCTAATATTTGTAAATACTCTTCTGCAGAAAAATATAATACCAACCATTTATCTACTTTGGGGGGAAAAAGACATTATTATTATTATTATTATTATTATTATTATTATTATTATTATT
The DNA here is from genome assembly GCF_964199755.1 of Larus michahellis. Classification (NCBI taxonomy): domain Eukaryota; kingdom Metazoa; phylum Chordata; class Aves; order Charadriiformes; family Laridae; genus Larus; species Larus michahellis. Next base: position 49,337,753 of record NC_133898.1, on the reverse strand, counting down.
ATTATTATTATTATTATTATTATTAATGGCATTCTTTCCAAGTGTTGAATAAGAACTTGAGGGGAGTGGGAGAAGCAAAGCTTATGTTGGCCTCCTTAAAAAATACTTTAAATACTTTCTTTTTTGTGTCTAATACTATCTCTTCTTTAAAACCTGTCTATTTTTTGAACTTGAAATCAATGTTTATCCTATCAAAAGCTAAACTTTATTCATCATCGTCAAGGCACATCATCAATTCCATTTAATCTTTTCACTCAACACACTCTAGAAAACATGGACTTCAAACCTATAGAAAAGTGCAGCATTCTAACTAGTAAGCAAGCCTAGAAAAACCTCTATGGCAAGTTCACATGTAGACAGTTTACAAAATGTTTAGCCTAATGACTGCAAACTGCTAACTTGGCAGAGGGATTGTGAAGAAGGTGTGTTCAGAAGCAGTTTAAACCAATCCAAATCAGTCCCAGTGCACTACTTCTTTCCTTTCCTTGTTTTCTCCATCCCAATGGTAGGGATCAGACAGGTCAGGGACTGGCTGCAACTGAAGAGCATATATGTTTTATTGTTGTTGAGTTAATTTCAGTTTGATTCAGTCCACCCTGGGACCACACAAATGTACTGCTGACACAAAAGACAACAAAAATAAACAGCCAGGAATGAAAGAGGGAGACAAGACTGCATTCTTCCATGACCATACAAGCTTAATTTGACAAACTACTTCGAAACCAAATCCTTTGCTGTAGGTTGTTGGAGCACAAACCAACTGATTAAACACTAAGAACAACAGCAAACTTGCTCTTCTGCCCAAGAGAATTGTTATTCACCAGGTAGTCCAAGCTGGGTGATCTGCCGCCCAACACTTAGCTTGAATGACTGATGAAAGCTGTCTCTAAACAGCGTACTCCTTAAGGTGGTCTGCCAAAGTCACGATCAAATACTACGTAATATGGGAATTCTGGTAGCTTTTGGCATACTGACTACCCTCTTCACTCCAGACAACATGCAGGCTTAAAGACAACAGCAATGGGAGCAAGTAACTCCAGGTTAACTGGAGATTACTCTTGCTATTGCTCACAGTAAGGAAAATGCCTTCTCATATAAGGTAGTACAATGTTTCTGCTTAGCTCTTAAGAAAAATGTTCTTTATGATGCTGCCCCACACGTTCAGGAACCCCCAAAATATTACTCCACGTTCAATTAATTAATATACACTCACTAAGGAAGTCACTGTCACCCCTGGTTGCACATAAAGCAGGTGGGTCACCTCAGTGCTAGGTTTTCTACAGGTAACTCAGCAACACCCTCCACCACCCTGCTCTGACAGTCTCACACAGCTGCCTTTCCAAAGCTTGCTTATAAAAACACTTCTTGCTAAACAGGTCATGACTGCTTTACATGCCACCTTCCAAGCCAAAAAAAAAAAAAAAAAGCATAATAGTGCTTTATTGAATTTACTCCCTGGTTCAAACTAATCTTCAGAAGGAAAATAGATGTCTTGTCAAGTATAGAATATCAAAGTGGCTTGCTGTCTTTTCCATACATGAATTCCCTGAAATACCCTCTCATCTGGTCACCCCATGTTAACAAAAAAAAAAGAACAAAAAACCCCCTCCAAATACCCAGATTTATGACTTTCCATCTAAACCTTTTAAAATAATTATTAAAACACATATTAAATCACTAACATTTAGTTTGTGCATAGGGCTAAACAATTTGCCTTAGCTCCCTGCAGGCCTTTTGAAATCTTCTAGAAATCTTTAAAAATCCATTCCATGCACAGACAAGCTTATATCCAGCAAGTGGCAGTAAGTACAGTAACTGGACAAGACTGGAAGTGCTACACAGGAAAGCAGAAAAGAAGTATTTGTTACTGAAGCACGCCAACTAAAGAGCAAGCAGCTATACAAGCCCTGACTTACCAACATTTCTCAACTCTGACCTGAATCATATTTATGGCAAAAAACAGTTCAAAATCCCTGTTTAATCAGTTTTGTACATTTCTGTAAAATAGCTGAAGTGCCTACTACAGTAAACAGAACTGCAGAGAACCTACTAGAGCATTTCACAACACGCTAACTACTTTCAGGTAAGTACAAACTGACCAATAATCTAGCATTTGGATGGCTCTGTATCACATTAGGGTGCGAAGTAAATTTCAGCAATAATTTTTTTCTATAAACTTTGTTATGTTTTTCAATGAGGAAAACTCAAATTCCCTTTATTTTTAGTTTTCATCCTATTATAAAAGCATGTATTTCTCAAAAGTATGTATCTATAGGATTTAAACAAAAATTTGAAACCAATTTGCGACAACAGTATCGTTTCCATCTTTTCTGAAGTCAGCCCTTTTTTTTATTAGTTTACATAACCATTGAAACACTCAGTTTAAGTATTTGACAATGACTGTAAAGCTTAATACTTCAAAACCACTGCATTTTGTTTTGAAAGACTTCTCAACTACAATGCAAAATTTCCTTGAAAACACAGACACACAACGCGCATCACAACATGCTTCTGCACTACGTACTGGTTTCAGATTACAGAGTGAACTGAATAACCATCTCAGTGTTCTAGTGAAAATATGCATATTCATGGTTCTGTCTACTAACATTTTTCTTAGACTATCCTGATACAATAGTCATGCTGCTGTGAGTGTGTTGATCCAAAAATCCTTCACCAACTTTGATGATAATAATACAGGCAACTTAACTTTTCTAATGCTCATAGTTTATTACAACTTAAGTCTTCCCAGTCTAATACAGCCTTTTTTCCACTAGGTGGTCTAATTAACTTTGAATCCTTATCGACACACTCAACTACTGAACAGTCACATACTAAACATGCAGATTTGAGTTCAAGACTTCCATGTTGCTTAGCCACTGTAAAATATACTAAGATTAGCATTTCAAAAGTGCAAACAACCAGTTTCAAAATAACACAGATTGTTCCAACATGACTTGTAATTGCTTGGTGCAAGTGGTGTTTGCTTTCCTATCTACATAATTGTGCAAGCATGAGGAAGTCAATAATTGCCTCTGATCACATGTTCAAACTGAAATATCAGGACAGAATTTAAGAAAATCATTTTTCATAATGCAAAAAACAAATGACAGGGGAAAACCACCTCTTAAGACTTACCTGTTCTCCTACCTCCAGCACAAAAACTACTCTAATGGTACTCTTCATCTATTCCTCTATAAATCTCCATTTCTGCTGTAATTCAAATAGTTAACCAGAAAGTGAAAGGTCACTACATTCCATGACCGGTTTCCAGCCTGCATAAGAGCAACAGGACTTTCAGCTGACTTGTGCTCGAAGTTGGAAATTAGTCACTGAAAAGTTTACTGGATATTTCACTTTTGTCCCCTGCCATACTGGCAGAGAATACGAGCAACAGACTGATGGGCTTTAAGGGAAAGCAGTCACAGCATCAGTGTGCACGAGTGATCTCTGTGGAGAGCTAGAGACATCACTAGGAAAGATTAGTGAAACCAAAATGTAAATTCAAGATGAATGAAACCAAAACAAAAATCAATCATAAACTGTACACATGGCTTCCTTTATTTGTTAGTGTGGCAGCTTTGAGTAAGCACTCAGGAACATGTAGTGCTACCAAATAGAAGTATCTGAAAAATATTAACATGCAAATAGCATCAAGACACTTAAACAATCATTTCAGACCACTTAATTCATAGCGCATTGCTCTAGCTTCTGGGATATCCACTGTTTTTATCTCCCATCAGCAGTGAACTTTTTAACTGCTGTGGGTGCATTACCTTCATTCACATATTTAAATATCAAGCACACGCCATGATACATACTAAAAATCTCAGGAGCATTTACAACAGTTCGTAGTACAAATCATTGGTGAAACTGAGCTTGTGTTTATTTCTTTCTTTAAAAGCAGAGACTCTGCTTTCCTGGAGTTAATTTCCTGACTTTAAGGAAAAAATAAAAACAAACTATAATATTTTTATATATATTGCTACCTACTTAGTAGGTAGTAATTTGATGGCACGCAATTAGTTTTTAAATAATCAAACAGATTCTACATGCTTCTGAAGCATACTTAATGCAAAAAGACCTTATGTAGAAGGTGCCCAAGTTAAACAAACAAACAAAAAAGCGTAACTACAACATAAGAATCATCCTAGCCATTACCTGTACAACTGTATTGACTACTATCAGAGGTCATTCAACACAGGAAAAAGCCTGATTTAGTAGAACATCACAATAATGAGCACAATTATGTCAAGATTTCAATAGTTCTTGTAAGACATATTTCAGTATTTCAAGACTGCCTTCAAGTGTTCTTTGCAGTCCATGGGAGGACCGCTTAATAGGCTAAAGTTACTAGTTTATACAAGGGACTTTATTTACTTGGATTAAGTTGGGTTATTGCGGGGACAACAATTACGCCAACAGCTTTGGAGGTGGTAATCTCTTAGCAGGCAGCACACCTCTCTTGTCTCAGAGGGTTCCAAAATGCAAGAGCATGAGTGACTTACAGCTTTCTATCAATACAACTTGGCGCTCCTCCTAAATATCCCTCACTGCGTTTTACAAAGAATGATAAACATTCTATCCATACTACACAGAAGGGAAAAATGAGTAAAGCTAAATAAGTTGTTCAAATTCACCCAAAGGGACAAAGTTACCAACAAGGAATCCAGTTCTAATGCTCCACGCACCAGAATACACAACCCTCTGCACCTGAAGGAATGACCGAGGCATAAATCACATCAAAGGCCTGAATTGTGCAGTCAGCAGCAAGTCTCCAGTCAGCAAACTTAAAGTAAGTCTAGGCCTTAAAGCATTACATCCTCTACATGCTGAATTGTCCTTGAGGCATAGTCTTTCAATAACTTACAAAATAAATGCACATAAATATACAGTCATATTTAAACAGTATCTCAATCTGTACAGTCAATGTTACCTTGCAATGATACAAACAGAAAGCTAATATTTTTCTTAAACACAATCCTTACTGCTTCTCTTGGATTAATTTGTATCCTTGTAAACTTAGAACATAAATTACAACCTTAAGCCAGGCAGAAAGACTGACGCACTGTATTACTCCTTAAATCTTAAAAAACAGTCTTGTTTACACTGTTGAATTTCAGAAATTTCTGTTGAAATACAATTCTGTTAAAAGTTTCACTGTAACAACTGAAGCTTCAATGTAATGACTTACAGATTAACCTCACTTAACATTACAGGGCACAGTAAATAAAGTACTAGGAGTTATCTCAAGCATATGTAAATTTAACACTACACACACACAAATTGAAAAAATTCAAGACTTAAACTTAGCATATGAACGCCCTGGCAGAATTAATCCAGATTTAAAAAAGAAATAAAAATGCAATACTAGCACAAATTTTATCAAAGAATAAGCTGGACGCTTTTTTTAAAATATGGCTCTATTAGCAAGTTTCTGTGTCTGGTACTTTAAATTTAAACATTTGTTATATGTTCAATTCTGCCTGAACTGGGTCTCTATTTCACGGAGAACTTTGCATTCCACTTGTGATCCGACCTCCTCATCCTCCCAACTGTCTATCTACATATTTATATGGCTCTGTAACCACAGCATCTGAACCTAATCTCTATGGTAACGGTAAGATTTGTTTACATGGAAAAAGAATATTAGAAATGTATGTAAATTTAGCTGTCATTTAAATAAGTGTTTTTCCTTCTGGGGGAAAACAGCTGCCTATACTGCCTCCTATTTCTCTTGCTTCCATCTCCTGAATCTCCACCCGGCAATGAAGCTCCATATCATACTACTTCAACAGCCTGTTGTTACAAATACATAAATAGTTTACTTTAATGAACAAGACGTGTGCAGTATTTTAGATCTTAACACTTGTTAAAGAAAGATCATAGGGAGGGCAATTAAAACATGATTTTTAAAAAGATACTGTTAAGTCACCAAAGTAAAAAAAAATACGCTAAACCTTTAAACGCTATAGAGAAAGACTGTTTGCTGCTCAGCAACTCAGATCAATCTAGAAATTAACACAGTCCGTATAATTTACCATTTCCAGCAGTGAATACAGTGCTAAGTACACATTTTACATAATACTCATTCACAGACAGAAGGCACAACTCTGATACTGCAAGATCCCACGTACAGACCTCTCTCTCTGATTCATAAATACCAAAGAGCTGATGTATGACAGGTTTGTAACAATTACTTTTTGTAAGATTTACAGTATTTTGAAATGAGATTTACTGCAGCCCAGCAGGACCAGGAGCTGAATTACACAGGGGGTCATGATAACATAAATGGCAGTTTGAGCAAGACATCATCAGCAAAATGGTAAAAAAATAGCAAGCTCAGTTGTTAAAAACCAATTCTATGTGCACGGATCTTTGTCACACAGCAATACAATTTTTTTCTATAAAACTTGCATAATATATTGAAAATAAATAGTCTAGAAAGGCCTATAAGAAGAAAAATAAGCAACAATGAGGTATATGAATACTACATGGCACTGAGAAGAAAACTAGAACCTGTTTGAAAATCTTTCTGCACCTTACAGCAGTCATTTCACTGCAGAGAATCTCTTACATGCACCCTTCCTGATCATATCAAGATTATTCATTCAACAAAACTCCTATTAACAAATAGAAAGTAAGTAAATCTACCACGTAACCTCTATTCAAGTAAACACGGTTGTATAGCCAGCATTTCCCCTGCAACGTTACTTTCTCAAGCAGGGTGACTGTCCCCTGCTCCTCCATGAAGCAAGCTCAGTCCAGGCAGCCATGTCCTTATTCTCCTACAAACAATGTTTCTGAAGGAGAACAACCCCCGCTCAGCGAACTTACAGTTTCCCCCAGCATAACGCGGTGGAGCAAAAGCCTGCCCCACCGTCAGCAAGCGAGGGAAGGCACCGAAACACAGCAGCGGGGGCGAAGCAGCCCGCAGTCTGCATCTGCACCAGCACCGAGCCCCGCACCGGGGTCGGGACAGACGGACTGACAGATAGGACAGCATTTCTTCATGCGATCCTCCCTTCTTTCCCCTCCCAGCCACACACGCGAGTGTTTTACCTTCATGATGAGCTCAGGCTGCGGTAAAAGCCTCGATAGGGGCTGAGCGGCCGAGGCTGGACCTGGAATTTAAAACAAAGCGCTAAGGCACCCGCACCAGCCGCTCGCATCGGGCGGGGGGAGGGGAGGCAGGGATCGGGGTAGGGGCGCCGGGCTCCTCACGAAACTCCCCTTTTCCTTCCCCGGATCCCCCTTTTCTCCCCGGTTATCCCCCTCCCCTCTTTCTTCGGCCGCTGCTTCCCCTCCAGCTCCCCCACACCGCGGCTTCCCCTACACTCGCTGCCATTGACGCCATTTCTGTCAGAGGAGGAGAAACTTGCCACAACAACAACCCACCCTCAGCCTCTCCGGCTGCCGCGGGGCGGGGGGGGGAGGCGTCCCCGGCCGCCTCCCCGGGGCGCAGCGCCCCCTCCCCAGGCACCAAGCGGCGGGAGGGGACCCGTGGGGGGTCCCAGCCCTGGGGACAACCCCCCCCTCCCCACTTTACCGCGGGGAACCGGAGAGAAGGAAGGAGGAGAGAGGAAGGGAGGCTCTTCCTCCATTGTACGAGGAAGAGTGCCCGTGTGCGCGGCGGGGGAGCGGGGTGTCGGTAGCAGCCCCCCCTCCCCCCCCAGCGACATACACCACACACACACACGCTTTTGTAGGGGCTGCGGCTCCGGATCGCGGCGGCTCCTCCTCCTTCCCCCCCCCTCTCAAATAAAGGAAAGCGCTGACTCCGCGGCAGGAGTTTCAGCAGCAACAGCCGCAACTCCCCGGCTGGGCGCAGCGGGTCCGGGCGGGGGGAGAGGGGGAGAAAGGGAGGGCGGGCGGGCGGGAGGCGGCGGAGGGGAAGAAAAGGAAGAAGAAGAAAAGAAGGGAGTGGGGACGGGGAGGGAGGGAGGGAGGGGGGCGGGGAGAAAGGGGCCCGACCTGCTCGGCGGGGACACGGAGCGTGTGTGTGTGTGTGGAGGAGGGGGCTCCGTCCCCTCCTGGCGGAGGCGGCTGAAGAAGCCGTCGGTCCCCTCCCGCATGCAGGCGGCACCCGATCCCCCCCCCCCGCCCCGCCGCTGGGTGTTTTGGGGGGAGAAGTAGGGGGGGGAAGGAGAAGGAGGATCGACGAGTCCCGCCGCAGTCTCGCTGCGAGGAGAAAAACAACCGCCCCCCTCCCCCCCGCACGCACGCCCCGCCGCCGCCGCCCGGCCTCGCGCCCCCCCCACGGGGCCCCGCGCCGCCTCCCCACCCGCCGACGACAGGGCCGGGGGGCTCCCTTCTCCGCCTCGGTGCCGTTACCTTTGTTCCGCGGCGCCCGCCCGCTACTCCCCCAACCCGAGGTGGGGGGGGGAGGAAGGGAACGGGGCGAAACCTCCTCTCAGCTCCGGGCCCCCTTCGGCCGGCCTCAGCCCCCGCTTAACGCTCCGGCAACGGCTCTGCTCGCGGCGGCTCCGCGCGGCGGGGCCGATCCGTCCTGCGCGGCCCCGGCGGTGGCGGCGGCGGCGGCGGCGACTGCTCGGCTCGGAGCCTCTCGGTCCCCCTCCCCCTCCCACACCGACTGACTGACTGACTGACGGACGGGCCGAGGCACGCCCCTCTCCCCGCCTCCTCCATTGGGCCCCGGCGCGCAGAGCCCGCCCTTCCCTCAGCCCCATTGGCTGCCGCATCGGAAATACTGACATCATTTTTCTCCACTTCTATGGAAACTGAGGCTGGGCTCCGGGGGTGCTCATGGGTGACGCAGTTCTCGCTCGCCGCTGCTCCCGCCTCCAGAAGCGGCTCCTCGCGGGGGGATGGACTACATCTCCCAGAGTGCACCGCGCACAGCAACTGCCGGGGGCCGGGGCCCTCGCTGAATGCTAATGAGCGGAGGGGGCGGTGCTGGCGCCTGCGCGCTGGGGCGCTGGTGGCGCATTTTCCCCCAAGAGGGGAAGGTGGCGCCCGGCAGAGCGGAAGGGGGTGGTGCTACGAGCGCTGCCGTTGCTGCTGCCGCCACTCCGGGAGCGGAGACTGCTTGGGAGAGCGCGGGGCGCGGCTCCGGCTGGAGGTGGTGGCGGCGAGGCGAGGTGAGCGATGGCCGCCCGTCCGCTCTAAGGCCCAGGGCGCGGGGCTGCACCGTGCCGCCTGCCCGTTATCCGGCCGTTGCTGGTGGGGTCCGGCGGGGGAGTGGGGCGTGCTTCCCGAAGGACTCGGCCCTTTCCCTCCGCGCTGGGTCGGGTGGCGGGTGGGGGTAGCGGGCGCCGCCGCCGCCCCGCCCAGGAGGGGCTGGCGGGCGGCCCGGAAGGGGGCCGGGAAGGGGCTGAGGGGAAGCGGGGCCGGAGCCGGCGGCCGCCGTTAGCGCAGGGCGGCGCCGGGCGGGCGGCGGCGCTGTCGGCGGGGCGGGCGGGCTGACTGAACGCTCTCGGGGGCCGGGGCTTCGGCGGGCGGGCGGCGCTTCGCTCCCCGGCGGCTGAGCCCGGCTGCCGTCAGCGCCGATCAGAAAATGGGGGTGGACGGCGGGTAGGGGGAGCGAGGAGTCCTCGGCGCTCGGTCTCGCTTTATCTAAGATGGCGCTGGCGAGGCTGGGCCGCTTGCCTTTGCGCTGTGGCAGCCGCCAGAGAGGCTCTGCCGCCTCCCCTCGCCTTTACATCTCTTACAGTGAACTCCGAAAAACAAGCTGTATTTCTTTTGGTTTGACTGTGATGCTTTGGGCGGGGGTTAGGCATCGGTAAGCTGGGTAACGGCTCCGTGTTCTCTGTGAAATGTGAATTTTAGCCTGAGACGCGATTCAGAAGTAGTCGCGGCTTCTGCCGACTCGTTTTCTGTCTTTGGGTGAGCCCGCAGCTCAAAACCCCTTCCTGTCCCTGCGCCGTCACAGCACCGAGCGAGGGCTTTGACAGCCCAGGTGGTGTCCGGCTTCTGAGGCGTTCGTGTTCCATTATATCTGGAAATCCTACTAAAATCGAAGCACGATTCCAGCAACAGTGCGTTCTTGCTGTTGTGGCGTTAGCGTTGAAGTTGCAGCTGTGGAAAGGTGCTTGTTTGCTTAGCCGCCTCTGGAGGCAAGGTGTGTGTCTATCCTCCCACCTGTGGGGAGCTGCCTACCCTTAAGTCGAACACAAGGCTTTGTTCGGTATCAGCCTAAGAGGGGTTGTAAAGAGGACTCTGCTAATTAGAATGAGAATGCGGACTAGGGTGAGAAGCATCCTGTCTCAATTACATTTGGGTTAAGAGCCTTGATAGCCTCTTTGAAACAATACACATTCACTACAGTTTCTGTGTGTTCCTTCTGAAACAGACCTCCTAACTCCTACATCTCCCTGTTTGAGGCTTCTTTTTTTTTTTATTGGTTACAATGAAACCAGTGTCTTGGTGCACTAAGTTCTGTGATGGAGCAGGTCTAAGAACTTTCTGGATGGTTCCTTTTGCTCCACAGCTCTCTGCTCCTTTGGTGCTTCTCTCTTATTTTCCATGTAACTGTACTGTGATTGGAAACACTGAGATGATGATGCTTTTAAAAATACTGTCTATGTATTTAACCTGGACTTATTTCAGTGACCATATTAGGTCATTTGGAGGAGGGGGAGAATATTCTGTAGAATGGGATGGAAGGGATGGGGCAAGGAGCTGTTTTACAAAGTTTCAAAGTGAAGACTTTTCTTAACATGTGAGTTAGAATTAATATTACTTGCATCTTCTCTAGAAAGCTCCTAGACGCAGATCACAGCTTCAAGTATAGTTTGAGTGTAGTTCTAACTTATGGAAGCACATGTCGCCATCTTATTTGAGTGTCTTGTGTGTTTTCAAGGAGATCATTAGAGGTAAGGTTTGTTGCAGTCCAAGAGGCAGTTCTGTGAGGTCTCTGTTGAGATTGCATGGCCTGTGCCCATAACACCTGCTCTATAGGCTTATGTGGGGATACTGAGAAATAACTGGAAAAATAACTTAGTCATTCATGAATTGAAATGCAGCAAGTCTGTGTACTGGTTTAAAAGGAAACCGATTTAAAAAGTAAAATGACCTTAACTTCCTTAATCTTTTGAATAAGTATACATGCAGTCAGTTTTTGCACTTTCACTAAGAAAAGACTTTGTATTCATGTTCATTTATTGTTTAACTCCTGGCAATTTTACTTTCTACTAGGAGGTGCTGACTGAGATCTTGTCTCTAAGTGTCTTCATTGAGAAGACTTTCTGCAGCAGTGTAACTTCCGTAGTAAATTGGTCAGTTGCCTAGGAAGGAAACCCTTAACATCAAGCATTTCCCAATTGTGTCAAATATGATAACTTTAGAATCATAGAATCATTTAGGTTGGAAAAGACCCTTGGGATCATCGAGTCCAACCATCAGCTCCACTCTACAAAGTTCTCCCTTACACCATATCCCCTGACACCACACCTAAACAACTCTTAAACACATTCAGGGATGGTGACTCCACCACCTCCCTGGGCAGCCTATTCCAGTGTCTGACCACTCTTTCTCTTTTTTCCTAATGCCCAGCCTAAACCTACCCTGCTGCAGCTTGAACCCATTCCCTCTTGTTCTATCACTAATTACCTGGGAGAAGAGACCAGCACCAACCTCTCTACAATGTCCTTTCAAGCAGCTGTAGAGAGTGATGAGGTCTCCCCTCAGCTGCCTCTTCCTCAAACTAAACAGTCCCAGCTTCTTCAGTCGCTCCTCATAAGATTTATTCTCCAGGCCCTTCACCAGCTTCGTTGCCCTCCTCTGCACTCGCTCCAGCACCTCAATATCTCTCTCTCCTATTGAGGTGCCCAAAACTGGTCACAATACTCAAGGTGTGGCCTCACCAGTGCTGAGTACAGGGGGACAATCACCTCCCTACTTCTGCTGGTCATGTTTAACTTTGTGGAAACAGCAATAATATTACAAGTCTCTTATTGTGGTATTCTTGCTTACAGGCATTTGTAAGCATCTTCCTTTACATATTTCTTTATGAAGTGCCCTGTCTTTGTATAAGCTTGGGGGATGTTCTGCTGCTGTTCTTGTTTCAGTGGGTGTATTAGGTATGTATCTGTCTGATGAATAATCAGACTGTGTCTTTTTTCCTTAGCGCAGATTACTTATCACTTCATTTAAAGGTAGCATGGCAGTCTAGAAAAGTTGAACTATAGTGGTTTAAGATAAGTTACCATATCTTCTTTGTCTCTTAGAGCTTTTTTGCCTCTTTTATTTAAAAAAAAAATAAAATCTTGGCACTTGTGGAAGTGCCTGACTAATTTTTTGCTGATAAGCAGCATTTCAGGTGGAATCTTACTAGTTTTGTGCCAAAAGATGCAAATATTTAGTTTGGTACTGTATAATACTAGCAAATTTCAAGTTAGTTGGGGATTCTGAATATTATCTTAGGAGATTTCTTGCCTGTCTGTAAGATACTAATTCCCTGAGGGAAGAGGAGAAACTTTAAGATCTACTTTTAAGCAGAAACTTTTACAGAGAATCAATTCCAACCCTAACTTTTCCCAGCTCTGTTGGATAGCTAGGCACTTTCAATTCTAAACCATCTGTGTGGCTTTTTGACAAATAGTAGTTGCAGGAGAGTTGTCAAATTGATAGTGTCTCCTTACATCCATCTCTACCAGCTTCTTTCTGCTTAAAACATCTGGGGGTGGACTGTGATAATCTTCTTGATTTCACTTCCTCACTAAAGTCCTTTGAGAGTTATCCTTGATATGTAAGGGTGCAGTTTGACAGCTGACTCTGTGTCAGTGCTGGCTTAAAAGCAGTTCCTATCCCTTCAGTTATACCAACAAGCTGAAAACAAAATAGGAAACTGAGGGTGTCAAATATGATTTAGATTACTGTGCAGCCTGACTGCTAGCTGGCACACCATGGGATAGGATGGAAATGCTGTACTGCTTATTGTGGCATTACTGCTAAGAAACTATGCAAAGCTTTCCCAAAAGGTGCAGTCTTACAAGTGTTTTGTTGGCAGCTGTGTTTGCTTAAATAGCCTTTCTTGCCCCTGAAGTGCTGATACATTTGATCAACATATGCAGTGAAGCAAATAAAGGAACTGATCCAAGCCTAAGGTTGGAAAAGTTATTAATACAGATCAGGTCCCAAGTTTGGACTGCTACAAATCCTCATGGGTTTTCAGGCTGGGAATGGGAGTAGACAGGAACTGATTGAGCTGTACTGAAAGGGAAAGGTCGTGAGTATTGAGGAATACCAGTTTGTCCAGATAGCTTAAGAGGAAGCAGTGATCTTAATGCTGATCTTTTGAGGTTTTGTTGTGAAAGTATTGCTGGATTATTTTGAGCAAGTGTGGAACATAGTTTTTTCCACTCGTGTTAACCACTCCTCTTACTGTACACATGTTAAAAATGCATCACTCCATACTTATAAATACCACTTTAAAATAGTCGTTTTTATGGATAACTATTCAGTTGCTCCAGGTGCAAGAAGTACACCATTTCCAGGATGCTAGCTAAATAGCTGAGAAATGATGCTGAAGTAGAATGAGACTTTATGCTACTGCTGCAGTTCCTGTCTTAAAATGACATTAGAAGAATTGTTTTGAGCTGCGGTGTCTGCAGTGCAGTAAGGAAGGCTAGAGGTGAAAGGACAGAAAATCCGTTATAGAAAACAGTCTGAAAAAAAATGTGGATACAGATGACCAAAGGTATGTAAACTGAAACATAATCAATAGAAAATTGTTGAGCTATGTAGGGAATGGATCCTAAAAGATTTCTTGTAAGAGTCTGTGATGCATATAGTATATGGGAAAGTGTGCAAAGATGTCTGTATGCTTAAACAGGGGACTGAAGAATTCAATCAGAAGGCTGAAGCTGGTGTTCAACTTGTTTAGATTGCCTTGGTGTAAGGTATATTTTTCTGCTCTTGGGCATCTCTGCTTTTGTATAGGGAAAGCATTTAGGGAGGTCTAATCAGATCAGTCATACAAGGTTTTGTATGGGCTTGAGTGTCTTCTCTAAAGACTTACAGTGGAGCTTCATTGTTGTGAATGTTGATGTTTTAAATACTTCTCTATCGTCTAAGTCCTCTAATACATATCAAATCAGAGCAAAGTCTAGGAGTTGGCTTAAACTACTAATGAATAACTAAAGAGACCGTTTAACACATGGCTGTTTCTTTTCTAAATGACATATGGAAAACTTTTTTATGTAGTGAAGGTAGTATTAACTGAAGGTGTCATGTTCAAAATTGGAGTATTCGCACCTAACCTTGACTTTTTATTAATTGTGTCCATCTGTTTTTTTACTTCCCTAATTTTTGATCTAAATAGTGTCAATAACACTTTCTTTAACAGTGAACTACCTCTTATGAAATAAAGAAATGGATGGGATGGATGAAACATCTAAAAGAATCCTAGAGCCATACCAGTATTTACTTCAACTACCAGGCAAGTTTCTTTGTAATGTGGTATTTTTAAATATCAAAATTGGTTTTATAGCAGCTTTTGTCTCAGGAAGTGTAAGAAAAGAAGCTTATCCATTCTTGATTTGTGGATTTAAGAGTGATTAAAGGTAACATTTTTCAATATTTGTTCTTTTCTTCCTGTTGTAGAACCACCTTTTTGGTGAGACTGGTACAAAAACTGAGTCTGTTGCAGTGCAAGTAGTATTTCAGTTACTCTGCTCTCCACTCAGAGTAGCTGACTTGCTGCTCTTTAAAACTGATAAGGGCAAGTAACAAAGTTTTTGTGGGGTTTTGTGTATTATTTAACTTCTTTCCCTTGCCTTCCTCCTCTTGCCACCCTCCCCACATCTGGCACAACTGCATCATGTGTATTAACACATGAATGAAACAGCCAGACCCAATGCACTTAAGGTAATACCTATGCTCTGTTCTTTCCTGATTATCTTTTTATAGAAAGTTACATTAACTCATGACTTTTACATAAAACATGAATAATTAGGTAAGTAATTCTGCTATGACTTGATCCCATTCTTAAACTCAGGGTTGACAATGTGTTTTTTTCTTTATCTGCTTGCTGTAGTAGACTTAGCGGGTTGTGATTTGTTGGGGTTTTTTAAATAGCCTGTTTCTTTTGTGTAACTTCTTCCTGATATGTGTAGAACCAGGTGTTCTTATGGCAAATATTGGCTGTCCCTGGATTGCCTCACTTTTCAGAGGATCAGCCAGTCCTTGTGTGGTATCAGGTCACTAGAAACACATTCAGATGAAGTTTTCAGTCTTGAACAGTACCTGTTTTAGCAGAATTCAGGAGGCAGTTTGATAGAATAGTACTACTGTATGGATATGACTTTCAAAGCCTCTTTGACTAAACAATCAGATTGTTTGCTGTGGCTTTTGCTTGTACACCTAAAGTGAAAGGAGGATGGTACAAGCTATCAATGTAACTAACTTCGTAAAAATAGTGGTGGGAAACTACTTTGTCACTGGGACTGTTGCAGGATTGCCTTCTGTCCATTTTATATTGCATACTGGTGGAGTAAAGGAAGATACAAAATATGGTAAAGATTAAGGAAAATAATCCTGACCAAAATTATATCTGACTTGGGGTAGAAGACCTGTCTAGCCAAGTAGCATAATGAATCATAGGCACAGTAGTAAGTGGCTTTTGCACATCTGCAAAAAGACCTGTATATCAGCAGGGTGAATCCTGTGGGTCCTAATTCATTATACCTGTATATAATGAATTTCATTATTAATCTCTACAAATATCCAGGATTGTCTTGTCTACATAAATGATTTCATTTGGCTTGGCAGTTAGCACTACTTGAGTTGAAAAATAAGAAAAGGAAAGAATTTGGCAGTAACATGCCTTTTTAATGCCAGAAAGCTCATTTCCCATTTCCTCACGGTATATTCCACTTGGGCATGCTGAGCTGGGTGTTGATTTTTGTTAGAGAACTACCTTGAAAATGAGTCTACAATGTTACAGAGATCTTTCTAAGAGCTGGTCTTGAAGAAATTTACTTTCCTCTAAGACCATCTTTAAGTGTGCTTTTTGTTTGGTTATATTATCTCACATAACCAAGGTATATTGTAACACCTTTGCATCTTTAGCTGCTGATTATTTTTTAAGGTATTGTAGATACCAGCAAAAAAAGCTCAGCTTCCTAGTAGGAAATATACAACAGACAAAAAGTGCCACAAAAAATCTTCCATAGGCAAAAGTGCTTGACTAATAGCTCTTCAGTTAGCTTTCACTTTAAATGATGCAGCTAGGATATATACTTAACCTTCCCACCTTGACTTCCTATACTTTCTTGTGAGTGAGATCAACCCTGATCAGTCTATGCTGATGGCTTATATAATGTTATACTTACTGACAGTGAAAGCATTTTGTATCTTATCCTGCTAAAGTATCATAAATCTGATTGTCCACTTTAACATGTTGATCTCTTGTGAATTTAGTTTAATTTTTGGAGCAGGTGAGAGACAAGATACACTTCTCTCTATGCAGAAATGGTGGCATGATTCAAAAGGACAGACTTCTCTTAAACTAGGCAGGTAGAAGTAACAGGTGAAGCAGTGAGAGTTCACAATCATATAGCTGGATGTTTACTGTTTTTGAAATGCTGTGGCTTTCCCCAAAGTCAGCTATTCAAGTATAGATCAGTAGGTGGTGGTTACTTGTGTGAACCTTGGAACCAGTATGAGCACCAATGCTTGGTGAGTGGAAAAAATTGGGTGCGTGCTAGCCCTTCACAATTAGGCATCTCATTTGGGCTCCACCCTGAGCTAATCTAAAAAGCTCTTGCTGAAAGAGGCAGTTTCATTCCATCCTCTTTAGCTTCTGGCAGTATTCTCCTGCTAGTTAACTTGTGCCAGTTCTCAGCTTGCTAACCAAATGATTAGGTAGTATTGATCACCTCACCTGTTAAAAACTTGCCTGATTAATCTTCTCTTGTCTTGTTAGTAAGCTGGTGCAAGGGTGGGGACAAGGAGTTGTTCCTGTGTTGGATCATCTTGAGTTCTGAGGGGCTTTTGCAGAAAGCTTGGCTGCTTGTCAAATATGTACATTCATGGCTCTGCTATAGTCCAATTGCTTAACTTTTAAGACTAGTTTAAAAACAAACTCTCCAAACGATTTAGTAACCTATGAGAACTTGAATGCATTTAGATACATATCAAACTTTGTTTACATAAAAGGAGATTGTGTAACAATATTAAGGTTGTTTAAAAAAAAAAGTATCTGCTAATGTCTATACTGCAAGAACACACGTTTTTTTATAACTGCTGAGGATTAATCCCTCAATACAAGAAGCTGATTATTCTGCTTCCCATTAATGAAATAGGACTTTGAATGGTAACAGTTTGGGGGTGATACTTAAAATATGCTTGTCTATTTCTTTAACAGCACTAGGATAGAGAAACAACTAGACTTATGGGTTTTTACTATGTTGCTATTTTAACTGCTAGTATGGTAATTAATCCTTATTCCTTCATTAGCAGAATATAGTGCTTGGGAGAACATACATTCTGAAGCAGTAACTTTTCTTGTAAAATCTCATTGTAGAATAATATTGCCATCCTTGTTTATAGTGGTGTTCTGCGTAATCTAGTATTCTGTCCTTTAGTCTCATGAACAAAGTGTAATGAACAGGATTAACTTTCACAAATTCCAGTGTGGTTTGTCTCAAAAATGACCTGTTCCAGACAGATGAATCTTTTATCTCTGAGTGACTTAGTTAACAGCAGTAGCTGTTTTTGCAGCACTAAGGAGTACATGGAGTTTCAGTTGCAGTAAAACTGATGTGGTTAACAGCTTGCTATTGAAAGAGGTAGATTCTGATCCCATTCATGACTCTGCATCTTTCCTTTCATGTGCATTGCGCTGGTCTTGGCTGCAGTCTTTGCTGGGCTTGTTTAGCAAGCTAAGCAATCAAGACTGGCTTTTGTTCATCAGCTTTTTCTGCTGGGCTGTTGAATATGACCAGCTTGGTGAAGGAGTTAAGCATCACAGAGCATGATCCCTACCGCTGGCACAGCTACACCTGGCACATCAGAGGCCTCAACTTGGGCCAAGTTCCTGAGAGAAGCTGTAGCTCTCCAGGCTCTGAGCTGCAGGGATGCCTGGGCCCTCACTGGTCCGGAAGAAAGTGATGTCCCTGCCCCTAAAAGGTGTGCAGTTGTGCAAAATGTGTGCCACCAAGCAAAGGAGCAGTGGAAGGGAAGGGGGACAGCAGACTGCACAGCATCAGAAATAACAAAAAGAGGAAGAACCCTACAGGTTCAAGAGCCTGAAACCCCCAAGTATATTGAAGGAGAGGCATGAACAGTCTGTGCATATCAGATTGGGAAGTGGATACCCTCACAACAGCGAGGGCTGGGAGTTGGTGGCTTCTGGCAACAGGAGAAGGATTCATGTGCAATTGCTAAATGAGTTAGCAAGCTAGCACCTGCAGACAGTAGTGGGGACAGTGACTCCTGCAGGAGACAGGGGCGTCCATCTGAGCTTCTGTCTTAGGGAGGTTTACTACTTCTGTGTAGTTCTGATCAGGGATATTATGGCAGGACTGCCAAGGTGTGTTTCACCCTCAGACTACTTAACCCTGCAGCTCTTCCACTTAAGCACTAGTAGATAGAGCAAGGGGTTGCCTGGAGTTTATCAAGTGTGACTATGTGGTGTTTGGAATAAAGGCCAATGGCATAGGAAGCCAGGTAGCTTTTCTCCATGATCTTAAACCCCCTTCCCCTCTCCATCGAGAGGAACAGACAGATCCTACATGTTGACAGCTAGTTAGTTGCACAGCTGGTACTGATAGCAGAAATTTGAGTTTTATGACTGTGGGACTCCCTCTGTAGATCAAGGACTATGAGGAGGAGATAGCATCCACCTACCCAGGTCAGGGCAGAAGTGTCTCTGCCAACAGAAGGTGAGAAGGGAATTAAACTAGAAATTACAATAGAGGAGAATGACTACCCCACAGTTGAGTAAGGAAATGGTGAACGTGCAAACGAAGGGTGTAGGCTGATGTGGACAAGAGACAGCTGTAATCAACAGAGCGGAGCTGAAGGCAGCCCATCCTGGGTGTATGCACTCAAATAGGAAAGTATGAACAGGACAATATGATGGGGGAAGCTCTCAGTTTTTCTGGGAAATCCGCAGGACTGGTTGCACCTCTGAAGTGCCTCTACACAAATGCATACAGTATGGGGAGTAAATGGGAGGAGTTAGAGGTCTGTGTGCAGTTACAAAGCTGCAGTTTTATTGGGATATCTGATGTGGGATAGCTTGCATAGCTAGAGGGCTGCAATGGGTTGATATGGACTGCCTGGGGAGGCAGTCTGGGATAGCAAGGAGTGTGTTGGCTTTTATGTGAAAGAGCAGAAGAACTGCATGGAGCTCTGCCTTCAGTCAGGTGATAAGCCTGTTGAGATCTTATGGGTTAAGATTAGAGGGCAGATCAATAGGGGTGACACTATAGTGGGTCTTTGCTACAGACTGCCTGAGCAGGCTGAAGTAGATGAGGCCTTAAGGCAACCGGAAGATGCCTCCCTCATATTTATAGGCCCTGGTCCTCATGAGAGATTCCAGCTACTTCAGTATCTGGTAGAAGCAGCAACATAGCAGGGCACAGGCAATCCAGGAGTTTTCTGGGATGCACTGATGATCGCTTGCTAACACAGATAATCAAGGAGCTGATGAAGGAAGGCATTTTGCTGGACCTCATGCTTAGAAACAAGGAAGAATTGGTTAGGACATGAAGACTGGGGACAACCTTGGCTGCAGTGACCATGGGATGGTGGCATTCGGGATCCTGAGAAGAATAAACAAGGCAAAAATTAGGATCACAACTACAGACTAGTTAACCCTATCTTGAACAGAGGAGTTAAGCTAGACAATTCTACAGTGACCTTGATCTGTCACAAGTGGCTGCCGAGGTTTCAGAGTGTGTAGGCCTGCTGTCTTTGCCTGGTTTCCTGCTGCGTATGCTGGCTATAGTGTTCTTGTAGCTGTGTGGGGAGGTCTGCTTGGGGAATTTATGTATTTAACACTAATCCATCAAAAGACAGAGCTAAACATGAAAGTGTACGGTATAGCTGAGGTAATATTGGAGCTTGCTTCCTTCAGAAGGGCAGTGCCCCCTTTCCCTGGCTCTCAGCATCTGCTCCTTACCCTGTAATAACTCTGGCAGACCCACTTCATAAGCTGACTCAGTATGTAAAGCAGGCAGAAAGCTAACCTAGCAAAAAGCAGACAGTTTTGTGCTGGGGTAATGAGTTGATCAGCTCAGTGAGGCTGTAATGAGGGCTAGGTTAATAGTCCCTTTGCTTTTTCCCCGTGCTGTTCTAGCCCATTTATGTACCCTCACTGTAAGTGGGGTACTGCCCTAAGGGCATAGTTTTGGGTCACTTTAATACAGCAAGAGTGAAGAAACACTAATGAGGAGCCTGTCCAGAGCTGGAGGTGTGTAGGTTTTGGGTCTGTACCCTGTCACAAGAACAATTGTGTACATAGAGTGTATACGTCAGGCTAATTTTTTTCTCTTTTTTTTTTTTAGAGAAGCATCTCATCTGTCTGAAGAGGTGGGGAGGGATTGTCCTCAATACAACATCTTTCACTTGATCTTTGTTTCAAGGATAAAGGTTTTACATTTTTCCTGCTAGAAGAAATTTCATCAATCTGTTATGTTCCAAATACTTTTTTTCTTCCTCACCTTTTCCATGCAGCAATACTAAGGAGAAAAGCTTTCTGTAGTTGCTCTTTGATTTGGGTAATATTTGGGATCTTAAGCAGATTAAACGGAATGTATTTAGCATAATTTTGATAAAAGCTTGGTGCAGTAATGTCAATTATTATAGCTCTATACAGTAGGTAGAGCTTCTGATTTTGAAAGTTAGACCTCTGTTCTTCAGTTTTACCATAGCCTGCTTAGAATAATAGAGCAGTGACATGTGGCAGTGAAGAAATTGGGTAATTCTGCCAGTGTTAAGTTTTACTGTTTTTAATCTTGTCCTAATGTCCCTGGATTGTTGTCTTGTCTAGTTTGGGGAGGTGTGGCAAGGAATGCAGGCTTCTGCATGTAGGCTTTTGTGACCATTATTAGAGGGGTTTGGGTTTTTGCCATCATAGCATGGCTGTAAGCATAAAACATACATACAGAAAATTGCTGTAATATCACATAGACTGGGTAGCATCGACTTCAGAACAAGATAAAATAGCATTTATGTAACAATAATGTTCCTTTAAAGGGGCTCACACAAGCGAATTTGTACTTATAAAAGGAAAGGTGAATGCTTCGCTATACAGATAGTGGTTTTTCCTAGAATAGTCAATGTCTAGACAGCCTTGCTAGTCAAGGTAGACAAGTCTAACAATTCAAATGCTGCCTGTACTAAGGAACTGAAGTGGCTAAATCCATTGTGCACGTTAATAATCCATTTGGTGTATGCTGATAGTTATGTTCCTCATGATGAAATAACACTTGTTGCTGAATGTCCAGCATTCTGAAAGCACGCTTTCTAGGAAACATTCAGAAAACCAGAATTAGCTGCCTAATGTAAAAAAGGTAGGTGTTGTCTGTATCAATGTAATTTAGAACTGAATAAACAGCTGTAGATAAGGTACACTTCCTTAATGTGATATTATCTCTGAGTAGTGTTCTTTATGGAGGTACTGAAATATTTATTAATACTTAACTGGCAAGCCATACGGTTTGGCAGAGGTTTGTAGCAGTTACTCTCAATAATTTTGAGTAATCTTTTCTCCTCGGTTAACTCATGCAACTATTTTAAAATAAACTATTAAACCTCTGATGCAGGGCATTTTGACCCTCCCATGCACAGTACTGGTGGTCACAAGTGTGTAGTGAGTCAGATCAAGGAATCATTCTGGCCAAAATCTGATCTAACCACATGGGGAAAAGGGGGGAAGTCTTGAGTGTTTGAAGTGTTTCAAATCCTTAGAATTTGCAGGAGATGCTGTCAAAAGCAGGTCTAACTTGAATTAGTGGTGGTGCTTAGTTAATGTGAGAGTTTCTTAAACTCTTGGGTACTACTCTAATTTTGTATTTAAATTTGAGCTCTAGTTGCCTGTGTTAAAATAATGAACTTCTAAGTCAGCAAAATATTGATTTTAAATAAGCAGGCTTTTAAAAAATAATTTAGAACCAGCTATGTACTTTCCTGGTAGAGAGCAGGCCTGGCATGGGGAGCTTAAAATATCTGTTCTGCTGTTTGAGGGACAAAACAATCCCTCCCTCCCTCCTGCACAAAGCTATTAGTGTTTAAAACTGAGCACAGAAAACAAAAATGGAGAACGGAAGCCAATGACAGCGTATGTCCAGGGGAAAGTCCCCTTTCACACAGGACAGAGCCAGAGGACAAAGTTGTTGGTGGGGAGAGGGAAGAAGTGCCTTTTTGTTAGTGTCTTCTAATGAAAACCAAAAGATGGTGTGGTGACAGGAAGCAGTGGAAATCTTTGAGAACTGAGAGAAAAATTGAAGCCTATTGAGCCAGGGAGGAAGGTTATCAACTTTGCTACAGAGCCCAAACCACAAAGCTATTGCTTACCTGGTGGTGACTTAATTAGAAGAGGAAAAATCCTCAGTCCAATTTCTCCAGGGTATATCACTGCAAGTGAATCTACCCACTTTTATTATTCTGTTCTCTATGTGCTGGTCACACAGCAATAGAGAAGCCTTAGAGAGAGACTCAAATGTTGAAATTTCTTCAGTGCTATGGTCAAGGTGGCATCATCAACATGAGGACTAAATTGCAGAATCATGAAGTTATGTGTCTCAGTAGATCTTGAGATGAGTAATATGGAACCCACAGTCTAGGTTGCACTGCTTTGAAGTTTATTTAAAACTTTTTCCAAAGGCCTTGTTTTGATGTGAGCTACATATGCAGAGTCGTTTGTCTAAACCTGTCTTTTAGTTATTCAAAGTTCTTATACATAGCTGAGCTTCTCAAAGTTCAGAGCACCATTGTCTCAGTGTGGGTAGGAGGTGACTTTATTTCATATTGATCATCAGTAGACATTGAATAAATATTTGTACATGACTTCTGGCAATTTATTACAGCAAGCTGGCATCGATTTATATGCATGTAGGTTAACTTTTATTAAAATTAGCTCTCACGTAAAATGTATCTGGATTGAATAGTAGTGCTTATTTTAATACTAAACTTGTACTTTTGATCTTATCTTTCATCCCTGTGAAACAGGGTGACTACTTGGCTCCACCAAACTAGATTTAGCCAAAACAGAACAAATCCTATTGTTCATAGGTAGACTTCACAGGTATAAGATATATGTCTGAATTCCTGGAAAATTCTGTTCAGATTTTTGTTTAGAGTTATTTAGTAAGTATGTCAAATGTCACTCTCCTGTTTTACAAATTTTCAATAGCGAGTGTAGAGTACTACAGGAGAAAAACCTAAAAATGGAGAGAAATAGATATTCAACAAATATCCGTATCTTCAACTAATAATGCATCATATTTTAAACTTCTTAAATCTGTTACAGACACAAAAATGAACATGCTTGGTAAACTAGGGCTTATTTTCAGAGGTAGTAAACTGATCTGTGCATGTTACTGGCATACTCAGGATCACTTTCTAACTAAACTGCCAAAACCAAATACAAAACCTGTAAATACGTGCTTTGCATATTACTGTGAAAAGTTTAAAACTGAAGCTGCTGGCAATTGTGATGTTTGTACAATGAGGGAACAAGCTACACACTTACTATGATATATTTTCTGCTTTCAGGTGATCACACTTACCTGCTTACACAACTCAAATCAGCTATAGTTGTTAAGAGAAACTGTTGTCCCTAATAATGAACTTCATGTGATTATTTTTTTCTATAAATGCCTATAATATTTTTATTGTAGGTAAGCAAGTGAGAACCAAACTGTCACAGGCCTTTAATCACTGGCTGAATGTTCCAGAAGACAAAATACAGGTACTGGCTAATTATTTTTAGAGGGCTGTTACCTTTCTTCCAAGATGACTGATGAGAGATGATTCTTACATAGCCTAAATTATCAGAAATCTTAAACACACTAGTTTCTCAATATATTAAAGTAAACTTTCAGGAAAACAACTTTAGTGCAAAGCTTTGACTGTGGTATAACACTAAAGAAATTGCTTCTATAACTTGTCTTCTGTAGAATAGTTACTTATTTCCAAGTGTGCTCAACCTTTTAAGTTGTAGAAAAGCAGTTACCATTGTTACCTACTTAACATAACTCAGTTAGTAACACTGAATTTTCAGTGACTTATGAAAGAAGCTAGACATTTGCCTTGTAAACTATACAAATACAGTGGTTGGAATAAAAAAGTCTTATGATTTTGATACAAAAATGACAAACACAGTATTTAAATCAACTTTATAAACCACTTCATGTTCTGGACCTAAAACTAGTAGTCTTATCATGCAGTCTAGAGTCCTTACTCCCTAATGAGAAGCAGGGCTTGCTTTGTAGCTACTTTAGGTTTCTGGGGGCCTTGCTGAGTTTTGAACATCTGAGGATGTAGACTGCAGCCTCTCTGGGCCTATCATCCTGTGCCTGAACTCCTTCCATGTTAACAAACTCTTCCATTCTCTCTAATTGGGATTTCTTATGCTGCATTGTAACTGTTGCCTCTTGCCCTTTTGCTGAGCAACTGTCACAGTAGGGGTCAATCTTCTCTCATGTACTATGTGTTGGAGTGATAGTACAGCAGCCACAGATTAGGTAGGTTTAGGTTGTAAGAAACCATAACACTCTGTACTGGTTCTCCAGTTTTTACTATGAAGAGCAGTCTTTTCACTTCCTCCAGACTACTTCCTGATGTCTTCTAAAATAAACCCCTTCTGCTGTCTGATTTTTTTTTTGTCCTTACTTTCAACTTTGAAGCATTTTTGACACTGTCTTTTCTTAAGTTCATAAGATGACTTGATTCAAACACAGAGTTATGAAGCACTATTTCAATTAACCTTAAATGTCTAGAAGCTACAGAAGTTTATGAAACTGTGGTATGAAAGAGATTAGCAAGAGAAATGCTAGTATAGGCTTATCCAAGGAACTCACAGAATACAGGGAAACTTTCCTGATAGTAGTGAGACTGAGAATGACACAATGGATTTAAAAGAATACTCTAGACAAATAGGTATGCAAAGTTGCTTTTAGTAAGTACTCTGTCCTCTGATTTAAAGTCAATGGGCAACAGGTACCTTCACAGGTCAAAGTAGGACTCACTTCTAACCGGCAGATGAGTCATTAGTGCTTCTTAAGTAGGTTGTTCTTGCAGTCTTATCTTGGGCAAACTATTAGATTGCTGGGATTTGGGTTTTAATGTTTGGGATGGTCACTGAACACTAGGTGGCTTGCTGCATGAGAAAATGCTTGTGGCGAAGTCCCTCTTTTTCCTATAGCACCCACCAAATAGGAATGTACTAGGTACTTGCCACTATTTAGTGGTGGCCTTAGTATTTTTTTAGAAGCAGTTATTTTGGTGAATGTTGACTGAGTGCAGTGTTTGTAGCTAGGGAGTGTAATTGGTTCATTAGCTTTAAAATCATATCTTAACCAGATATGTTTTGCAGTGAGTTCATACAGCATGCAGTTTTACCTGCTTAAATTTATTTCCACTGAAGCAGATGCTGAATATGGTTGTTTGCATAGCAGCTGTGCAATAAAAAACCACAGTATATAGTGTTAAAACACTTCATTTCTTGTTGAGTTGTCCTGCTTTGGAATTGTTAAGGTTTGCTTTTACGCAAATGTAGTCAGCTCCAAGCTTGATGTTCTGAACAGTTATTGCATACCTCAGGTGATGTATGGTATTGGTCTACCTAGTAACAAATAGTAAGTGTGTAGGAAGCCTCCAGAAAGAAGTAGTAGCTATTGCCTTTCTGCCAAGAATTTTCCAAATGATGTTTCAGGGAGAATAGTCTGTCCTTTAAGAGCTCAGTACTGAAGATAACTACACAAGGTGTGGGGAAAGAAAGATGAACTCTCCACTTACCAAAACCAGAGTTTACAAGACAAATGCGTTAATGGATGATACCTGACACTCTCAAGAACTGACTTTGGGAGATCTCAGGTTAGTGAATCTGAACTTGTCACAACATTGTGTTGCCTTTTTTTTTTCTTCGTCATGTTTCTAATAATAGTTACTGCATGACTCCTAGACAATGGCATATTTTAGAACTGTACCAACAATGAAGAGGAGCATGCAAGTGGAAACATTTCAGGGAGTAAGTTCACTTTGAATCTGAAAACTTTACACAAAAGACAGACCATGTAATCCAGGACTTACAGCGAATTGGCTGATGAAGAGAATCATAAATCTGTATTAATAGTAAAGGCAAGTGGTCTGTAAGGGAACCTTAGTGATAGAAAATATAATTCTTTAAAACCTTACCTATTTTAAATAGGATCTTGTAAATCTGGAGGTGAAATTACAATGGGAGACTTAATAATTTTCTCTTCTTGTAATAGGTTATCATTGAAGTGACAGAGATGTTGCACAATGCAAGCCTGCTTGTGGATGATATTGAAGATAACTCAAAGCTACGGCGAGGCTTTCCAGTGGCACACAGTATCTATGGAATTCCGTCTGTAATCAACTGTGCTAATTATGTGTATTTCCTTGGTTTAGAGAAGGTTTTAACCCTTGATCATCCAGATGCTGTTAAAGTTTTTACCCGTCAACTTCTGGAACTCCATAAAGGTCAAGGCTTGGATATTTACTGGAGGGATACTTACACCTGTCCTACAGAAGCTGAATATAAAGCTATGGTACTGCAAAAGACAGGTGGTCTCTTTGGATTAGCTGTAGGCCTCATGCAGCTGTTCTCTAATTATAAAAAAGACCTAAAGCCACTTCTTAACACACTTGGCCTCTTCTTCCAAATAAGAGATGACTATGCCAACTTGCACTCCAAAGAATATAGTGAAAACAAGAGTTTTTGTGAAGACTTAACCGAGGGCAAGTTCTCGTTCCCAACCATTCATGCAATTTGGTCAAGACCTGAAAGTACTCAGGTGCAAAACATTTTACGTCAAAGGACAGAGAACATAGATATAAAAAAATACTGTGTACATTACCTTGAAAATGTGGGTTCCTTTGAGTACACTCGGAATACATTGAAAGAGCTTGAATCTGAAGCCTATAAACAAATTGAATCACTTGGGGGAAACCCTGAGCTTGTAGCACTGGTTGAACAGCTGAGCAAAATGTTCAAAGAAACTGAAAATTAAAGATGTAACTCCTGGAGGTGTATTAAAACTTTAAAATGGGGAAATAACCAGACTATCTGAAAGGTGTGGTCATCAGTCTCACTTAAAACTTCTTCGTGTAGCCATGTTACAGAACTTACTGTTAAAAACAATTTGTCTCTGAGTATTGAAATATATACCCTATTATCTATACAGTCTTAACTGTAACTGCTTACAGGTGACTTTGTTAAAGCAGAGGTACTAGAATTGAAACAAGTTTTGAATCTAAATGTGGTCATCTTTGCACAATCATCATCATTATTTCAGGCTTAAAACTCTCATCTTTAACCAGGCTGTTGTAGGTTTCTGTCTGAAATTCTGTGTTAAATTAACTTGGGTTTATGTGAGTGTGTTGTGCATTTTCAAATGATGCTCTAGTAAATCAATGTACAGTGTTAAATAACAAAAGATACTTGCAACCACAATGCACATAAAACTGTTAACGTGATATTTCTAAGTTAGACTTAGGAAGATCAGATGGATCAATGTACAGAGTTCTGAAGTGAATATCACATCTAGCTGCTGGGAATATTTTCCAGGGGAATACAAATTACGAAAGATAGTATTCTATATGCAAATAAGAATAATGTTTAGTGTGAAATTGTGGCTTTGTAAAGATTTCTAAGTACTTTAGAGAAAAGATTCCATCACATCAGCAAAGCCTAAACTTGCTGCTGATGCCAGCTCTGCAGTGAATAGTTCTAGTTGCCTGGTTTTAGATTTTGAAACTGTCAAATATTTTGTAGCCAGGGACTTAAATCTAAGCACGAGAGCTCATACATGTAGCTGTAAAAAGCAACATAGTAAGTTGCTACTAGAAATGGAATGGGATTTATACCAGGTAACTTCAGGACACCATAATTGATGCAGATCTCTTTAATCTCTGCTTATAATTGAGAGGGGCTTCTCCAGGAGTTGACTCATAATTCATACTGCATTCCTGCTCTGAATTGCTATCTGGAGGCATGTTGTAGATATCTCCAGAGAGACAAGTTCTGTAATATTTTCTTTTTGCTAAAACAAAGTACAGCATCTTGTTCTACAAGTTATAATACCACTATGGTTTGGTTAATTGCTTAAATAGCGCTTTAAAATTATGTACACAGATGTACTGAAATAAAACTGGAACTGAGAGCTAGATTGAGGGGGGAGGGCTGATTGATAAAACCCTCTACTCATCTATGTATAAAGGTGAAACAATCATAAGCAGAGATGTTTCTGTCATCTTGTCTGGGCTGGCTTTAATCAGGTTCAGTTATGTTGGTCTTCACAGACACATAAAGCTTTGCTTTGGTGTAGGGAAGTAATGGTTTGGATCAAAGATAGGACTGGTGCTATTGGTGGTGGTGTTAGCTCAAGCATACTCTCAAAGGAAGTGGCCAGAGGTACTTGGCTTCCAACAGCTGAAGGATAGTTTTATGAACATGTTAATTTACTGTCCCTGGAAAGCAGGGTCTCAACCCATGGAGAAAACTAACTGAAGAAGGTTGCTGTAATGTCTTTCCTGGGCAGCCTTAAGACTCTTCTGAAAGTGATCAAGCATGAAAAAATTCAGGATGACTGCTTTCCTTCAGAGACATTATGGAGTTATGGATGATAGCCTGTCCCTTTTACCTCATGCTGAAGAGGAATCTTTGTCTGCTCTGTGATTAGGCACAGAATAATAGCCTTTTCACTGAGTGGACTTGGTTGCCAGGACTGAATAGCTTACAGTTGGTGAAAGGTATCTTTTCTTTAATGTTAATGACAGTGGATTGTAATTCCTTCTTTATAACTTGCAGTGCTTAGTACTAAGCTTGTAAGTTTTTAATGTTTTATGAGAAAATACTGTCTGCAGCAAATTACAACACTTTTGTGCCACGTCTTGTGAGTTTCTAAGCACTGTTGCAGCTGATGTTGAAAAACTGGGAAAACTATTGTTGTCAGGAGAATCTCCTAGTCTTACTTAAAAAGATATCCTTGTGCCTGTTGGGATATTGTAACTATTATATATAATGCAAAGTGCACTTAGTGCCATTTCTTGTCGTCTCAGTTGCTGGATTTAAATAGTTTTCCATAATCAAGCTTTCCTAATGAGGTGACTCTTCTTATTTTTGTATAAAACTTCTCTACTATCCGAGACTTCTGCTATGTCATCACATTTGGTTCATTCTAGCGACTTACCCCAGTATTTATTCTAATACCATATCTTGTAGAATGTGCCTCCATTGACTTAAGAGAAAGTACGTTGGAAGTTTTCCAGCTGCAGGCTCTTTAAACCACAAATGGATAAGGAGTGAAAAGTATCCCGGGAAAAAGCTGCACCAACAAGAAAGCATACTGTGCTTACTCTTCTGCCTTCAAGGCTTTTGATACCAGTGTTCAAAGCATATCCTGAAGGTATGTCTTAAAAGGCCCAGAAGCAGAGTATCATTGTGCTTTGCTTTTGTTGGGATGAACTGAAGCCTCTGAAGGTTTTGTTGATGTATTCAGGAGTTGGAAGAGGCTGGTGTCTTTTCCCTTCATCTGTTAAGCAGGTAGAGCACCTTTAATTGTTAAGTGTCAGCAGTGATGATGCTCCACAGTCAAGGCAGATTTTATATTTGGTGCCGTAAGATGAGACTGTGCATTCTCATTGGTGTTCACCAATGTTGGCTCTGGTACAAGCTCCTGGTGTTTAGCCGTGTTAGGTGAATCACTTCCTTAAAGCAGCATGGGAGTTCCTGTGGCTACAGAATTAGTTTAGTGTAGCTGCGTAAGTGCTGCTCTCTGTTCCTACGCCTCCCACAACACAGGGAGCAGAGGGGGTCCCCCCCCACCCCCACCCCCCGATTTTTCACAAGAAATGCATTGCTGGGGAATGGAAGTATGAGTTGCAAGTGGAAATGCACATGGGGAAATAAAGGGGATGCTAGTTTCAATGTCAGTCCCTTTGAGCCAGAACTGTTTCCCTTATTAATTTTCTACCATTGCCAACAATTTCTACTTTGATCAGGTTACCAGTGCATTTCTTGGGGGTTTCGCTCTTGCAGTGTGTATAAAGAGAAATGCAAATACTTGTAAGTCTGCAGTGTTTCCCCCTACCTCAGTCTGTTTTCTGATCATGTGCTTGCTTGGGTGTAAATGAATGTTGTCACCTGTTGTTGAGTGGCCAGCTATTGGATGGGGCATCTGTCTCTGCTTCTTCAAAGGCTGATGTTATCCCCATCAATTTTAGGGAAAAGAGCATCATTTCAGGCCTTCCTGAGGAGATAGCTTATATTCCACCTCTCCCTTTGAGCTTAGGCTGTTCAGGTAACCACTAAGAGCAACTTTGTATGTATTGGCCAGTAGTTGATACAAACAGCCTAAAAATGTTCATTTTGATGGCAAGGTAGCTGTTGATACTTTTTGCCTTCAACTTTGTGGTTGATTTTGCTAATTGTGAAATACCTAAATGCCTTCATGTGCTGTGGAAATTGCCTATATTAATGGCCTCTTTCCCCAGTTATTGTTAAAATGCTAAATACACAAAAAATGGGATTTGTGTATTTTTTCACCTTATAAAACTGGTTTGAACTCTTACTGAGTCTTTAGCGCTGAATTGGGCCGCGCTTTTATTCATGTGCAAGAGCTGTATGGGTGTCTATTGCTCCTCTTTGATCTGTCTTAATCTTATCATTTTATGTTTTGGTTTGATATTTACTATGTTCTTTCTAGTATTTGCTCAGTACTTTCATTGTAATTCTTTTCTTTTTCAGCTATATTTCTATTCTGCTACTAAGACCATAGCACACACAATACCATCCTGGACAAACAAGATAGTCTTAGTCTGCTTTTGAAATGTTAAATTTTGGCTCGTTGTCTGCCTTCACAAAAGTAATCCAAGATTTTCCGCAATCTTGAAATGCCAGAAACTTTTTCCCAAGAAGCTAAAGCCTGTAACGTATTTTTATATTGCCATAAATTATTTTTGTCCCATGTAGCTGGAGCTCCTTTCCCTCTGCTACCCATTTGCTTTTAATTCCTATTTTGCTGTGGTGGTAGTGCTCATTAGGCCTTTCTGTGAAACAACTTAACTCACTAGCCCTGGGGGAGAGGAGTTAATTTTTGTTTGGGTTAATGAATTATTCCACTCAGCAAGAGCCTGATGAATGCTGGATCTGGCAGGTGGACAGAGGCAAGAGCAGAGCTGGGGAAAGGATTTTAGAGAATAAGAAAACCCATTTCAGGCTCCTGAGGCTGCCTTGTCTTACCACATCTCCTTCACTTTGTTAGGAAAGGCTGAAGAGTGTGGTTATTTTACCTCAGCTTTCCTTCTTGCTTTCGAAATAGAGTGTAAGAGATATTCAAGTTAAAAATTATTTATTCTGATAGTTATTTATATAAATTACATATATTGTCTTAAGGTTTTGATTAAAGGTATAGATAAAACAAAGAGTACACTGTTTCATTACTGTATGTTTCCCTGGCTTCAAGAATAGAAAAATTGTTAAAAATAATCTATGTGCCTGCTTGACTTGGTTGTTACCTCACATTAACATCCTTCCTGAATAACTGTTGTCATAGCTGAGCACTAGTGTTTCTTTTCTGCAGCATTTTTTCGTAAAATAACTTCAGAATGCACCTTTGTGAGATGTGACTAGGAGTAATCCATGATTCATTAATTGAATTTCATTCAAGCATATTATCTACAAAATTTATTTATCTACCTACATAAAGATGCAGGTAAAACCACATGAATCCTGATAGTGTTCCTCACCTGTATGCCCTACAGAACAAGTAAGTTCTCACTTAACTCATTGAAAGGCACTTGCTGAGCATCTTGGTTTACCACAGTATAGAGAACTGTGGGAAATACCCCAAGAAGGCCGAACATGACACCTCCAGGGAGTGCGCTGCAAAACCTGACATCAGTTTGTGTGGAAGACTAGCTCTGTGAAGGGAAATTCTAGATAATTTTCTGCTTTTGAACTTCACAACAATCCATGAAAATGCTCTGCTCTGTTGGTATAAGAATTATATGCTGTCAGTAAGCAGTTGCATCTTTTCTTGATCACAGTAGATCATTTTCACTCTCTTCATAATGTTTTCGTTGTTATTTTTAGACCATATGGTATAAGTTACTTAATCACTCAGTAAAGTAGTTACTGAAATCTGTAAAAAGAAACAATGGTAAAGCCATACACTTTGATTATGCTGTTTTGAAATACACATAAAAACTGGCCTGTTCTCATGCTGTAATCTAGTCTATGTTGTTATTCTGCAGTGAACTTCTGTTAACTGAGGGAGGCATAACAACTTCTGTTAGTTATTAAAATCAGGCTGATGCCAAGGCCATGTGAACAGATTAAAAGGAAAAAAAAATAGAAGTGTTTGCAAGGAAAAAAACCATGAAGCTCTTTACAAATAGAATTTCAGATAATTGCAGAGTTAACATGTGAAGCATGGAACTAACTCCTACAGTTTTTCTGTGGCTTTAAGTGAAGAACCTATTGCTACCTATGCTCTCTTCTTTTTGGGAGCGGGATGGGGTGTACGAGTGAAAGTAAAAACAATATGATGGAATTGTCATTGCTATTCCCAGAAATGTAAGAGAGTCCTATAAATATAATCTCTTGTATTTTACGCTAACCAAAGTGAATGTTAATAAATTCTGAAGTTAAATCCTTTTTCACTTAGGTGCTTATAAAATGCAGAAGTTGCAATTCTAGGTAACGAGATGAAAATGTTAAATGGCTCTAGTTTTATTGGTATTGGGACTGTTGTGTTTCTTGTCAAGTATGTTGGATGAATTATAGTTATTTGTTGATTACAATGCTAAAACAGAAGAAACAAATTCAAAGAATAGAATAAACAGTAAGTTATGCTATTCTCATTATCACTTTAGAAATACTAAATACGTAAATTCAACAACGTACATGTAAGACTCTGGCTGAATTACCTGCTGCTGGGTTCAGAAAGATACTGAAAAGTATTTACTTGTTTTCAGCATCTTTCCTGACATGCAGTCAAATGAAGTGGAGCGTGCTCTCAGTTTTGTACTAGGGGAACAGTGAATGAATCAGAAAAGGAGAGCAAGAGGGCTTACTGCCATTGTTACTGCTGTCATGCTTGTACCGCTATCTGTGTAGCTTCAGCATCATTCAGAACTGGAACAGATTGTTTGGAGGGTGCCCTCAGTGGGAGATGAATGGGTTCAGGGGCACAGATGAGACCGCAATGCCACCAAAGATGTGGAAGAAGGACTAGGGTATCTGTTTTTCTCCAAAGACAGTCGTCGGCCTAAGAAAATGCCTTACCTTTGGCAAGACTCTAAGGTAAAGGCAAAGAGATGTTCACTGGAACGCCCCTTTGGGGAGCAGCTGCTTTATGCCAGACAGTAAAGCACACCCTCAAAGCCTGTTGCTTGAAGATGCAAGCCCTCAGCATGCCAAAGAATTTACATATTATCCAGATTACTTGGACTGGAATATACTATATACTAATGTTACCAAATACCTGTACTTGATTTCTGTAATCAGTGTCACAGAATCAGAGCAAAGACTATGAGCATGCTGCCTGCCAAAAGAATGTACAGAATTACTTAATGTATTGGAAGTGGAGGAACAGCACTGATGAAAGAGCTTCTTGACTACTTACTACGCCGATTGTTTCAGTCGTTGTTGCTGTAGATAATTCAAATGATACTGTTTGAATTAATTGTTTATGATACTTTTGAAATATGAAGCACATCAGAGATGAACAAAGGGGGGAAATGCTTTGATTTTATAGCTGCAGAACTGTGTGAAAGCTATTGCATCTTGTCACAGCACTCTCTATGAAACTGAAAAGCTCTTAAATGAATTTCTGTTCCCCAGAAATTGCTACTTAAAAGACTACAGTCGAGTGTTTTTGCTGTTAATCTACACACATTGGGCACTTCAATTCTTTTTTTTTTTTGTAAGCTGTGTTCTCCCATTGTTAGGACTCTTCTCTGGATCCTCTTCCAGTTAATTGATATTTTTCTCAATGAGTGGATGTTGCAATAAACGCAGCTCCCAACCCTGAGCTCATATACCTTCCTGTTCTGTGTGCTTACTGCTGTAAAACCTGGCAGCGCGCTGGGGAACTCGCTGCCGCTCCCCGGGACGCCCCTCTTCTCCTTAGCCGCCGTCTGCCGGGGGAGCGGCCCAGCCTTCAGCTGCCACCTGGCCGCCCTTGCTCAACGCACGGCTTGCAGTTAGGCAGAAAAATGCACGTTAAGCCAGTCGGATTTCACCGGCGTTAGTGGAGTCGAGCAAACGGGCGGTTTGATTCCCCATAGCGGCCCGGCCGGGACGCCCCGCCGGGGGAGGTCGCACTGCGCAGCCACGCCTCCCAGCCCCGCCGCGGGCGGCCTTCATGTCCTGGGCGCCCAATCAGAGCGCGCTCTTCTCGCCCCGCTGCATCTTGGGAGTTGTAGTCCAGGGACTGCGGGTCCGCGCGGCGTGGCGGCCTCGGCGAACTGCACTACCCAGAAAGCTCTACAGCGGCGACGCCCCGCATCCGTTGCCCGTGAAGGCGGTGACTTGAGCGGGGTCGAAGATGAGGGTAGGCCAATAGCGGACAAGCTAGGGCGGTGCTGGGGCCTCAGAGCCAATGGGAGTGCGCCGGTAGGCTAGCCGGGGCGGGGCGACAGCTGTCAATCCGCGCAGGACGGAAGAGGGGTCGGTGGGGCTGGTTGTGCTTGGAGCCGTTGGTAGTGGCGGTTGGTCCCCAGGCGCGGGTGCGGAGAGGGACCGGCGTGTGGGACCGGCCCGGGGCGGCTCCTCCTCCACCCCTTCCTCCTCCTCCTCCTCCTCCTCCTCCTCCTCTACTTCCTCCCGCCCAGTGCGTGAGCTGCCTGCCGCCGCTTCGCCCCCGGCCGAGAGGGCGGTGGAAAGCGCCGCCAGAGGAGGCTGCTCCCTCATGGGGGTCGCTCTGGCAGCGGCAGCGGGGCGGGGGAGTGCTGGGGGTATGTGGGAGCGGCCGGCGGCAGCGCTGGAAGGGCAGGCCGTAGCTTCGGGGGTCCAGCGTGCTGCTGGGCGGTGAAAAGGCAGCTCGGGGAGGGGGGGAATGAAGGCGGTGACTTGTGCGTGTTGAGGGTGTCGCTTCTGTCTCCGCAGGCCTGCGAGTAGCTCGGGCTTCGGCCGTCCCGGGATGGCTGCCTGGGTGCCTTCCGATGCGCTGGATCGAAGGCTCTTGTGTGGCACGGAGTACGGAACCGTGCGCTACGTTGGCAGCGTTCCTCCTACAGCAGGTAAACATCGCAGTAGTAAACTTACATTCAGAATCCTAATTATGCCCCTCTTAATTAAAAAAAAATATATATATATATTTGTCAAGTAGAATGTGGCAATTTACAAGTAGTTTTTTTCCTCATCGTTCCTATGTAAATATGGCAACTTCTAACCCAGATAAGTTGTTGGGTTTTTTTAGAAGTCATAGTTGTCAAAAGGAGCGTAAGAAGTACTTTTGGTTGAAACTGGTTATGCTTTTTCTTACAGCGGAAAGATCTTAATGCTTTCCTTTTTCCACTAGTTTTCGTGAACAGTCTGATTTCTGTGTACTGGCATAGTCTGGGAAGGAGGGAGTCAGGCAGCAGCAGCAGATCAACAAACTAGGTGCTCCTTTGATAACATATTCAAATGCATGGGGTCAAATAAGACTCAGCCCTGCTTGCTGAAAGATCAGTCTGATTGTGAGAGCACTATGTCCCCTTTGAAAAATTGTGGTGACAGGGTGGGGAGATTGCTGATGCTTGGAAGAAGACTAGCCTTGCATACAGTTGTAGAAGAGGCAAGAAGGATGAACAGGGAACTGTAGACTCATCAGCCTCACTTCAGTTCCTGGAAAGATCATGTAGCATGTTCCGTGGGAGTCCATTTTCAAGCCTATGAAGGAGAAGGTGGTCGTTTGGAATACTTGGTACTTGTAAAGAAGAACAAGTTGTGCTTGGCAAACCTAATTACCTTCTGTGATGATATGACTGGGAATGTGGACAAAGGGAGAATGGGGGATGTAATATTCCTTGACTTTAATAAGTCTTTTAACAGTGTCTCTATAAAGAATCTTATTTGGAAGCTGGAGAAATACAAGCCGGATGAATGGACTGTTAAGTGGGTCGAAAGTCTGCAAGTCTGTCAAGTGGAAAAGTGGTAATCAATGACTTGGTATCTGGTAACGCATGAGTACCAGAGAAATAAATGCTGGGGTCTATATTGTTTAACATAATCATCAGTTTCTCAGATTACGAACAGTGTTCCCTCTCAACTCCCTGATGTGACAAAAAGTAGAATTGCAATCCAGAGCAAGCTTTATGAACTTCAGGTTTGGGCCTAAGAGATTCTAGAAGGATAAATTTCCACATGTAGTGTGAAATAAACCTATGTGTCAGTACAGGCTGGGAAGCACTAGCAACTCACAGGGTCTGTTGTAAAGGAGTTGGGAGTTAAGGTGGATATTGTCATGAATATGAGCTAACAGTGAGCTCTTGTCACAAGCACGATATGTGTTGTACTGGGTTACCTTAGAATGATGAACATGGCAAACACATCAAAGGAAGCTGTTAGCCCCCTCTGGGGGCTGTGATTCTTGATAAGGTTATGCTTGGAATAATGTATCTGATTTAGGACCATCTCAATTCAAGAGGGATGTGGATAAACTCAGGAGGATCCAGTGGAGGGCTGCCAACATGGTCGAGGGCATAGACCCACGTGTGTGTGTTGTGAAGAGAGGTTGAGGGATCTGGGCTTGGTTAGTGTGGTGAAGAGAAGATTAAGCAGCGTCTAATAGCTGCCTGCAGCTGTTTGACAGATGGTTACAAAGATGACAGAGCCAAATTCTTCTTACTAGGATTAGATTATGTAATAGGGGACAACGGCCACAAACTGTCTCTGGAAATGTTCAAATTGGACAGCAGGAGAATCTTTTTCTCTACGGAAGTAATGCAGCGCTGGAATAGGCTGCCCAGATAAGTTGGGAATCTTTCTCTCTTTGGAGATTTTCAAGATCTGGCTAGGTAAAGACTTACCTGGCTAACCTGTTTTAGTGCTGGTGATAACCTCCTGCTTTGAGAAAGAGGGTTAGGCTAGATGAACTTCAGAGGTTCTTTCCAACCATGTTTTCTATGGCTATGATGCCATAAATTTGAAAATCTATCATCTGCTGTATTTTTCAGGCATTTGGCTTGGCGTGGAATGGGATGATCCTCAGAGAGGAAAGCATGACGGTACCTATGAAGGGACACAGTATTTTAAGTGCAGGTGAGTTAATTCACAGTGTGGCACATCACGCGTATTGACAATGACAAGATGGTCGTGGGAAGATGCCTTTTTGCAATTTTTAGGCCAAACCCTTTTGTTATCAGTTGTCTGATATTAAAAAGATAATACATCTGGCTGTGACTAGCTATGCCATAAAGGCTGTTGCATTGTTATTAATCCAGTTACAGGGTTAGAGTATGGTAAATACTTAGAAAATACAAATCATGTTTTCAGAGGTATGTAATAAAATGTGACTTTCGGATGTTATTAATGTTACCTTTAGTAGGTTTAGACTTTCTACTTTAGTAAGGAAATCAGTATGTCCAGCTTAGCTTCCTTAAGTAATTCTGAAGTGAAATATTGGTCTATATTAATTGTCTCAAATATAGTTTAGGTTTGGACTTCAGATGACTTGCACGTATCTTGTTAACAGAAAATACCAAGTTCCTGGTAATGATTTGGATTATATTTGTATCACTGAGAAATTGTTAAGTTTATTCACTTGCATTTAATACATGCAAAACACAGTGTAGCCGTATGAGTTTTTTAAAAGTATATATATGCATTACATCTAAGTTTAAAGACTTGAGCCTTTAACATGTTTGAAATTGGGGGATACAGGACTCTAGGGTTGATGCTAACAGCAACAAGCTGTTGATTTCCATGTCAGAGGACACTGCAGCAGCTAAAAGTTTGCGAGTTAAAAAAAATAAGTAGACAAATTCATAGAGGAAAAGTCACTTTTCCTAAATACTGAGGGCTGCTAGCTCAGTAAGTTCCTGAGCATTGAAGTGGTGAAGGATGAGAGAATATTTGGTGGTTCTATCATTAAAATACTTGCCCTGTTATCATATTTTTCTCAACTATTTTGTACTGGCACCTTTTGGAGGAAGGACGTGACATTACACGGATGTGTGTTTTGACCACTCTATCACTGCCAGTCTTATGTTAATGAGATGAAATGGACATTTCTAGGTCTTTTTCCACCTCCTGCTTTCCAAGGCTGGTAACAACTGTAAAAGGGCAGTTTGATTACAGTCTGTTCCAAACTGTTCAAGTGGTCATTCATGAAATGAATCTAATATAAAACAACTCTTGTGACAGCAAGCACTCAGAATTAATGGAAGACTTTTGAAAACATGAAAGAAAGTGACAAAACAAGAAAATAAATTAGTTGTCTGTGGTCTTGCTTTTGTATGTGTGTTTGCTTTGGTTTGTTGGAAAATGTAAGGAGACTTTTCTCTGAAATTAATCCCTCATGTTAATTATCTTGAGAAAGTTGAAGCTATCAATGAGAGGATAAGCAAATCATCTTTTTTCAACTTGCATGTAAATGAAAGTTATAAGAATTGCTGGATGAAGTCAGTCCAAAGATTTGTCTTGCTTAGTTTCCTGCCTCTGACATTGGCTATGAGCAGATGACTGTAGAAGTGTAAAAGAACAAGAAAAGTACATTGTGACAGTTTTCCAGAGTCTCACTAGTTTTAGCTAGTCATAGTTCAAAGACTTTTCCAGAGCCAGAAGTGGTGTATTTGTACATGCTCTCAGTGGATGATTCAACAGAGAAAATGTTATCAGAATTTCCTCCAAAAGAATCATTAAAAGCATGTAGTAACAGTGCATGTGTTTACTAACCTTTGAGCATGTGTTTTCAGCTTGTGAAAATTGTGATCGTTTTCATTTTTATGAGCAGATGAGTCTTCTCACTTTCTGCTGTCTGAATATAGGAATATGATATGGAAGGGATTTAGAACAGTTGCTGTAAAATGCTACATAGGGAAAAAAAAGAGAGATATTAAAATGATTATTTCTATATTGTGGGGAAAGTAGGTCTAGTGTTGTATCTGCCAAAAGGTCTTCTGGAGATAAATGTAATTCCCTGAGATAGCAAAGGAGGATGCTGTATTTGTACTGACACCTGACAGCAGTTCAGGGCTTGTTAAAGAAGATACTTCATTATCGGTTCAAATCAATGTTGTTCTCCAGCTAGCAACTAGAGCCGTTTGGCCTCAGACTAAATCAGCGGAAGAATTTATCTATTAAATAATTCAAAATTTAAAAGTAGCTACTTTGAAATCTTTTCTGTAGCCAAACAGGCAAAAACAGGAAAGGAATAGACTATGCTCAGTAGTGCAAATTGGAATTCTTAGTCTGGATCTTCTTAACTTCTACATTTGTGTAAGGTAGAAGCCCTAGAGACCTTATTATCAGAAAATAAGATGATAAAACAAAATTTGTTCTTTAGAAAAATAAATAAAGGGGAAAAAATCCCACCTGTGAGGACTGGATATTTTTTCTGTTGTATCTAATAATAATAATAATGCTTAAGGAGGATAAGCACACTTAATGCAAGAAAAAAATTCAACGTTGCTGGGTTTTTCTTAGCTAAAGAATTGGAAACTATGGTCTCAGCGCAACCATGTCTTCTGAATGAATGTATTAGCAGAAGTTGCTTCTTAAATGCTTTGAATTTAATTGAAGCAGTTTCCAAGTTGAAGCTAGTTATATTCTGCTGTAGGAGAAATAATAAAAGCAATTGGCTGGCCATTCTGAATCTCTCTGGACAGAAGAAGCAATTGAATGTGTTGTGGATGTTTTTTCAGAAACTTGAGTGCTTTACATTTGTGTGTGTATAATATTTATATACATGTGTATAGACTCTTGCTTTTCTAGCAACCATTAGTGTGCTCCCAGGAGATGAGATCTCAGATAGTAATCTCAACTGTTGTTGTAAGAATCAACTTTTTGAGTGAAACTACATATACCCATAACAAATTTAAATGCAGTGATCTTTAAATATGTTGTTCTTACAATATCTGTTCTTTGTATTCTGCTTTGTTCCAATCAGAGAAAGTCCGTCTGGAGTCTAAGAGAATAAATAATAGTTCTAGCAGTCAGCCATGACTCACAGACATAACTTTCTGTGTGCAGGCTGGTTTGTAGTTCATGTACCAATTGTGAAGATGTAGGCAAATGTAAGTAAAAATGGTTACCTTATTTTATCAAAAAGATGCTAAAAATAAAACAACCACCCCACAACCTAAAATGTCACCTCTTTACTACTACTGTATGTGGGGGAAATTATGTTTCTCTATATAATATATATATACATACATAATAAATAAAATTTCTATATCTTTTTTTCCTCAAACCTTATCGGTAGTATCCTTTGCTTACAAGCCTACTTTGCTCACTCCCTGAATTCTGATAAGCAGAAGCAGCTGATGGAGTAGCTAGTACTGTAAACAAATGCAACGGAAGGACATTTTAAAATTCTTTTTAAGGTAATTTTGAAAAGAATGCTTTTTAAAAAAAAATAAATCTTTCAGAGTGACAATTGAAAATGAGATCATAAGAGAAAAATGAAACTGAACTCGAGATTCTCATTACCAGAGGATCATCTTTGTAGTCCTTACCTGGGTAAATCAGTAGGCCTGCTTACAGCTGTATGTGGTCTTTGTAGTAAGTTTTTTAGCAATATGACCTGAACTTTTATGTTTCATGTCAGTACATTTATCTGGGTCGTATATTATGTGGTGCTAATTAAGCTTCTTAAGAATATGAGAACCAAAGAAGAAAAACAGCCATACTTCAAAATATGCTGACATCATGAGTATGTTCATCAGCTGTGGATTAGCTGGAAAAGGCAATGCATACTCTAGTGGCATTTTTGTGAATTTTTTTTCCTGATAATAAAGTCCTGTTTCCTAATAACTGAGGAAGCTATTATTTTAGCTGTCAGTTGCAGTAGTGTATCACGTAATTAAAATAAGCTATGCTCTACAGTCCTTCAAGAGAAATGAGGAGTAATCAAGCCTTAAAAGTGTTAAAATTTATGTACATGATTTCAAATAAGTTCTTATCCCGCAACCCATTCACACAGTTACATGCACGTGCTCCCCTGGGAGATGTGCCTTACAAGCACACGCACCTCCCCTGGGAATGCGAGTGGGAGATATGGGTGCTCCAGCTTCTGTGTCCCTGTGCCGCTTCCTCCAGTCTATTAACATGCTGGTAGAAAGCACCCCCAAGGCCACACATGTACACTGAGATGTGGGGTGTATTTATTGCTCCCCATGATGTCTGTCCTTGCTGGGCACAGGTTCACCTTGGCATCTGACCAGGAGGCAGCTCTGTCTGGCCTGGGCAGGGGTGTGCTGCTTGTGGGGTGAGTTTTGATGGCATCAAACCAGGTTTTGACTGCTGCTCTGATACACTCTTCTTTCTCCCCGCAGTTACAGATGTTCAAACTTCTTTTGTGTGTCCTGTCCAGTGGAGACACATCCCCGTCCCATCCCCCCATCCCGTCCCCAGGTCCCCCCCCATTTTAATCTGGTGGAAGGGTCATCTTCCTCCTTAGCCCTCCTCTCAGTTTTGGGTATTCCATTCATCCATGGTGTTTGCGCAGGCATTGCTATTTTAGCAGCTGGTTTTATCCTTGCCATTTTTCTGGGAGAGATGTGTGGATTCCCCAACAGTAGGTAACATACTTCTCTGCTTACCTTACAAGATGGGAGTAACATTCTGCTGCATCACACTTTTAGAGTACTTTGAGTCATAATTGAAAGGAACACATCTCCCTCCCCCTGCTAAAGAATACATTTTGTTCTTCCCAGATCACTTTCCAGAGGAATTTTGATATTTCAGCAGATACTGTTACTGGTAGTATTGACTATTAAATTGTAATCCATTTCCCCATGTTTAACTTTCACAGCAAGCCAGAGAAACAGAGGGAAGTATAGTAAAGCTTGTTTCTGTGATGTTTTCTGCCTAGCAGAATTGCAATTGCTTCTCAGATCTTTGTGGCCTTTTTTTACCCTTTGTCCAGTGGGAACTTTGATTTTTCTATATTTGCGTAGTCCTGAAATGCCATGTTACCTTGGCAAAGTCATTACATGTGTTCAGTTTTTCCTTCTTCACTGAGTTTTAAGGGTTGCATATGGATGTGTTTTTAAGTTTACAGACAGCAGGTGTGACCAATCAGATGTTACTGTTTGCGTGAAATTTATGTTCCTGCCCTAAAGACA
Organism: Larus michahellis; assembly: GCF_964199755.1. Classification (NCBI taxonomy): domain Eukaryota; kingdom Metazoa; phylum Chordata; class Aves; order Charadriiformes; family Laridae; genus Larus; species Larus michahellis. Next base: position 49,295,318 of record NC_133898.1, on the reverse strand, counting down.
ACATGTTTATATTAAATTAGACTCTCTCTCCCTCAAGAATGACAGAGCACAGACTTACATAGAGCACAAACAAACTCTTCAAATACAGGAAGATGTCAATATCATTTTAGCATCTATGAAGAAAAAGCGATGGCTGTTTAGCAAGGAGGGAGTGCATTACGAAGATTCCTTTTAGCCTCAGAAGGTCTTGGTTAGGAAGTTTTGATTGTTTCACTGTGTGTCACTGTACCCATCAGTGACTTCTGCTCTGTGCTGTCAATGGAACACCGTTGAAACAATACTGTTGTCCCTGACCACTGTTCAAACATGTCCTGTGCACCAGCAGAACCTTAAAACAGCATCTGGGACTGCAGATGTCCGTCTGTCTTTCCTTGTTTTGTGAAAGCTCAGGCTCAGCTGTCATGTCTGTTTGACTGAGGTAAACTTGCAAGAACTTCAAGTACCTGCCAGTGTTTGCAGAGCTTCTGCTGTGCAGTCAGGAATTTGATACGCCATTGCAGATTAGTGTTAGGTGTCACTTACAGGCGTTGTTTGATGCCACAGCTGCCACAGACTGTTCTAAAACTTGAAAGGTTTTCTTTAGTGCAGTGTGTATAGATTCTTCTAAAAGAAGTCTGGTCTGTTGAGCACCTTCCCCTATCTAGAAAAGAAGTGGCTGGATTCAACTGGCTGTATTTTATGACACCTTATGAGCTTTGTAGTGTGTATGCCCCAGTCATGATGATAATTGCCTTGAGATAATCATGGTAAACAGCCAGTACTGGGCAAAGAAGCCACCTTTACTATCTAGCCTGATAAAGCTGAGATCTCTCTCCTTGGCTCAGAAGTTTGCTTCTGCAGTCAGTCAGTTCAAGTGTGTAACTGTTGGCAGAACACAATTTGTGTGCTACTGCATTATTCTTCAGGCACTGAGAAGTGTATGTGTGTGACGTTTCCCTAGCAAATGAAGAACCACCAGGTACCTGTAATAATGAGCAGTTCCACCACTTTGTTTTACGTTAGCAAAGAAGAATGATGCCAAATTTCATCTTTATTCAGGGAAATGGTTAGACAGTGGAAGCTTATAGCTAATCTAAATTTTAATGAATATCTTTCAAGGGCCTTGGCATGCTACCAGATGGGCTGTATTGCTTCAGGCTACTGAATCGTGAATTGGAAGTGTCCTACAAGCTGACTCCTGAGGCTGTGGTCAGCCTCTCTATTTTAAAAGTCAGTAAGAAGTGTCAGTAGTAACCAGAGCCAGCTGATTGTCAGAGCCCCACTTGGGCATATTCCACATTTTCTTCTTAAGGAAATTGGGGCACGTCTCCTACCACTTCATTTCTGCACAGTGCGTTGTCCTGGCTGCAGGACATTTTACGCACGTGGGAGCAAAATCCCTGTTCTCAGACTTCTGCATGTTCAGCTTAAATCAGGTTGATCAGCAGTCCGCAGGTTCTTCCATCTCGTGGTACGCATGCTGGGTGACTCTTTGGATTAGGATTTATGTGTTTAGTTCACAGTTATGGAGACTGATTGCTAATAGGTGTGCTTTTTCATGGGTACAGGTGCTGTTCATTAGTTGTTTGATATGTACATAGGGACTGCACAGTTCATATTCCCTAGTGTGAAAATTAATACAGGCAGTGTATTTTAGGGAAAACAAGTTACAGGTAAGTGACTTCTCTCCTCGAACATACAATCATTTTGCCTGAAAATAGGTTCCTATTGCAGTCTCCTTTTCTGTCCTTCTCTGTGACAGTTCTTGAAAAAGTAGATCAAATTAATAGAATGGAACTGAAAAACAAACTTAGGCCGTGGAATGGATTTGAGTATACGTTAGCTAAGATAGCATGCATAGTACTTGGAAGTCATAGGAACAGGAGGGAGAAACCCTACGATCTTGCTATGATCAAAATAAAAACCAGAAGTGTCGAGAGACAAGCGCACCATACTTTTCCTGTAGCTTCCAATGACAAGGGGCAAGGAGTTAGTTTCCTTTGCATTTTTTCTAGGGATAGAACTTGCAAAGTTCTTGCAAGTTCTTGCAAAATGGCTCTTGCAAAGACAGTGAGGAAGGAGGTACCAATAGAAACAGTGATCTGTGAGAACAGAAATGGGCCTAGGAATGGGTGTGGTGATGGAGAGACCTAAAGGGCTTGGCTATGCCAGGGATAAATGGCATGACAGGAGGGATGCAGACATGGGCGTCCTAGATTAGCTCTGGTGAGAGGGTTGGAGAGAGCAGAGGAAGAAAACCAGCAGAACTATTGAGTGCAGAGGGGATAGCGATGACAAAATGGAGAGAATCAAGGTGATAGGGAAAAGGACAAGAGATGTCAGAATAAATACAAAGCAGGACCTAGGGTAAGCTACAGATAGGCAAGAGTACAAGTTTTTCTTTCCAGAGTCCCAAGTAGAATCCTGCACTATCTGCCATCTATGAAGCTGTTTGACTTAATTAAATGCAAAAGTGATATACTTTGCAGGCAAGAGATGTTACAGTTGGGATGGTAAAAACGTCATTTACTGTTTTAAGGAGTGTTTAAGTTAAGAAAGAGTCACATAATTTTTACATTTGAGGAAGTTTAACATTTCACCTAGCCAAATGTTTGCAAGCTATGAAGAACTTCAAAGGAATGGAAGAAAAGACTTAAGAGAAGGTTACTGTATTAAAAATGTAGATAATTGAAAATGCTTATTGAACATGAAAGTGCACGCTAGATTTACATTCTCTAAGAGGATGCCTTTCTGCTTGTTTTGTAATCATTGTGCTCTAAACTTAGTTACTGCAAAACTAGACTGAAAATATTTTTAAAGCAAATAATACCTAGTTTCTACCCAGATCCTTCTTTAGTATGTGAGAGTACTTAAATAAGTATTAGAAATGTTAATGAATGAAACTGGCACAGGCAATTTCCAGTACTGATTTTTTTTAATAAAAATATGAATATATAGTACCCAAGCTATTCCATCTACTTGTAATAGGTCCATAGGATTCAGGGTCTCTAGTTACCATTTTTCTGAGAATTTTGAACTCTGTAGCATTGGTGGTTTGTGTTACAGTTTGCTAATTAGCCATTTGATGTTTACATGCTCTTTTGAAAAGAGGAGTTTTATTTACATAAGTGATTTCTTCCTCCTGGGTACTTCCCAACCCAAGTCTGTACTCTTCTCAGCTGGAAGGCAGCTAGGTAATCATAACTACCAATTTTCTTCCTGCTGTTTTCTGGCTCATCCTCCTATCAGATCCTCCATCTGCTCTGTGAGACCATTCCCACAACTTACCTCTGCCACTTCTTCCTAGATACTGTGTTTACTTGCTAACTTTGATAGAAATTGTCAAAGCAATTGCACGGCAAGAAATTGTCATGCAATAAAGTTTTTTCAGTGCTAAAGAAAAACTAAGAAACTTCATAATACTATGTAGAACATACATTAGCTGGATAAGTCTGTTGAGTGTTACAGTTTCAAAATTGTTACCGAGTTAGTATCAGAATTTTTAAAAGTTTGATTTTGTGTAAGAGTTCCAAGTGGTACAGTTTGCATCTTGTGTCATTTTGTGGATGGAAGGATGGGGCTGCATTCTCTTAAAATTACAAGTGAATTATTCTAGTCAAATATAATTAGGCAATGACTGTTCTGAGTATTCTTACAGGCTTTAGGCTGTGGTAAGACTCCAGACATATTTGTTGTATGATTTATTTAACTTTGTGTCTATCAATAGGTAGAAACTTAATTTTCTGCAAAAACTGAGTTCATAATGAGTTTGAAAACAGAAGAACAGTTATTTCTAATAATTGCACTGACATAGTAATTTTGATGTGTAAGTACACTTAGAGATCTGGTGCTTCAGTCCTTGTAGCATCTTACAATGTGAACTTGTTGGGTCAAGTACTATCAAAGATACTTTGCAAGTCTTACCTGGTCTCACTGAGTGGGAACAGTGATGTCTAAAATGAACCCGTAGAATTGCCTTGTCTGCTTTGGTTCCCAGTATTTTAAAAAAGTAATAATTAGTACATTTGAGACTAGTCATAAGTCAACTTTTCATATTTCACCTTTTCCTGACTGCTCTGTTCTAGGCATCCTAAAGGAGGATCATTTATCCGGCCAAACAAGGCAAATTTTGGAGTAGATTTTCTTACTGCAGTAAAGGATCGGTACGCATTGAATGATGAGCGAGATGTTCAACATGGGACAGAGAATACATTAGTATTTGGAAAGAAGACTGTGGAATTTGTTGGCATGGATTCTATTGCAGAACAACAAAGGCAAGTGTAATATATGAAAATCTAAGAAACACTCTTAGTGATTAATTAGTCAAGTAGTAGTTCAACTGTAAGGAAAGGAAGGTAGCTGCTTTGCATGTAATATTGTCATATCTCTAAAAATAAGCCAAACTGCGCTATAGTGAAAGAGACAAGAAATCTCCCTATTGTGGTTTTGTAGTTTACCTGTTTTACAGATGGGAACTGAGATTATGTCATGTTTGAGTGCTCACAGTCTTCATTTCGATTTCATAAAGTAGGAGGTGATGATACTTGGGGAGGAACGAGTGAGATAAATTATCGTGATATTGACAGTCATTATACACAGGCATGATCCTTTTAAAATAGATGTATTTTAATATTTTCTTAGTATTGTACTGTATTATTTCATCTTTGTTTACTCATATCAGTATTGACTTTGTAACTAAGAGAGGGAAGGCAGAACGTCACTGTACTGCTAGTGAAGAAGTCTTTCAGTCAGTTTGTCATGTTCGTTTACCTGGAAGGGTAAGAAAGAAAGAAAGAAAGAAACTTAATGATGTGTAATAGATTCGAGTTTTAATGACCTCCAGCAGTAGGGAGGTATCAGCTCAGCAGGTGGCAGTCTCCTTCTGAGATGATGTTCCACAGCTATTCTCCCTTTGTCTCCCAGAGCATACTAAGCAGTCAAAAATACTCTTTGTCTGTTTTGATAATTGATACAAAGAATGACCAAATGACTTAGAATCCCTTGCAAAAAGTATTACAAGAGATCTGTTTAACTTGCAATCTCTAATTAAATTCCAGTTTGCATAGCTATATTTTGTCTGTTTGAAGGTCGGTTGGTTTTTTTTTGGGGGGTGGGAGTTGTGGTTCAACCAGACCTATTTTGTAGTAGCAATGTAAAGACAAAAAATAGAGGAGAAATGTCTGGGTTTGAGTAAGAAAGACACTGCAATGTAGCAGTCTGCACATTGCTATTTCTAAAGGGGACGATATGTATGAAAAGGATATTTAGTTGTAACAACCAGGTATTTATGTAATGTACCTATTTCTGTTTGAAGATTACTTAACAGAATGTTCTTTCTCATTTAGCCAGCTGAACCAACTGGTGGATATCTCCGTGCGTGAGTGTGCAGTGAGCCATGCTGGTCAGAAAGAGGAAATCAGCAGAACATGTGCTAGTATCCTTTTTTGCTATATTGCATGATACCACAAGTAAAGTACATATTTTAGCATTCCAAGTGTTCACTTCAGTGAATTATATTTGTATCCTTTTATTAAAAAAATGTTTAAACCTGCAGTTTATATTTAGAAGCTTAATGCAATGTTTACACAGTTAAAAAGTAGATGCCTGCAGTTTTTGATAGGGAATGCAAACTGTGGATAAAATTAGAAATATTGTCATAGGTTGCTACTGTGACTGCAATTTCAGAAGGCTCCAGCAATGGTGGTGTTTTTTTTTTTAAAATTTGACTCTAGAATAGATAACACCATAAAAATACAATTGACGTTCTGTAGGCACCAGAGGTTTCCAATGTATAATAAATAATGTATTCAATATATTGCATGTTGTAGTGATGTTACGGAAATACAAAGCAGATGGTATTTGTTAATTTATATGGACAGATAAGAGTTCCTGTCTATACAGAAATTAATTCAGTTTAGGATTTGTAAAGTTAAGCTCTTTTATAAAACTATAAGCTATTTCTATACTACAGATCAAAATAAAATTTGCTGTAACTGAGCAGTAGCATATCTTAGCCCAAAAAAGTGTAATCTATTTCTCTTTATTTGATTCAAAGGCAAACTCTAATTCAAATTTCTGAAAACAGAAGTTCAGATTTAGATAAGTTTATTTTTCTTAATGTGAAAATTCAGATATCAGGCATATAAATCTGTCAAAAAATCTGATATCATCTTGGGAGACAGTAACAGCTATTGCTTCTCAAGTTCAAAATCTGGAAACACTTAATATCAGGTATAAATATTCATATTTGGGTTTCTGTTCCTTTGGGGTAGGGACAAAAAAGAAGAGGCTCTTTTAGATATGGGTCAGCTTTCTAAAGGTAACTGGTTGCCTCAATACTCATTTTAATGGGAGATAAGTTTTTAAATACTTTTTTTTATTATTTAAATCTTGTCCTTAAACAACTTGTGTGCGTGCTGTATTTTTCAGACATCTGATGTCAAGGAAAGACTAGAACCCTTGGAGTTTAGCATCTATGTAAAACTTAAGTCTGGAGAAGTGCTTGGGACAGATGGATGTTGACAAGAGTTTTGTAAAATTAGAAAAATCACAGTTGCATGAAAAATAGAATACAAATTTCAGCCATTAAACATTTACAGGAATTTAAGCATTTGTCAAAGTTTCTAAATAACAGATCTCATAATTTTTATGCAAATTGGCTTGTTGGCTAGGGAGACTGGATTAAAATGCGTTATAGATTTTTATAGGGTGCTGTAGACTTTTTTTAAGCAGTTAGATTGAAGGTAAAAAAAAATTTCTCAAGAGTACTTTTATAGAAATAAGGAAACAGGGAGTATAGAAACTTAGCTTTGCAGGGAGTATAGAAACTTAGGTTTGCAGCATCATAAGATGCCCTTAAACACTTCTGTGACGTCTAAGACGATTAATTCTCTTGATTTTAAAGCTTAGTTTGCCTCAAGGCAGAACTGGCTTGACGTGTGTGCGCATTCACATTGCGTGTGTGCCGTGAGTCTGGTTTGCAGCAAGGACACCAGCTTCACAGCAGACGTAGCCCAATTGGCCGTGTCCGTGTGTAGCGGGTCAGACACGCTGGATACTTGTGCGTAGGGTCTGCGTGGCACTGCAGGGCGTGGGGACTCTGCTGCCAGGTGGGCCCCTCAGAAGAAGCCAAGACCTTGAGGTGGCTTTGCTGCAGGAGTTTGCAGCCTGTCTGTGAAAGCAGTAGTAACACATCCTTATCACTTAAAAATCTTGCTTAGCGTTTTTTAGTTAGGTTTAGCAGTAGCTATCTGTTTGCCTTCTGGGTTTGCAAACCTGTTTGGGTTTTTCACATGAGCTTAGAAATTTTTTTCTACGTAGAAAAACTGTAGAGTAAATATATTTTCATTTTCTTTTGAAGTCATTCCAAGTGTCTTAAGACTTTATCTCTGGTTTTCGTTATTCTTGATATATTCTGACTGCCCAAGCAAGTCTTTATGTAGGAGCCCGCTTTTGTTTAAGAATTATGCTTTACCAACAGCGTCTTGACACCAAACTGAAAGATCCATAATTCTTTAATCAAACCTTAAATATCCCAAGACCTGTTCTATTCCTGTCCTGAAATGATGCTGATAAGAATTGTGGATTGTGGTGACAAATCTAGGGGAAAATCTCTTGTACAGTGATGACATTGGAAAAGGAGGGAGGACATTGTTACGTAAAGCTGCAATTCCATCAAAACAAGAAATAATTCACAAAATAATTTTGAAATAAAGAACATTTCTAGTACACAGCTATACACTGTAGCTGGCACATGTCAGAATAATTTTCTGGCGTGAACTAACACCATGGATTAAAGTTCGTAAATAGGTAGCAGCCTAAACCACTAATTTTGAGAAGTTAATGTTATAGCTGCAACTTTAGGAAGTTTATTTTATTGTCAAGGTTAACACCTTGACTGCTGTCTGTTTAAGCAGATTTGTTCAGCTGTTTTGGAAGTCATAGTAGTCATTGAAGATAGCAGCAGGGCAATAGGACTGAAGGTAGAAATCCAAAATACAGCTTTTTTTTTGTTTGTTTGTTTTTTAAAGTCTTGGACATCTGTGCTGAGATTAGCAGCTTCCAAAGCCTTCGTTGTACAGTACACACAATATAGCTACAACAATTGAAAGTGATGTAAGCTAAATTGAAATAAATACCAAGTTAATTTAGTAACAAAGTGACCCCAGTTTTTGTATTTGTTCTTATAGTTAACGTGACAAAAATGCATTTTTTAAATAGTTGTAGGTGTTCCATTTTCTTCAATATTTAGCACTGAACAGCCGTTTGCAACCTGGGTGCTATTTGTAAATCTAACTTTGTCTAGAGCATATGTTGTCATGATTTATTATCAGAATGCATGAAAACACAGAGAATTTATTTTAATTGACCTAGAATATTTTTTTTCAGTTTTTCGTTGTTGAGAAGTGTAGTCTAGACTGAAGGGTTTTCAGAAGTTATTTGTGATAAAATTGGAAAGCAAAATGGGATTGATGTTGGAATCTGACACTTATGACTACAAACTGAAATAGTCTGAATTCATTTTTTATTGTTTTGACCTTCTGTTTACTTTAAAAAAGAAAGGCATTAGCAGCTAAGTCTGTTACTGAATTTTTTGTGCAAGGAAACTTGGAAGAGGAATGAAAGTGATTAGCCATCCAGCAGCTTTCGAAGAGCTTGTTTAAATGGGGAAATTTAACCCCTAAGTATGTAAGTGAAACTACACTGAGAAATTTTTATCATAATATGCAGGTTGATCATACCTTAGGAGAGAAATAAACACTTTTGTTTGGGGGTGAGTAATGAAAACTAATTTGAAGACTGCAGATTTGAGAATCTTTTAACTATTTTATAGTGATATTTTGCTATTGAGAGTGGAATTTACATCCTTTTGCTTTAGTGGGGTCTGGATAGTCATGTAGGCTCTTTCTTTATTTCCAATCAACACTAAGGAGTTTAAGCCCAAAATCTGACTTTGTTTCATTTAATATTAATGAAAATCATTCTTTTCATATTCAAAACTTAGGGGAATAAAAGGGAGGAAGGAAGCCACAGATGAATAAATACGCATTAATGAAATAGGAAAGTAAATTCAGAAAGAGTACGTTTGAACATAACTAGAAGGATATTTTATAATATTTTAAAATATGTGATACTTTGGCAGTGACTTTTTAAATTTTTTTGTGCAAATTGGTTTTGTCTTTAATACATAATTTCAAATTAGTGACTTAAATAAATGCAATTTTTCATTATGCTAATAATTATTCTTTTTACACAGTGAAAACAAAATGAAATTTCCGTCTACATCAACTTCTGTATCCAGTGCATTTTCAAAATTGAGGATTCTGGCACTTAATCAAACTGAGATAACATGGGCAGAGGTAATAGCCTTTCCTGGTTTTGTTTTTATTTATATTGTTAGGTTTTTGAGGCAAGGAAAGCACAATAAACATTTATGCATTATATTATTCTACTGAAATGTAATTATCCTTAGAAAAGGTGCTGTGGTGTAACTGTGTTAATTATTTAGTAACTAACGCAGTCCTACATAATGTAGGAAGTTCCATTGGCCCAGGAGTCTAATAAGAAACATTTAACTTCATCTACACCTGTAAATTATCAAGTGAAGATGAAGCAGCTGGAGTATAATAGAAGTTCTTTCCTTAGTATAGTATATGCATATATCTAAATACATCTGAGATTTCTATTAATATATCAGTGAAAGAGCTTATTACTGTATAATTGTCAATTAATATTCAAAATATAACATAAAATCTTCAAGGGGGAAACATGTCCTGTAAAATATCTGACAGTTAGAAGCCATTGACTTAGAAATGGAATTCATGCATTTGAGAGTAATGAATTCACATTTATGGCTCCAAAACCATTTTTTCTTATTCAGCATTTAGATCATAATATTATATTTGTCATTCTGTTTTCAAACTAAGATCTTATATTCATAAAATAATCTACTATTGTACAGGGTGAAAGAAAAATCTGGGTTAGAACAGAGGTGCAGGGTCATGTTTCTGACGCTGGCAAGTAGCAGGTAGTTAGGAAAAATTCTAGGCAAAAGGCAGGCATATGGTAAGAGCATATGGTATAGAGTAATCTGGAATTCTGTGGCTTCCTGAGCTGGAGACTACATATCTGCATTTAATTAATCTTCGTGGATTTTTTGTTTCATGATTTATCTAACTGTATTAAGAACCCATGTGAAAAATTTTATATCATCATCTTTTAACATCAGTTTAATTATGTGCTGTATGAAAAGATACCTTTTTTGGTTTTGATCTTGCTGCCTGATAATTTCATTTAATAATTCCCAATATTTTATATGCAAGTAACTGAGAACAGCTATTCTCTGTTTCATAGCTTTGATGATTCTTGTTAAGCTTCTTTTTGCCTTTCCCATGTATATTATTTGCTTCCTGGGATAAAGAGACTGAAAACAGAGGAACGTCAGGGACTTAGATGGTGACAGTTGTTTCTTGTTGTCTTTATTTCTTTTGCAATAGGTCTTGGACTTACATTTTTCTCTTTTGATCAGCAGTGGCTACTCCACTGGCTATTCCTCCCAGCCTCCCCACCAGCTATCCCCAACAAGCCCCCGGCCTTTCCTTAGTGTTAATTCGGTGTCAGATCTGTGAATTTTTGTTTCTGTATGGAAGCTGGTTTAAGTGATAGTTAAAAATTCGGCAATTTGAGTTTCTTATAATTGTTCTGTGACTGGCATTTGGTTTGGCAATTTTCCAGTCATTTGGTCAGTCTGTTGCAAAGTCATCTCATGCTTCAGTTTTGTGCAGGTTTTTTTCTTCCATCCATCACAACGCAGGGCTTTTGTGGGGGAATCCCCCAAAGGTTCTCTGTAGTGAAAGTGCACCTAATTTCTCTTGACTCTGCAGCCTTCTTTTCATGCTTCCTCATCGCTAATAGATAAACTATTTTGGTCTTTCTTGTTGACATAGGGAAACAGTATACAAATTAAAGAGAGAAAATATTGGTGTTTCCCACTGGTGCTCTGGAGCAGGAAAAGTTGTTACATCTGAGTTTGTATGTTTCCCTGTGTTCCGGATATGGCAGCAGGGTGATGTTTCATATTTTTGGGTGTGAAGCAGTTGAGCCCCAAATCATATGCCGCTACTTGAAGAGATCTCAGTGTTAATATTTCGTATTGTATATATAATGAAACAGTTATGTATACATCCAGCTGTATAACTTCATACAGCTGTAACAGAGAGAATGAAGAATAGTTGATGAAAGGAGGCTTTTTGGTGTCTAGGAGAGTGGATATTTATAGGAGAATCAGTTAGCTGTATACATAACCAATTGAATTTGATTGTGCAGATCTCTGAACTTTACTGCTTTGTAACCTTTATAACCTCCTGTAAAAACAAACTTTTGGGCCATTACGCTGTGCGTGCATATGTCTATGCTCTTGCATCTCAAAAACTTTGAATCCACTAACCAATTTCAGACACGTTTTGAAAAGAGGTGGGGCCTTAAAAATAATGTATTACCTACAAGTTCCAAGAAAATAGGAATGTAGGTGGAGGAAAGAGGCCCTCTAAGTTTCGTAACCAAGGAAGGAGTAGCAGGATGAGCTCACGCTTAATTTAACTCTGGAGAATACACACAAGAAAAACCTCAGCAAAAAAAATAAATTGCGACTTACAGGCACAAAGCTGTAGAAAACCAGTCAGTTCCAGTGCTTATGGAACTCTGTCTGCTAGAACTGCAAAGTTTTTGACACTGTCACAATTGCAAAACTGGGGTTTATGCCAGCAATTTCTATCGCTTTGTAATAAGCATCTATTTTTAAAAGTTATCTGCTATAGATGTTTGCAAAAAATAAATCTTTATAAAGTAAAAGAATATTTTTTAATGTAATTTCAGGACATAAGATTTAGAACAAATGGATCTTTGTTTGATTTGTAGCCTTTTTGAATTAATTTCTTTTCTTTAGAGTACTTGAAAACTTCAAGATATGTGCTGACTTAATGCAATTCTAAGTTTTTAGTGGTTTCATGTGCTGGCACAGTCCCATGACAAAGAAGTCTTCAAGCTCTGATAAATTAAGACATTTAAAAAGTCTGTCAGACCTGATGACATGTGCAGTAGTTCTAGAACTTCAGCAGTCGAGTATATCCTGCCATTTCCTTACCTCATTGTAGGGAAAATCTGATCACTCCCAACCTTATTGAATAAAATAAACTCAGTTTCCAGGTCACCCAGTCTGAGGTCTGGCAGCTCCCAGCCTCAAGCCTGGACCTCAGTTCCCCTCTGATGTCATCTGTGCTGGTAGATCCAGACACAGGAAAGAGCCAGCTGGAAGAAAGGGAGGGCCAGGCAATCCGTAATACTTGTTTCTCTGTTTTTGGGAGCTATGTCTTGTTCTAAACACGTTCTGAGGAAATCTGCATAAAGTATAATTTCTGGAATAGTTTATCCCAACTTTTGTTATATTAAATGAAGTTTTGCCCTTAGGTTCTTCTTTGTGCTCCAGGATGGCCAGCACTTGAAGAATTGTACCTTACTTCTAATAATATTACAGTTTTGGAAAGGTAAGAGGAGTAACATAAGTCAGTCGCGTGTGACTGATGCACTGCAAAGTTATATAGCAGATAAAGTTACGTTCCTGTAACGTTTACATCACCATGCCATAATTGTAAAATAAATGATGCAAACTTCACGTGATGTACTTCACAACATTTATAAATGTACACAATTATTTGCATGCAGTTTTATACTTAGAAAATTAGTGTTTTCATTAACAAATAACTTTAAATGTTCTGTGTTTGTGTTTGTTTCTTCCCAATGTGGCAGGCCTGATAATGTCCTGCAGACCCTGAAGCTGTTAGACCTTTCAGACAACCAGTTACTGGATGGAAATCAGCTGCATCTAATAGCACATCTCCCCAGGTAGCCGTTAAACAAATTTGATGGGAATTCTTTGTCTGGGATATTCATCTCCCTAGTCTTTGTTGACTGAAATATGATGGTATTGGATGTTGCATGGAAGATTTGTGGTATCTTGAAATAGAGGCATTTTGCCCTCTTCAGGAGAGAAACTGAATTATTTAATTGAGCTATTTCAGTATAATCTTATTTTTGTTGTATAGTAACACATTCTTAAGCTGTATGTTACTGGGTTTTCTTTATATAGTTATGAAACGAAAGTGATTTATCACATTACTAAGTTCTTTATATATTAGTATGCACAGGGTTTTATCCGAGGTGACAGGACTGTAGTTTGTGTGGAGTGGCAAAGCAAAGGAGCTATGGAAGTGGTTTCTTAGGAACAGTTTTCTGACCATGACAGTGTAATGCAGGTTCCTCAGTAGCTGCACAGCCAGCTCGGGATCGCTGGAGCCTGCAGAGAGCTGTTGGGGGCAGTTTGTCGGAAGGTGTTACTCCTGAGGCTGACACACTAAAGATCGCTGGTGATGGACGCTTGCCATGAGCACTTTACACACCCGTGCCACCTGCTTACTTGTCCTTTGTAAAGAGAGCAAAACAAAGAGGGGTTGGAGGGAGGTAAAAAAGGGTGGTGATGATTCTTCCATGTCTCTCTCATCTGCACTTGATTAATGGCTTGATTAACACAGATTCGTCTGGTTTACTGCACTCTCAATAGCAACGTCTTTATGGTAGTTACAGGCCTGAGCTGTGACTCCTTGCTTTGGCGTCACCATCCAGGGAAAGGAGGTGTGTGTTCCTTAAGCTCTTCAATTACAGCGACTGGAAAACTGTGGGACTAATACAATAGTTTTGCTAATTTGTCAAATTATTATCTTGCACTCTACACCAAAATAGCAGCCATGATTTTAAATAGCCACAAGCTATTTAAAAAAATAATTTGGAAAATCACACCATTTAAATCCAGGAGCCATTCTGAAAACTTGAAATTATTGCACTTATTCTCTGAAAAGCTTATTCCATGAACACTCTGCTGAAGTCTGGGTACTGTCTGTGAAGTTGCTGTTCATTTGTCAGTGATCATACATCATGTCAAAAGTTCACTAGATCTTTGTTTAAAAAAAAAATGAGGTAGCTTTGGGACAATATTTCTTTACAAAAAACTTTGCATGCCATGTACAGTAATCATCATATCGATTAAATTTCAGATTAGAACAGCTAATACTTAGAAACACTGGAATATCTTCTATACACTTTCCTGATGCTGGATTTGGTATGTAAAAGAAGTAATGTATTTATAGCTTTATAATTCTGTTTGTTTAAAGTTTTCACTATTGTCTTGTAAATGTACTCTTTTTCCTAGGATGCAAGACTAAAATGTTTCCTTCACTAAAACGCCTTGCAATAAATGACAATAAAATATCCCAGGTAAGTTTGACTGTGGTAGTTCCACATTTTGTAAATACATGTATCTTTGTTTAAGAGTAACTTGCACTTCGCTTTTTTGAAACTTCTTTGATTGTACGTGTAAGATCCTGAGGCAACTATTGAATACTTTGATCAACGCAGAGGCATAATTTAAAAACATTTCTTAGTGCCTCACTTAAACATGTTTACAGTAGCTAGTCATATCCCTCTGCTACCTCATTCCTCTCGCAGAATTCTAATGATCTAAAATGCTGAGTAGTTCCTCATTTGTTTGTTGGGGTTTTTTTAATTTACTTAAATGTAATGCATTTTTTTTCCTTAGCTAGATGAACAGGATGAAAGCACTTGGTTCTGCCGTCCAAAAGAATAGTTTCAGTCATGGTCACTGCACAGGAAAAGTCAATCTTACTGTGTATTGTTCTGAAATGAAGTAAGTTTTATGTTTCCTCTAAAGACTGTTCCCTTCCATTTCAGTGGTCATCTATCAATGAGCTTGATAAACTGCCAAGTTTGCGGTCACTGCAGTGTCACAACAACCCTTTCATGGACACAGAGAAGAACCCAGAGACCCTGAGACAGCTAATTATTGCCAAGATAAGTCAACTGGAGGTTTTGAACAAGTCTGAGGTACGTGATATTTCAACAAATTGCATGAATCTGGGGAAAACGCTTAAATCATTGCCTGAGGAATTGTTTTCAGTTTCTTTTAAGATTCGTGTTAGTTTGGGTGTAGAAAAAATAAAGTGCCGACTATCGTATCACCTGGTCACTGGGGTACTCAGTAGGGCGACAAGATCCTGCCCTGTTTGTGAAGGCTGCGAGCTCACCAGGGACTAGGGCAAGATGGAGCAATGGCGGTTTTTTTCCAAGTGCCTGAGACACGTTGAAGTTGCAGGACTGTTAATGAAAACCATACTCTGGCCAAAAATAAAGAAAAGGCAGCATAGTTGTATCTGTTTCAGTGACAGTAATGCAGGCATTAACCTTCTGTAATAGGAAAATAGCATTATCTAAACCAAATCAAACTTTCAGCAAATGTTTATCATAAAAGAGAGCAGAAGCAGCACGTGTTCCATAGCTACAAAAAAAACATCCTCACGTCATCATATACAGTAATGTCTTTGCTTAGATATTCATTTATGGATCAGTCAGTACCTGGAAGTAGGGGTTGCAAGATTCTTAATAGCTTTATAATGTACTAAATATATGGATTAGTCAGTACTTGGACATAGGGTTTGTAAGATTCTTGGTAGCATTAAAACATACTGAAGTAAAAGCAAGGAGGCAGTGTCGTTAATTAGATTTTCTTCTCTGGAAAGTTGTGTAATTATATTATGTGCCATTTCTGTGTCAGTACAGATCCTTCCTGCTGAAAGAAAAGGAGCAGAGCTTGATTATCGAAAAATATTTGGAAATGACTGGTTAGCAGCTGGTGGGAATTGGAACCCAGAGAAGAACAAACCAAGTGAAGAATTTCTTGCTGCCCATCCCAGATACCCATCGCTTTGTCTTAGTAAGTACACATATGGTAAAATTAGCATTTCCCCACTTCTGGCATTATGGTAGCACTGGTTCAGTCTCTCTTCAGTTTCCCCTTCCCCTTGATGCTTTTTCCATGTGCTTCTCCTGCCTTAGGAGAGCCCACGCGTTGGCAGAGCAAACGGCTTTTCCTTCTGCAGGGCATCTGCATAGTACTGCGCCCTTCCAGGCACCGCTGCTTCAGGAGCTTGGGCTCATTGCCTCAGGGATGACCCCCAGGGGCATCTGCCCTATAACCCTACTGGTGAGCAGGCAGCAGCTTCTCCAATGGGGGCTTTTTTAAAGGGGGAACGTCAAGCAGCGCCTCCATGTGCCTGTCACCTACTCCACCCCATCCCTGGGTGGGGTGCCTGCGCACCCTCCAAAATGCTCTAGCAGTTGATCAAGGTTCACGTCTGCAGCACTTAGGGTTGCAGGAGCCTACCGCCTTCTATGCTCAGTGGCCTAGCTGCCCAGGGAACTGAGGCAGCAGGCTTGGACCTCATCCAACACCACAGTGCGCTCAGGGCTACCGCTGGGTTTTAGTCTTTGAAGGGTTCACGGCTACATGCCCTTTCCTTCACACAGAATATGGGGCACCTGAAGAAGGAGAACTGAAGGGACGACAGCCTTTGACTCTGAAAAATCAGCTTCTGAGTAAGGGGCCAGAAATGGTCAAAATTTTTCCTTCTGCATTTAAAATGTTTTATGAGCATAGTGTTTCCTGGGTGTTTATGGAGAACAGAAGGTTCAAAAGCCTTTGAGACATCACAGAGTTCCAGCTTGTAATTCTGTGTCTCTGACCTGTGTGTATCAATGAGTTTAACCAGATACCTGCTTCTGCATACTCTTATCTCCTCCCCCCCCTCGACCCACGCAGAATGATTTTCTTCATAAAGACTTAATGGAGAATAGAGGTAATCAGTACTCCATTCTGACACTGTGAATGGCTTCTCTACAGAAGACATTTGAGATTTTAACCATAATAGCTGCACTGTTTTCAGATTTATTTATTTTTTTAGTAGCTGCTTAACTTTAGGACAGTCACAAATATGGGTAGCTTTGGTATTTGGGCCTGTCTACATATTTAAAGTAGGTTACAGTGCAGCCTTACAGTTGATTTGTTTCCCAGTTGATAGAAGAACTGAACCTTTTCTTACTCTAAGAGCAAAAGAGTATTTTAGGGCATTACATTGTAATGCATTTAGGTGGAAGACTAGTACAAAATCTAGTTGGCTAGATGTAATAGAAACCTTTTTTAAGATGAGTCTTGTAACCTCTGTAAAAGAATTAGGCTAATAACTTCCTTAAAGTGTGCTTTTGAGCCATTGAGGGTCAAAAACCTGCTTTAAACTGAGTAAGCAGTTTCCATTCTACTGTAGGTTATTTTAAAAAGTTAACTAGAAATTAAGTGTTTTTAAGTAAATACTCCTTTTGACCAAAGGTGTTAAGAATTAGGGAGTCACTTTTAAAATATTTCCCCTAATTTACCAAAGATGAATAAAAACTTGATTATTTTAATAAAATTACCTTTAATTTTGCAGAGGATGACTAAATGCTATCTTAACTGCCCAGATACAGGCTATTATCTTAACTTTTGTAGAAGATCAGGCTGAGCTAGGGGAAACAACCTGTAACAGAAACAGACTAGCAAGACTCTGTGCTCCTGGCGGGACAGGGTTTAACCTTCATTCACTAATGCCTCCCCCTTCTTCCTTAAGCTTTGACAATTAAATGTCCCGAGAACCCTGAACAGAAGCCCGTAGAGAAAAAGCTACCAGGTAAGAAGTCTTGGCTTGTGTTTAAGCAGTTGATTTGTAGCTCCTTTTCAAATAACTGTATTAAAGAACAGCAGTTGCCTCTGGCTTTGTCAGCTCCTGAAGATTCTCCCCTGAAGACTGTCATATAAAGAAATGACAAAGGTAGAAATTGTTTGAAGTTGTCATTATTTTTCTGATCTTCGTACTTACTTTCAGTCCAGCTTGAAGATTAAAAGCTGATGCTTGTCTTATGCTGTGTCTCTGCTGCTGGTTTCAAGCTTAATGTGTCTGAGGCAATCAAAGGCTAATTAACTGGTATGAAATGTAGTGGATGTGTTACCCAAATAACAAGAACGTGAAGTTGTAAGAGCCAACTACTCAAGAGCTCATCAATATCTGCAGTTCTAGATATTGAGGTCTAGTATCTAATACGTTAAGTTAGAAATCTAATTCTGACCTGTATCAAATTAGTCTTTTGAAGTTTTAGTGCCTGTAGTGAGACCAGAATTAATAGACTTTGTTCTAAATCAAACTGATGTTTTGGAAGGATGTGTCAGAATGGATTCTAAGAGAAAAGACTTACTCAAGCTTTATTCTAAAATAAAAATCACATTTATTATCACAAGTTGCATAAAATCAGATAGATACAGCTTTTACAAAAATGTTTGATAGAAAAATATTTGTCTAAGTACAATGTGTGGTATTACAGGAATAACTCACTATTGCTGTGCCTTTAGATAAAGCTTCAAAAGAAGTGAAAGTTCAACCAAAATATCGAGTATATCTATTGCAAACACCGGTATCACCCCTGGAACAAACTACATTTACTCATTCAAGATCCATTACAAAAAATATCCCTTCGTGTAACTGACTTCATAATATAAACCACTCGACAACTCTGCTGGCAGTTTGGTTGGGACTAGTGCCATTCTTAGAAACGGTATTATGTTAACTAGTTCCACCCTAACATTCATTTATTTGTGCCGGGAAAGCCAATTTCTGGTAATGAAAACTTCAAGGGACAGTCGCCAGATGCAAGTAGTCAGAACCTGACTGGTATGTGTCCCAAAGGTCACTTAGTTTAGCACATAGTAAATACAAACTCAAGAAAGGTAAATTATGAAGCCGTAACACTTTAATTTGGTATGTGGGATCAAAGCGCTTAAACCCTAGTAGCATATCCTGTCCTATCCACCAGAGATTAAACCATTTTCAATTTGCTATTAGCAGTTATGGTTTCAGGTACAGAAGACATTATTGCAGTGTTAGAACTGAAGCAGCAATACAGCCTTTCACTGTTGCTCTAAGCAAGTATAGTGGAAACACTAGTACTCCGCTACAGCTCAGTAGTAGCAGCATTTTTCTAATAACTTTTCTTTCTCTCCCCTTGACAGAGTCTATGACTATTCAGAGGGTCAAAGGATTGCTGTATCGCCTACTTAAAATTCCTGGTTCAGAACTGAAACTGTCCTACGAAAGTTCCAAAGTGAGTTAAAAATGGGTAATTCAACAATAAAATACTGCATACTGCTAGAGGTCAATAGCTTGTTCTAAAATACTACCTAATGAAATTGATTTCACTCAAGGAGGGCAGTCTTCATGCTGTAATTTAGGACCTAATTGCATTTCTCTAATATGGCAGATCCTCCCCGACTGCAGCTGCCTGATCTGTATTTGGTTTACATGAACAGATTTCAGTTTAAGTCTGATCAGTTTTTTTTCCTTTCTTATTCTAGCTGGAAGGAAAAGAAGTTGAACTAGACAACGACTTAAAGCCTTTGCAGTTTTACTCAATAGAAAATGGAGACTGTGTGTTAGTACGGTGGTAAGAAGGGACTCTCTTGATAGACTGAAGGAAAAGCCAACCCTGGAACTGCAGAAGAGTTACAGGCTGCCCACAGACAGTACGGACTGTGCCTGAACGCAGGTATGGGAGAATGCGAATTTCATACGGGGCACCAGAGGGCTACACAACAATACTTTCAGCTCCTACGCTTAATCGTCAGTCTCCATGAAAGCGTTTGCTTTTGGCTGAATTGTCTTACTTGAGAGATACCAAATAGTGCTTAAATGCTTCATTTAATAAAACTGAAGGTAAGCCTTTTGCCGAGATTTCATACTACCTTCCCACTGCAGTGGTGAGAATTTGTTTTACTGCACTGAGTACATGATTTAGTTGTGATCTCTTTGCGTATAACAGGACAAAATTAGTGCTGCACTGAAAGAGGCTACTTGCTCTTTTTGTTTTCGCCTACTTCCAAAGACCTTAAAGCAAACCAAAGTAAAACAGCAGTAAAGGTAGAAGTCTCTACACAGCCTTAGACTATGCAAGGTCAAAATCTGACATACCTTTATTCTACCCTACAGCGTTAACATACCACAGTATAAATAAGTTCTCAGCATACTGCAAGGCATTGCTTTTTGTTTTACATTCTTTAGCGTGCGGTTCCTCAATCTTATTTTACTTTCACTTGTGTACCTTCAGATTCATATCTAATAACACATCGAACTATCAGAAATCCCTCTTAATCAGGCCAAGTTTGCAGTACTTCAAGATTTGGTATAAGCAAACTTTGATACTGTTTTTATCTAAAATGACAATGGTATAAACAAACTAAACATAAAATCCCAACCCCGAGCTGTCCCAGCCCCTGCGCAGATGAGGGCAACCCCTCGGACGGCTCAGAACCTGCTGCAGCGACACTTACCAGATGCCCTGGTGCTGAGCACAGCTCTCCACTGGATCCTGGTACGGCTCTATACTGAGTTAATCAGTAGTACTTTAATTTACAAAAGACAGGCTAGTTGGCATTCTTATGTGCATTTATTAATTACAAGTAGGTCTTTGATTTTATATAAAAAGGAAATTTTTTATCTTAAACATTTTGGTTTTTGTCAGATCAACATCCATACTATAGAAAATGAATAGTATCAGTCCACTTGTAATTATCAAAAGGGATGTGCAAATATTGTTATACTTTAGTTGAAACCCAACATTAAAAGATACCTTAACATTCCTTATTGTTCCAAGAATGAATCCAACTGTACACTTTCCTGTGATCATTATATGCTACCCTGTTTTCCAAGGCAAGTCCATCATCTTTCCTCACATCTACAAGGGTCTCCACACAGCTCCTTTAATCTCCAGAGCTCTCTCAGTTCCTGTGGAGAATACTGGGGGGAAGACAGCATGCCACTCTCACACGTCTTCTCACACAACCAGAGACTATCCTGTTTAGATAGAGAACCATTTCAATAGTTTTTCTCACAAAGACTTTAGTCATCAAACAATTTTTACTTCCAAGAATCAGGTTTTCATTTTTTCTGGCAACAAACTCCCCACACAAAGGTCACCAATTAGAGGTATATGTCCCTCTCTGATCTGCTTGACCTATTGAGAGAACTTCGGGGGGGGGATGAGGGCTGCTGGGATGGGGGGGTTGGTTTGTGGGGGGTTTGTATATTTTCTTTTAAATACATCTTAACAAGTTTTTTCTGGATTTTAATCCAATGGCTGTTTCAATTTATTCTTTTTCTAAAGAAAAAACATTTCCCCTCTTTTATGCTACTTGGAGCAACAGGCATGTTCTCTTTCCATAAGATCAGAGAATTTCTTCAGACTTACTTGATATCGCTTGGGTCCTACAGCTGCCATCCAGATGCCCATACTCACATCTTCACCCTGAGACAACACATTAAAAAAAAAAAAAAATACAGGTATTAGCAGCAGGAAAGCATGAAGCATGAATTTGAACTAGAATAAGTTGCATCATGCACCAGAAGTAAAAAGTGGTAACTACAAAAAACTATGTCTGACAATTTTAGAGGTGTTAAATTAATCCTCCCAGCTTTCCTATGGTAATACATTGTTCTTAAAGAAGAGAGTACAAAAACCAAGATTACAGTTCCAGAGGTTCTCAGTCCAAAACAGTTCTGCTTTGGACCTAGAAGAGACACTAAGTGTAGCAACCAAAAGCACTGCAAAAAAACATTAACCAGGAGAACCCAACACCAACACTTGAGCAATGTTCTTTCCAACTCATCCAGTACACGTGCTGTGCCCCAGACCAGTTTAAGATGGAAAAACTGAACCAACGTTTTACTACCTGGTACGTCTTTAATCTTTCAGAGTTGCTTGCCAGCCACTGAACAATGTCTTTGGAGATGACATAGCCGGACCCACAAGCAAAGGCTGGATACGCAGGACTTGGGTACTCCAGCTCTTGCCACTTCCCAGTTCGATCAACTGCCCAATTTAGTCTGAAACTGAAAACCATGTTAGATGTGAGATGTTTATACAAAACCCTCAGGGAAACCTATGAACACTGCTAACTGAAGTAACACTGATAATAAACAATATTGAGGAAGAAGTAGAAGGTGATCCTAATTATAGTTCCTAGCCTTACTTCTCTAGGGCACGATTCTAATTGAACACAACAGCTGAAAGCGTAACTATTGTTTGATCTCAATCTTGGGCAATAAGAGAAAGTTCTCAGAACAGAAACAAATGCAACACTGACAGTCTTCAGCATGTCTGCACCTGCTGCTGGGTTTTGATCCAGGTAAGCGCAAGTGTCCTTACCTGTGTTCCGTAACAGGCACATCTGTGTCCAGCCCCCTTCAGTTAATCAACATGATGCAAAGTCAGTGCCTCCAGCAGGTGTGCAGTTACAGTGATGTTACACAACCCCTTCTCCTGATAAAACTGGTGGCTGCTTAAAAACCAGGAAGCAAGGCGAAGTACTGGGTTTTTTTATCTACCTTCTCTAAGCTGTTTTCCAAATGAAACTCAGCAAAGCAGATGTTCAAAGGCTGCCACCAGTGAATTACAAAAAAAAACCCAACAACTTCCTGGCAGTCATCTTCTCTAAGGAAGATCGTACTTACTACTAGAGGCCTGCAGAAAGGCAGCGGTTCTCGCTCTGCAGAATCTCTCGGCGCTGACTCCCATCCCCAGGCAGCGTGGCACAGCTAGCTTTAACACGCTGCCACACCATGCAGCACTACGCACCCTGTTAAACTGGTGTGTCAAGGCAGTGAGAAACGCCCTGCTTTTCCTCTTCAGGACAAGGCTGGTGTTACACTCCTCTCACAGGTACTTCACGTACTCGCTGCTAAGTGGCATAACTATGCCAATGCAGCAGGTTCTCCCCCTTTTTGCAAATGGTTTCAGTCATGAGCAGAAGCAGCTAAAAGCTTTAGTGAGCTACTAAGAATTGTCACCTCAGACAACAGCCCCGTAAGGGAGGAATTACAGTTGAGTGGCAGATCTGTTATCAGACTCCACACATTCACAGATAAAGTTGACAATTTAAAGCACCAAGTAGATACAAGTCACATCTGATACCTGAATTCACTTTGGACTCAGTATCTCCACTCTGGTGAGTCACGGCTGTAAGGGTGCAACGCCCTCCAGACTGAGGGGCACCTGCTCTGCTAGGCATTGTATACTTCTGTATAAACAGAATACCTCACACGTGCCTTACGTGAAGACTGTGACTGTTAGAGAATTTACACTTGAAGATGTCACCCCTACATAAAGTTCTCCACAGACATACAGAAAAGATTTCATTTTGTCCAACTCTTATTTACGGAAGTACCACAACAAAGACATATACAACACATTTTACAACTAGGCAAGATATTTAGCAAGTTCAACTTATTGTAAAGGCACACTCTGGAAATGTATTGTAATGGATAATCTCTATATATTGAGATTCAAAGTTCTACACATACAAAAGTCCTGCTTTTTATAACCAGTTTCCATAGGCAGAAAAGGGGAACCCACATGAAAACAGACTTAAAGCAGTAAACCATTCACTAAAGACACAGTACCCATTAAAGACAAATCAAAAAAAATAACCCAAAACAACTCACTTTCCCCACCAAATGTTTGGCCTGTCCAATTTTTTCTGCGTTATCCTGTTAAAAACAGCCTCCAAATCAATGTAACAGTCATCGTCTGTCTTCAGCAACAAATCAAAACTTGTTGATTCAACTGTCCTGTGGCCAAAAAGAAAAGTGATGAGATGCTGAGCTGCAGCCCACAAACTACAGTTATGCAACAGAACACTGCAAGGGGTTTTTTGGGAAGCAGAGGGGGAAGGAAAATGGAAGGAATGTCTTTCCTACCCTTGACTTTTAAATGTTTTTCCTATTGACCAAGGCTGGCTGCTTGTCCTACAGAAAGGAGATGCAGCTGCATCCTATGATGATCTTACAATGTGGATTTGTGTATAAGCTGAAGAAAACAAAGTTTTTTTTTCTCCAGGACAGATGGTGGATTTACTAAGGAAACCATCTTAAACAGTATTGACCTCAGAAGGATATAAATCCCTGATGATGATGGCAGCACAGCTGTTAAAAACCAGTGGCTACATGTCAGTAGCCTACTCTTCAGGATGAGACAGTGCAAGGGCAATACAACTGTAGAAGGCCATAAAAAAACATCTGTGGAAACAGCCTGGTAGCTTACTCTTCCTCCATAAAGCGCCCTTCAGATATGAAAAAAGTAATCTTTAACTGTCTGAAATAGTTGAATATCTGTCACTTGTAAAATAACCAAAGCAGCTTAAGTTTCTAGGGATTATTCCTGGGTTGATTAGCAAACATCGTTTTTTTCTCTTAATAAGAAAGGCCTTTCATTACTAAATCTTGAAAAATTTGCTAACCTGTTAGAAATGATCACAAAGATCTAAGTCTTGACATTTAAACTCCCTTTTTAGAACTGAAAGCGTGATTCAATTTTTCAGTTACATTCATAATCATGAAATTTATCAAATAAGTGCATAATCTAGCAAGCAACTAGAACTGTCAATTGTATTTCTTAGTCCACAGCAACATCAATTAACTGAAACAGTTGTCTCAGCGTAATGGAAAGAATTGCAAATTAGAGGTAATAACTTATTAGATTCACCACAGACAATGCAATGCACTATGAGAATTCTTCTTCTCAACCTTCTGTCCTCCCTGAACACAAGCTTCCTATCCTTCCCCTCTATTTGGCACTGGTGAGGTCACATCTGGAGTACAGTGCACAGTCTTAGGCTCCTCAGTACAAGGGAGACGGGGACATACTGGATGGAGAGTCCAGCAAAGGGCCACCAAGACGATGAAGGGACTGGAGGATCTCTCCTATGACAAGAGGCTGAGAGAGCTGGGACTGTTGAGCCTGAGGAAGAGAAGGCTTGGGGGGAGCTCATCAATGTATATGAATACCTGAAGGGAGGGTGTAAAGAGACACAGACAGGCATTTTTCAGTGGTGCCCAGTGACAGGACAAAAGTTTTTCAGTTTGTGGCCACTGACTAAGTGTACAAGCTGGCCAAAACCCATCCTTTAAAAGACTAAAGCTGCTAGTTTTCAGTCAGAAGCAAATTAAATGAAATTACAAGGAGATATGAAAATTTCCACACATGGACTCTTGGAGCAGAAGCCTGTCTTGCCAGCTCGTGCTTATTTGAGGCACCAAGGGTCAGCATTCAAGAAATATAGATCCCTGTTATTGTACTCAGTACGTGCCCCCAGAATTGTGAGAGCGAAATACAACTTAATGAAGTAAATCACATAAGCTATGTGTTTCATGGAACCTGTCAGATATTGTAACATGCTGGATCACCTTGCACTAGAAACAACATTCCTAAGAGAAAATACTTTCTTTTCAACTTACCATCGGTAGAAGTTCAGCAGTTTGGCTGGGACATTTCTGTAAGTGTCAATAACATCTACAAAAACAATATCATCATAGGTACTGCTTTCTTCCTTCAACAAAGCATCTTCTTTTTCAAGATTTTTTATGTGACTTGTAAACCTTTCTGGGCGAGTATGGAGGCTTTTTAAAAGAGCATCACCTTCTGAAAGAAACAGCATCCATCATTAAACAAAGATGCGTACCTACACGCTATTTCACATGTTTCTCTTGGGTCATACACAACATACTGACAAAATTAATCTGAAGAAGTGTTCAACTCAATGGGGCTATGAAAATCCCTACAATTAATTTAAAATTTCTATAAAATGTTAAAAGTTGCAGGACAACAAAGAAATATATTTTTGCATAAGGTCTGATACAAAAGATTACAGTAAAAAAAGTATTCTCTTACTTGTCAGTAATAAAAGGATTCAACTTTTTAAGATTCCTTAATATAAAGAGCTGTCTGGGACTTTACTATGACACTTACTGGTAGAGTAAAAAGGCTACTCCTAAGCATAAAAAAAAAAAATAAACCCCAAAAGAAACAAAAAACTTCCTATGCTAAATATAATCAAACTGGCATTGCTTTGAGGTAGCATAGGTGGTCCCTGCTGACCCACCTCACATAACTGACTCCAAGTAAAAGCTAAAAAAACATTACAAGAATACTGAACTTCTTGGTAAGGAGATAGTTTGTGGACTGAAGAACTTTTTGATAAACAGGATGGAAGGGTTTCAGCGCTCCCAAGTTTAGGCTCCTACACAGATAACAAGACAACAGGACTACCCAATTATATCTGCCAGGCCAAGCTGCAAAAAACCCAGGAATAACACTCGGAAAGTCACTACTTATGTTGGCTATGATTGACTGGTAAGAATACATCAACTCTAGTGCTGTGTGGCTGAAATCTTAGACATTGGAAAGGGTTCCTATAGAGTCCCTGAACACTCTATGGAAATAGGTATAAAATAGCAACAAGGGTGGAAAAGCAGGCTACGGCAAGTGGTCACTGTTTGTCAGTAGTTAATATTAAATATCATGACACAGCACTTCTAACAGTAGCAGGACTGGGGAAAAAAGTGAAAGTTATCAGGGGACGATTTCATTGCACATTTTTTAACTTGGGTTTGGGCAACAAAAAACAAGGGCAGAGAAGACAGTCTAGATAAAAAAGGTATTTCTGTTAATAAAAAGACAAAGGGATGCAAATCAATTGGAGCAGCTGACAAAGGGCAAGCAAAGAAACCACGTCAAGACATTGACGTTAGGCATAAAAAAACACAAAAGAAATTAATTGTTTCTACTAAAAGGCAACTTAAGGTGATGAAGTTCATAGAGATAGCACAAATTTTACCTCAGAAATGTAGTTTAAAGTTCCTGTTTTATCATAACATCAAATGTGATGCTACGTTTTGCAGACTTACCTTGAATAGTGTAGATAAAACCACCTGCTATTCCCTCCACACCTTCTGTGAGTTCATGTGGCAGTGACCCTTCCCCTGCCTGCTAGAGACAGATTAATGGAAAGAAATAAATTAGTTCATCTTTCATTACGGATGTGTTTTTCCCTACGATTCTAAGGTGTGAAGTTTTCTGGCAACTGAGAAAGAAATTAATTTAAAGCTCTTCTGGTTTAGGTACCTGCATAATGAAAGACTAAGACTAAGATTTTTAACTGTAAAGTTTTGGGGCATTTTTTGAAGTTTCACCTAATACTAGTGGTACCAGGGAAACTTTTAGAAAAATAGTTTCAAAGTTGAGAGCAAAACATGAAGTTATTCTGGCTAAACTACAACAGGACAGCATGCTGCTTAAGCAAGCAACGTTTTGAGGAAAAGAGATGCTGCCGAACTGCGAAAAACAGGTTTAATCCCATTGACTGGGATTTTAGCACAGGATTTTTGACGCACATTTTGCCATCTCTGATATACTGATGCTGCTTCACACCTGACAAAGACAATAGGTGAACTTTACTCCCTTCAAAATAAAAGAAAATGCCACTTACTAGCATCATTTTTTGTATGCCCTTGCGCTTTTCCCAGGAAAAGTAAACTTCTCCTCTGAGACAACAGGAGAAGCCCAACTGAATTAACAATTTACAGAGAAACACTGGAAAGCAAAACGCTAAATACCCAAGACTTATAGGAAAAGTAGAAACATGGTGGAAGGGAAGGTGAGGTCACTCACTGTAATGACTCTGAAAACACCCCCTCCATCATTCACCATCACTTTATCAAGGTTTCTTGAAACAAGACCCTGAAGATCCTGGCTTTCCCACACAATGGTACCTTCAAAACTCTGGTAAGAGAGCAAAACGCTGTTAGGCAGGTATTCAAAGACTTCAAAGGATGAAAATCAAACAGTTTGGGGGGTTTTTATTTTAAAATATCAACTTCACACAACGTATAGTTTGAATGCACAACACAGATGTTTCACTTACACTTCAATAGCAATGAGTTACACATAAAAGAAATACATCTGTGAAACTCAGTAACACGTAATCATGCTTTTAAGACTAATCATGAATCTCTAAATTAGGAACATTAAACTTTTAACAGTATTCTAGTGTAAAAGGCTTTGGCTTCCTAACATCATTAAGATGGCATTTAGAGTGAAGTGAATTTTTAAAATCAACTATAAAATTCTGCATTACAAAGAGAATACGTTAAAACAGATTTGGAAATAAGTGCTGCTTTTTAGTTATCTGCCAAAACCAGAGATCAGAGACTCAATCCTGACATCAGCAAAACTCAAAGGAAAATACAGCCACCTTTATCCCGGCAAAGCTGTAACAAGCTACCGTAGGAGAGTCACAGAACTCTGACCTCACATCTTGGCTGGTAGGGAAAGGAGGAGAAAGATAAGTGAATATCTTTAAAGTTTTCTGGTTTTAACTGTCAATTTACGTTATGTCACTCCATGGTTGATATATATGTGTGTGTGTAAATGCTTGCATTTAAAGCATTTCATCTCAACTTGAAACCAAATCCACCTAACAGTACAACTATTACCGATTTTATGTAAGACTTTCCTGAAGACCCCTAAGAACATGCAAAGGGACAAGTGGTACGTTGTACAGGTAAGAGTACCTGTAGTATTATATTTTTTATTTTTTTTAAAGCTCTTTACCCTTATGATAAGGTAGTATAAAGTAGTTGTAGGATTATTATACTCCTGACTGCTAGATGAACATATTCCGTTTTGTTTCTCCCAGTTTCATAGGAAAGACACTAGTAGCTAGTGTGGACCTTAAACAACTTCTTTCAAGTATTTGTAGATGCATCTCTGTTGCTGTAAAAAGTCTGTTTACTTGTACTAGCCTCTCCGCTCTTCCCCATTTTAGCTTCCTTGTACTTCAGAAACCTTCTCCAGAAACTCTCCAGTTACTGACACCATTATGTCTAGCTTAGAGTTCAGGTCAATCCTTTGCTTTCCTCCAGAAGTAGCTCGTAACATCTGCAGAAGTCTTGGTATTTAATGACAGCTGCGTATTTCAGAAGTCTCACATCTATTATGTATAATGCCAGGTTTATAATCTAGTAGTGGAGCCAGTCAGTGTTTATTCAAGCCTGACTTGCATGCTCAATACCTTCTCCTTGTTTGTTTAATTACCTGTCAAAACAAATGGACTGCTACTAAGACTTTTTTTAGCTGCAGGACTCCTGAACACCCTGCACAGTAAACCCCATGTGCTCAATTTCCCTGTTTGCAGTAGGCGTCATCTCCCATTCCAGTGTTTTTTCCTGTAAATCCCACTTCTGTGTGTTGTTTACAGACACAACCTTTGGTAAGTTGTTTAGTGAGCCTCGGAGTCCTTTCACTTCTCAGCAACATTAAAATTCTCACCACTGACGACTACTGACTTCAAACATGTAGTAAGAGTCTTAATCAGTTATTACCAGTGAACCTCAGTGCAAGGTGTCCTAAAGCTGCAAACTATCATTATTTTCCAGGTTGAGAGACTTGTAAGCAAATTTTCTAATGACTTTAGCCTTCAGTTATTCTTACTCTAAGCCGCTTAATGAAAGCTGAGGCCTGAAAATGCTGAAAGCAAAACATTAGCGGCACACCTGAGACTACATCATCTGTTTTCTCCCATTTAAATTCCAGCCTTGTGGCTGCCAGAGCGCAGTGGCATTTACAGTGAATACCGAACAGGTGTACTGACATAATGCAGCCCTGCCAAACTCCTCTCCTAACGTTAAACAGTGCTGTGCTTTTTGTTTCTCCAGCTACTCCCCATTAGTAATACAGAATATGCATAGTATGGAGTCCCATTTTCATGTAAGCAGCCCGTGCTTTTTGACAAAACAAGTGCATTGCTAAGACTTGGCTGTAAGAACCCCTGTGTGTTTTCATTATCTGCTAGTGGTTCTGCTCTTCTGCGCTTTCAGTTGTTCCAAAGCTGAATGATCGATACTGTCTTTGACAATCTGGCCTGCCAGGTGCTTATTCTAATGCTGCATTTGCTTCCCTTTCCCCAAGACAAGCAGAAAGAGCAGCACTTCAGCTGGAAGATGAATGAAGCTCTTCAGCAGACTGTACAATCCATTACTTCTTGAAGGTGGTAATGCAGAGAATAGATACTGTCTCAGAAACCATCTTGTGACAATTAAACAGTTCACTAAATTTACTGCTCTCAAACAAGCAGATAGGAACATGTGGGCGTTCTGTCTCCTCTGAATCATCTTATATGGTTCAGCATCCGAAGTATCACAGGAGACTACATGCTGTGCATAAACCCTATTAATCTACATTGGAAACACCATGTTATCCTGTAAGCATTCAGCGCATGACATCTATCAGATTAAGGAAGCCCACACAAAGAAATATATGAATACTAATATCCCCTTTCTAAATGAAATACTTCCCATCTGCCTCTCAGGAAAAATGCAATTATTTCTAGCAAAATTACAACTGCCAAGGATTTTAGTATCTCAGAACAAAGTCTTACAGGGAAAAGGCTTACATGTTATACTACCAAATTACTCTGTAACCAATACTCTTTTTTAAAAAGTAAAAAACCCTGAATCGTTTTGATATAAAATTAGATTGTCAAAACACATGCACAAAATACTGCAAGAGATCTGCTCACCCGAAAGGTCTCC
This sequence comes from Larus michahellis, assembly GCF_964199755.1. NCBI lineage: Eukaryota > Metazoa > Chordata > Aves > Charadriiformes > Laridae > Larus > Larus michahellis. Next base: position 49,264,935 of record NC_133898.1, on the reverse strand, counting down.
TGCCAGCATAACAAACTTGCATAGTATTCAGTAAAAACTGTTTAAGATGATAAACTAATTAATCAGCTGCAGATTCCACTTAAAAGAGCGGGTTTCCAAATGCATTCATTGTAATAGAGCCAGGGGAATAACTCGGGGATTAAACTGGCCCCAAATGTCCTCTCTTCCCCCTCCAGTGTTCTCTTGCTCCATTCTTTCCTAAAACACTTAATTTCTTGCATAACAAAACAACTCAGAACTAAAGACAATTTACAGAAATAGCAGCACGGGTCCAGTCATATAGGAGAATATTTAAATGAAGGGAAACAGCCTAAAATGGCAGCTGACGTATCTAGTGAGAGACGACTGGTCCACCAGGAACAATTCCGTATGCCTAGGAGGGTCTGCTAAACTAGAATTCTCATTCCGAGTCAACCTGCATTCAATAAACCTTCACTGTAACAATATCAGTTTTTTCCTACCTATATTCTGTTCCTCTGTGTTTAATCACCTTCCTTCCTAAGCAGCCACATGTAGATTCTATATCCCTATACCAAAACACTACACTTGGACCGCACCCCCAATCCCAAAGAGGATTTTAAAAAAAAAAAAAAGAAAAAGAAAAGAAAAAGAAAAAGACTTTAGAACCTGCCTTGTTAAGCTTAATTATTTGTATCTCAGGACAAGCAAGAACACTAACACCCATTACTGTCCAAAAAGTAGTTCTTGTCCCAAATTTCTGGGTGGGGTGCCCATTTAAAAAAAAAAAAACAAAAACAAAAACAAGGAAACAAACAAAAAAAAAATCTTCTGCAGTAAGATGTCAACAGGTTTTAAAAACCCAAATGTCAGTCTTCTGTGCAACACATACTCCATCTAGTAAATTACAGACACTACTAAAGATCTTCCTGAAGCTCTAATTCTTGTTTCTTTGCATGGTTCAATGAACAAAAAATTCCTCACTAGTACTGCCAGAAAAGGAATAACCAAAATTTCAGTAGCCCTCCGTAAGAGCTTCTCAATTACAACTATTCAACTAATACTGTAATTGCAAATGTAACACACAAGATCTTGCTGTTATGTCCAACACATCAGAAGCAGAAATGACTTTTCCAGCTATTCCCTAGAAATCCTCCCCTCCCTATCTTGTGTACTAATGTCTGAAAAAGCAGAAGGAAGAAAGAAGTGTACCATTCTCTGGTAAACGCTCCCACAGAACTGAAGCAGCTACAATTTTCACACAGAAACTGAAAAGCTTTCTGAAATTGCTACTATTTGTAAATGTAATTTTTAATTCATTTGTATTTTTTGGGCTTTTGTTTTATAACTACTGGTGATAATGAGATGGTGGGAAAGAAATTCTAGATATCAGCATATCCCCTCAACTAATATTCTAGAGGTTTTCACTTGCCCTTTTCTGCCTCAAGCAAAGCCCAGTTCTATCAGTCAGTCTCTCCAGCTGACTCGGGAGAACTGCAGGCAGCTCTGATCCTGCACTTACCTCTGGCAAAATGAACTGCTCTACTGGCTTGTACCACAATCTGTTCACTTGCACTCCACAGCTTGGTGGACTAAAGCGAGCACTGAAGAGAGCTTCCTGTGAACAACAGAAGAGAAAAAAAATTAAAATAAACAAACAACAAAACACACGTTAAAAGTGCTGTGAGATTATGCAAATCTTGATCATCTCAGTTAGTTACAACGGAAAGAGGCTTATTGACTGTATAAAGCTTAGTGAAAGTTTTATTCTCACAACGCTCTCAGTCTCCACAGAACTCAAGTGTTGTATTGGTACGGTGGAAGCAAGCAACAACAGAACAAGAGTGTGAGTTCAACTAGAATCCAACCAACAGAGCACATCATCTGGAAGACTCAGACTCATCTCCCATTTTACAGACTTTCTATCTTCTGTTTAAATGGCTGACTACTATTAATCTATTAATTGCAACAGAGGATGCTGACCCTGTAAAACTTAGTTGCTACTATATTACATAGGCCACCAAATGGCTCTTGGATAATAACAACATAAAGATGCTGCATTGCCAGATTCTCAATCTTCAGAAAACAGTCTCCAAGCACTCCAATGATACTAGTTTTTCTCCTTCACTGGAAGTAAAAAGCTAATGCTGATCAAGTTATTAGGATCTCAACATTTAGAATTCTACCATTTATCAAACATAAACCTGATTACCAGTATACTTTTTTTTTTTTGCTATTATAAACCCAAGTCTTTGAAAGTTCATCATAAAAGCCATACTTCAGTGTATTTTCTGTACTTAATTTTAATTATTAGCTCAAATTTAAAATTCTTTCTATTGTAGCAAAGCCAGAAGTCTTGAAATTGGCCTATCAAAGTATTGGTAGAGATAAACGCAATATACCAAATGCAACAATCATGCTCAATGATTTTTTTTTCCTCTGAGTTAGCACTAAGCTATTCTATCAAACCCATAACAGCTTGTGAGTGGGGGAAATTATCACTGAAGTTTGATTATTACCTGTAACTACCAGTTTCTAGAAATCTCAAAACATCTTGTCAGAAGACAGACAAGAAAAAGTTACAGCTGTCCTGCATCTCTCTGCCTGAAGGCACCAAATGTGTATTTCTGCACGTGTTTTAAATATATTCAACAGTTTATTTTTTATTCCTTAATACCTATCAATACTTCAGAACCTCAAATGCAATCAAAATTGTGTCTTGGAATTAGATATAAGTGGTCTTTCAAAAGGGCATTTAAATTAACTCATAGCCCTTTGTGAATTTCATCTTTTCCTCATCCGGGATATATGTGTGTGTGTATATATATATATATGTATCTGTGAAATAAGAATTTACAACGCAAAAGAAGAAAAATATAATTCATATGCGTGTCAGTTAAGTACTTTCCTTCTAGATCATCAACACAGCATGTCGCTTTCTGTAAGAACTTAATCCACAATGAAGAGACAACATGCTTTAGTCCACTGTTAAAAGATTACAATACTCTACCTCGTGTTCTGCCTGGTACAGTTTTACAGTGATGTTCCTCTGGAATCCCACCCCATCAGCCTCATAAAATACCCCAAGACTGGTAATGACAATGGGGTAAAGTACACGAAAGTTCACACTGACAATTCTGTCTTCAGATAGCACAGAAGGTACCTCCTCAGGGAGACCGAATGCTTCAATTTCCTGATTCAAAACTGTATGAAAAAGAAAGGACAGAGGTAATGCGAGAAGACTTCATAGTTCTTGAATGGGGTATGCTCAAAGCACACTGGATACACACAAAGCATTCTGATTAATTAGCACAGCTCACAAGCACACAAGGATAATCAAATGCTGGAGGAGAAGAAAACACAACTGTCTGCAGACTGCAGCAAGGAGAAACTCAGAATGATGCAGCAATCTGCAGGCTACCAGCAACTGCAAGTCAATGCCTACGTATCCACAGGGAAAAGACTAGAAACACAATAAATCCACAGACCGAAGACAGAAATGCTATCTGACTGCATGAATATCTGTATATTACCATATTAAAATAATTATTCACATATCAATATGGCATACACCTCCACTGAATTTGGCTGCCTGCTTTTTGTCTTGATTGCCTCCCTAAGCCCTGAAGTACCATTTATTCTTGGGAGATGGGTTAAGCAGTGGATGTTGCCATTCAAAGAGAAAGTAAGAAAAGTTTCATTGGTGTTAAGTGCCAAGCAGTCCTTAGTTAAGTTGCAATTAAACAGAAAAAAATAAATAGGAAGAAAAAAATGTGACAGGAAGAATTTACAATTTTTGTTAGGAATCTTCGTATGGCAGCATTTTGTTTTTTCACCATGGTACATTTCTTAATTGTTCTCTCTCTAGAGCGGAATCTGAAAACCTTATTGGCCAGACTTGCTTAGCATTCACTTTGTCACCAGAGAAATCCATCTGTCACTTGAGATTTTGGTGAGATTCTGGTGCCTTGCTACTTTCTTCACATATGATGCTAGACTGGGTCAATTCCATCTCTCTCCAACTTCATTTTACACAGGGATCAAGTGAAAACGCACATTACATGGGAGAGACTGTCCCCCGACACAAGGAAAATGCAAATCCATTAGAAGTCAATGGCCTCTCCTTCACACCCCCAAAGATCTCTCCCTTTCAATCCTGCATATGGTATATACAGGAAGATTATGCAACTGTTAAGACAGCAAGTTCTAGGCGACATTTATTTTCAAGACAGGCTGTCTCAGTTAAGCACCCCAAACTGCTCTCAGAAAAGATGATTAGCTCTAGTTCAGATCATAGAATTTTTAAAAGTTAACTTCTATACCTGGGTTACTGATGTTCAGAAGTTTGCAGGAGTAGGGGTCTTCTCTGTCCTCCACTGGCACAGCACAACCATACGCACCTATTATAAACTTCACAAGGACACTAAAATAATTTGGTTTTATTAACACCAGTTCTATCCCCTCCTCCCTCCATCTTCAATAAACTTGTTTCATCACAATAGCCTGTCTTTCACAGGATTAAGACTTTGAACCCCTTAAAAATCAGCAATGAAAGTCTGTATGTAGAGTAACCACGTGAATCCCCTCATAGGGGCTCAATTCCAAACCCACATTAGCTTTTACGTTTCATAATGAGGACGCAGGAAGGTTGGCAACTAGGAATGGGATTCAAGACAACTATCACACTAAACAGAAAAAGACCTAAGACAAAGCTGAAGGATCCTGAAGACCTGCCTTTCCCTGCCTTTGTTACTTAATTCAAGATTATTTAAATATTCTGCATTCAAAAGGCAATGAAAATAAAATAATAAGAAGAAAAAAGCCACATAGCATCGAAGGAGGAAGGACTCCAGGCTATCCCTTACAATGAAATGTCTCAATTTTGGGTTGTAGCACAACAACAGGTTGCTCTTTCCAGCCCCAATCGTGGTTGTGCCACAGTCAGAAGACAACAAGGAGTCCAAAGAGTAAGAGGATTCACCTTAGCCTAATCTTTCACCTGGCAGCTAAATAACCTCCTGCAACTCCATACAAACTATGAAGCATCACATTTTTAGATGACTGAAGTAGCTACTCTTCACTCCAGACTGCATGCTTACACCAAATGTGTGAATGTTAAATGGCTTTCAGTGTAAGGCAGGTACCAAGATGTGAGGCCTATCAAAATGACAATGTTTCTAGGAATGAACTGCAGCAGAACTTTCTCAGCAAGAACAGCGCTGTCTCTAGACTGTCAGGTCTAGGCAAGCAATCAGGAAGAGTTCTGCTGGTCACTCACACTGCAGCAGTTTGGAGCGCCTGGTTCAGTGGGAAATAAACCTGAACTTTACAGTTGAGGCTGTTGTAAGAGTTTTTTGTGGTTCTCTCACCAAATGCAATCCTGCCTGCTTTCACGTGTCCTGAATTACTAAGCATTTCACGTTGCATACTGTACAAAGCATACATTGCAACACAAAAGAGGGAAAGTCTTATATGTCGGTAATGAACAGTGGCAACTAATTGCAAAACCAAACAGCAGTGAACAGTCAAACAATGGCATTTTATTTTTTGTATAATAAATAGTTACAGCCCAGAACAAGAAGTATTCTTATATATTACTAAGTAGATTAAAAAAAAAAAATCAGAGTACAGATGCTCACAAATAAAGCAAAAAAAGCAAATACTTAAAAAAAAAAGGATAAAAGCAAGATATTTAAGCATTACAGTCCTCCCTCCAAGCCCCAAATTACAAAGCACTAGAGATTACCGTTGACTCAGTGCAGGATGTTGTTTCAGGTGCTTGAACCAAGTGTTCCTGATAACACTGCGCAGTTCATGATTGTGTCGAGCTGACAAAACACCTACGATAACATCATAATGTTTTGGCTTCCACTGAGGAAAGAAGGCCAGTGGACCTAGAAATATAAAGTGACAAAGATTTATTATATGAACATATTACCACTAGCCTGAGTTGCAAGCAATAATTAAAACACATCTCAAAAGCAAGAGTACTGGGAACCTGAAACACTGAAAACAAGAAGCAGAATTACTATTGCATTCTTAGTTCAGAATCAGGGAAACATTTTCAACATGGCAAAACCTTCACTAGCAATCTAGGAAAACTGCAATGAACTAAGCAAGTCACTGCAGGTAAACAAAACTAAGAACCTCTGACTCACAAAGCAGGTAAGAACATAAGCCTTGTTTTTGACCGACAGCATCTTCCATTCTTTAAATATTTGCCTGCCTGTCTTAGGAGCAAACTGCCCCCTGAGAACATGTTCTTGATGGGCTTCTCTTTCCTATCAGCCATCAGAAACCTTGTGGGCAAGACACGAGGTCCCACTGTTCCCTCTGCAAAACTCCTGAGACAGTCTGGACCCTCTGCTTGATCACCGATACCTCCTCCAGCACGATTTATCCTAAAGCCTGGGGGCTTGTCATCACAGGCACCAGGCCTTCACCATTAGAATTCACCATTATTCTACCTAGAAAAAAAAAAATGATTTAAACAAGGCCTGACAGATTCAGAAATATGCCCATTTCCCCCCTTCTTTTCAAAAATGCTGGACCACCTTTTTGCCTCACCATGTCAATCTAGCATATCAAAGCTAATCGTTTCTAACCATTTGAAACTGAACACAACTCTGCCTTCACACAGGGTATTACATCCCTACACAGGAGAATGCTCTGGCTTTATTCATTGCTGGATGTCACCGCCAATACTTGTAATCCATGATTTTGCTTGTGCTGTTCTAATTTAGAGATCACAAAAGCTGGACGTGGTTTCAAGCAAGATTGTGACCAGATAGAGATCCGAGAAGCTCTGACTTAGAGCCTGCAAACAGTCAGGCAAGTAACTAAAGTGAATTTGCAAAGTTTAATTTATCAGACATTCTAGAGTTAAGAGAGATTTATATTTAGCTTTAGCAAAGGATTGCTTTCCTCTCATCTCACTATATTACTTTTTTTTTTTCATTAGGCTGCAGATAAAGAAAACAAATACAAATGTGAGGACCCTCTAAACTACCGCATATAGCATAGACAAGTTTTTTTTTTAAATCTGATGTTAGAGAGACCAAAAATATCGCCAAGTCTGTACTGTGTAATCCCACTAGAAAGAGTTGAATTATAATCCGCATCCCCTTTCTTCACTTTGAAACTGGGAAGATAGATGGGTCTTGTTACAACTGCTCACTAACCTAGGACCTCACAGCACCCGCCACAAGAACTGCTGTGCCAAATCATGCCAGACATCCACCTAGCCTTATACTCAATCTTCAGTGTGCAGACTGCAGTGGAAAGGCCTTGGCTCTACTCTGTGCTGAATCAACACCAAGAGACTTCCGAAGTGGTTTTTTTTTTTGCGTAGGGGCTACTGATAATGGCTTGCATGTGACTCCCTAGTCCCAAAACCAAACAAAACAGTGCTCTGCAATTGATTCTCAGAACAGTACAAGAGCAGGGGAAGTACAGAGTGATGTTTCCACAGGCAAGCCTTTCCCACTAAATATTTTAGTTCTAAGCATGCAAACACTGATTTTCTAGAAAAAAATAAGTTCCACAGTTATTTAAATGAATCTGTACTTACAGCTACAAGCTTATCAATAACTTAAGCTGAACATTAACCTAGAAGTTTACACCAATGTATGCTCAGAATGACCTAAAAACCCAAGCAGCAAGCCACTAGTTCCATTCCGCAGTTTTTCACTGAAGTCAACTGTTAGATCTATTATAACAACCACACACTGAACTGGTGGTAAGGTTCCGGGATATGATTTGTTTGCTGACAGAGCAACAAACGTACTGCCCTGTATTACATCTGAAGAAACTTGTAAATCAAATGCATTGCTCAACCCGAATACAATTTTAGTTTTCCTTTATGCTGGTAAATACCAACTATCCAGATGCTTTGTATGTCTTCAGAGGTCATTACATAACCAAGATCTGCCAGGTCTCCACGACAGCAGGGGTACATGAGACAGCCACACATTTATAAGACTACAACATTATAGCAAATTCCTCTGTAGTCTCATGATTCCTTCTCACACATCCCTTTTCTTTCCTTTTGCTTCTTCCATCCTTTGATTATTCTTTAAACAGCCTCTGCAGCCTTAACCACGAGCCTTCCAATATCAATCTCATAGGAGGACTAACGTGTTTGTAGACTGCACATGAGGTGTTATTTACACAGATGTGTTTTTTTAAAGATATCGCTTTTAATTAGAAGTGGAACCATTTCATTAAATCAAAATTAAAGAAAAATTAAGAGCAGAAGTCTATGGACTGACTTGACTGAGAATAGCATAAACTGGCTTAAATCAATTAAAAGAAAACAACCTAAAAATAAGCTACTCAAATCAAATATACATACTTTTAATTAGTTTATATTTTAAAATGAGTGAAGCTTTTCCTTATGAACCATTCACGTGGGAACAACGTTAATGTAACAGATGCTTCCGAATTAACATCCTACTGTTTTTAGAACAGACAGCTCTTTCTTGTTTTAGGCCATCTTCAGCCTTAGTAAGGTAGCATTACAGTGGTCTATATGCAGAAGATTGTCTTCTCTGTCCCAAGGGTTATGCCATTTTACTTTTAAAACCACTGAAAATGGAAAAAAAAAAGAAAGCTTACTTTCACAAAAACCTAATGAATAAGCTTTCTGCTTGTTAGCAAAGGTTTCTACCTCCTGTGGAAAAGTAGGAACAACACTTGCTAAACTTTCAGGAAAAGATTCATATGTCTCTCTCTGAACTAGCACTATTTAAAAAAAAAAGGAAGATAAAGTGAGAGGCACAGAGGAAAAAAAAAAGACTATTAACTATTATTTATTTATAAAGACAATTCAGATATGTACATATATATGCTCTGATGCAGCATAATTTAAGAGAAAACATTGCTGACCTCCAAGTGAATAATAACAATTTGTACAAGCAATCAATACTTGCTACTGGGGACCAAACTTATTTATCTTATGTTCTATTTTTGTGCACTCTTAGGCCAAAATTTTAAGTGTTGGTAATAGGCTTAAAAAATACATACCATATTGCTTTTGCCTTGAACTGGTTGTGCGAGATAATTAAGCCTTTAAATTTTCCAATTACAAAGACAAAAAAAAAAAAAAAAACCAACCTGTAAATTTTGTGGTTTGTGAAGGGGCGGGAGGAGAACTGCATATCAAATTCCACAATAAACCCCAAAAGTGTTGCTAACTGGAGGGATGCAGAAGGAGAGGAAGCCTTTCCAATTCAAAGACAACACTATCACTAGTTGCCTTGCTTTTGAATTCTTACTCTGTTTAAGCCGCATCTCAGTTGCATCATGCAGCCCAAGACTTCTCGGTGGAACAAAGTAGCCAAATGTGCAAGGCCTACCCTAGACTCTTTTAGCATCAGGAACAAAATTACTTTCATTTTGCTGTTTAGCTTGAGGCTGTTAGCACACAGCAAAAGCTACAAAAACATGAAAGGCAGCATCCCTCTCTCAGCTGCTGAGATCCATTTAATTCTGTACAGCAACTGTAAGGAGTACTTCTGTCAGCTCTAAGACTACTGAAGTCCAGTCTGCCAGAATCTTGTGTCACATGGTGAATAACAAGCTCCTACTGAAGCTTTCTTAGGCTGTGATATTTGTAAGGACAGGCTCCGGCACAATTCTCTGATGTCTGACCATACATTTATTTCTATTAGTATAGTTTTTCACCTCAGTATGAGCTGCAGTAATCTTTCACAGGATTCTCGGTCACAAATTTTCATGAAACTCGGTGAAAACACTGGTCTTTGGGACCTCCACCTGTCTGTCAAGCTTGACTGAGAACTACCAACAGATCAAAGTTAGGGAGAGATGCAGGAAAAGGTAAACAAGTACATATATAGAGCACGAAGCTGTACCCTTACAAGACAAGGCTAAAGATGCAGAGATGTGTCTCCTGCCAAGTTGGCCATGGAAAGAGGTCACTGCTGACAGGCAGTCTGCTAGCCCTAGCCAGATTTTAACTGCCTCGGCAGCAGTCAACAGCTCTTTAAGTTTTTCAAAACCCCAAACTACAAAGATTAACATGCATCTCTTCTTCCTGTGAGATTGATTCTCAAGCAAAATGTCAAGCTGTTAATTATATTTACTGTCATTATAGGGAGATGAAAAGATTGAGAGATCATTTAGCTTGATTTTGTCAACAAACAAGGTAAATATGATCTTGCTGCACATATCTCTACTGATGAATCCCCAACCAACTAGTAAATTTGCCAGTCATTTCCAGTCAAGTTCGACGTGGTGCGCAGTGATTCAGTTCCCATGTTTCATGGAACTGGACTGGGCAGAGAAAAAGACTCATGATTAGTGCCTGCACTGAGAAAAACAGCAGTGTAGGCTTACCTGCACTGTCAGGCACAAGAGAACCTCCACTGGAGACTGCTAGAATAAGTGAGCTCCATAGAATACTGGGCTTTGTATGTTCTGCTACTCATGCAGCTACCTTTTCCTTTTTTTTTTTTTTAATTAAAAAAAAATATCAATGAATGCAACTAAGTAGACTAGGCAGAAATTATTTAGAATATTCTCAACTAATCCACTTCATAAGATAAGACTAAAAAGGAACAACACCCCTTCTACAAAAAACCACCACACATTCCAGGTTGTTATCTCTGCCTATTCTTGCGACTTTGCAACCATGTTTCTGGTTTTTAACGCCCTTCTCTTTTGTGCTGCTTTGTGAAAGATACAAACAAACACGAAGGAAGGAATTAACTGAATATAAAGAAGGTTTGTATTCACAGAATGCTGACACACGCAGAAAAAGAATAAACCATAGAGCAAATGCAGCTTTTTCCCCCTTTCTAATCTTCTTCACTTAGAGTAATCTGGTATAGCTCATCTGCATTACAGGTTTCTGTGCAAGCAGAGCTACATGACCCCCCTGCAGTACCTACTTTATACCAGAGCTAAAAATCTCAAAGATGTGCACCCCTGGTTTCTGCAGGAGCACGGTACTCCTCGAGACAGACAAGCCTTTAGACAAGCTTTTAAGAAAGCTTTACAGATTCAAAGAGGAAAACGTCTGTAGACAGTTATTTTTTCCTGTTTGGGGTTTTTTTGGTGTCTTTTTTTTTTTTTTAACATCAATGGCATTCCCTTAAAGAAATGGGACAGCAGGGTCCTTCTGAGTTGCAAAGTGACAGTAGTAATACTGATGGGATGATGGTGCTCTAAACACCATTAATGATACAGCACTTCCACACTTCTAGATAAATCTGGGAACAATGGCCAAAGCATGAGAAGCACAGACACGAAAGGAATAAAGCAAATCCTGTTTGCAACACTGAAACTGATGCCCCCCCCTCCTTTTTTTTTTGGGGGGGGGAGGGTGGGGGGAAGTGGGGCAGGGGGGAAGCACAGCACCTTTATCCTTTGAGAAGTAGTTACCAATCCCTGATGCCATGGAACAAAAGCCTACTCCTGGGGAAGACTACTTGCTCCCTTCTGGCTGTTATACTCAGTGGGCAGTTTAGAAGACAACTGGTGAAGAGCTCCCTTCAGCCACGCACCTTGCTCTCCAACTCCGGCAGAACTGGTACTCTTTGCCCCCTGCTCCAGTGCTGCTCATTAGTAGTTTGCACTGTCTCAGATATTAGCCCACAGAATAATTGCAAACTCAAAAAAAAAAAAAAAAAAAAAAAAAATCCCAATTCAGTTGGAAAATACTGTGAGCTTTGTTGTGGATTCTTTGACAATTGTTTCATGCCCATCAAAGGTAAGGGGATTGATTTTGTTGGGGATGTCCCATCCCTGGAAAACAATGTTATAGTAAGATCTCATAGACGAAGGCTGGGGCACAACTTGCATTTTAGGCAGAACAGCACAGCTACTGTCAATGCCAAACCTGACCTGTTGATGGAAGGTTTCAGTTTCCAAGGCCACCAGCCTATTAGTCTTGACATGCCTACAAAAGATGAAGTACCGTTGTGACCAAGCATACTATTCCCAGACAGACCTAACAGATTTCATACAACACCTTTTCTTGAGAAAGTATCACATCTTGGCAGAATTTCTCTTTACAGAGCACAGCATCACTCAGAACCTCAGAGGTTGTTTCTACATTTTGTTATTTCAGTACTGAAAAGCCAAAAGCAGGCTAAGCTCTCCGTCCTTCTCTCTGTTATGTACACAGGCTAGTCTGTAAGGGGGACAGCCCTAATTCTGCAAGGCAGATCACTACGTGCCAGCCTAACCAACCCCATATACGGTTCCATTAGGCCAGTGCCAGAAGAAGTACGTGCTGAACCACAGGACAACAGATGGCATACAAGCAGTTTCTAGAAAATCATGTTTTTTAATCTGTTGCATAATTATTCACTAGTAGAAGACTGACTCTAACAAAACCAAAAGGGCCCATTCTTAGCTGCCACACACCCCCAGAAATGTAACAGGAATAACGTCGTAAAGGGCATTAGCATCAGCAAAGTAGCAGCATATTACATCGAATGTGTGGGGCTTTCTGATTAGGCACTGTAACTGAAGCCCTACAGTGAGTAATTTCCTACTCAGTAGACTTGTGCCATCAATTAAAACACACAATTAGCAATGAATCCACCTGGAGTGCTAAAAGAAGGTCTGTCTGTTCTTTCTCAAGTTTCTGAGGTCATTTTATAATTAGCATTTATCTAAGATTTTTACAAAAATTAACTAAGGCTTCCTACCCACAAACTTCCTTTGGATAACACTTGTTTGTAACCAGCTAGACAAGGACTTCAATTAAACCTAAAAGCATGTTCTTGCACAAGTTTTGCTCAGAAATATCAATTACAGTCCCATTAACTGATGAATAAAAAGAAAGTGGGGAGCCACCAAAGTCACGACACTGAAGCAAAGGCCAGTGCCTTTGGTCTCAGAACTGATTCTATTTATTTTTTTCCAATTAATGAGTACTGCCTACAAGATAGCTACTGTATCTTCTGTGACACCAAGGTGAAAATGATCACGAACATAGAGAAAGTCGGAATACTACACAGGGAAAGACAGAACCGAGGGCCAAAGCATGCAGGCAGACTACAGGCCTTTCACATGGGGTAGTTAAGAAGTAGGTTTTATTAAAGGACGTACTTCCAATAGAGGAAGAGAAGTAGATGGAATGAGTGAAGACTGGAACGCTATTTGCATTTAAAGTCATCTGACCTGCAGACAACAAAAATGAACCGCTTTCCAGAAATGGAAGGCCTGTTTTTCCAGTCGAAGTCCCTGAATTGCTCAGCTTAAGCAAACAAAGGTTTAAAACAGGTACCTTTGAACTCTGTGGTTACATGATGGAGGTGTACTTGAAGGAGCAGAAAGACCCTTTTAACTGAAAGGCTTGAGAACAGAAGGGCATAAACCAGTTGCAAGTAAGTTTAGGCCAGAAATGAGAAAATGTTTCTAATCAGGAGAACAAGCTTCTGGAACAGCCTTTTCCTAAGACTGCTAGGAATCCAAGTGAATAAGCAAAAAGCCACCTCAACCCTTCACTAAATAAATGTAAACTGCCCAGATGCCATTTTAAGGCAGAGATCAAGAGTCGATTATTAGAAAAAGTAAGCAGAATTGGTGGACGGAGATGTCTATTCCAGTCTTATGTTAGCAAGTCAGTGACATCAAGGTAAATAATCACTAAAAGAGATTTAACTTTTTAAGAAATTTCCAGTTGTGTACGTGTGCACAATGACTATTGAGAGGGGAATTAAACTCCTCAAAAAATAGAATTGCTGTTGACTCTGCCTTTGACCTCAACTGGTAGCTCATTTTGCAACTGTTGAGACACTACACAACTATGGAGACACACAAACACTACCCAGAAATACCAAAGAATACACAAACAAAATTTTTATGCCACAGCCATTGTAAAACACCGTCCCATGATCAGATTTCATTTTTATTCATATCAGTGATTCCAGGTAGTAGGTAATAAAGAGCAGCTGGAGCAGTAAACAAGAAAAAAAATTAAAAATTACTCAATACTCAAATGAAACAAGACTGGCTTTATCAGGCAGTACCAGATCCTCTTAAATTGTTTCAAATTCAAGATGCTTTTTAATAAATAGGGACATTTCTTACTCTTGTATGTGAATTCATTAATGTTCCTAAAACACTCTGAGTAATAAAAAAAAAAATATAACAAAGAAGACATCAGAGACAAAAGAGGTCCCTTAGCTCATCCTTCTTTCCTCTGCCAAGGCAGCCATACCTACAGCTTGTACATTTTGGAGTACTTTGAAGGCTAAGAGGCAGACTCTTCCTTAAACTATCATGCAAGGATCAGGCCTACAAAGAGACAGTACATGTACGTTATTAAGCATTTTCCTACAGATGATAGTTCTCTTTTTATAAGAGGCATCAGTTTTTCTCTCCTCAGTGTGAATACATTACAGCTAAATAACCCTTGCACAAACAAAATGTATACTTCCTCTTTCAGTATTTAAAAATGCACTGATTTTTTTATCCTAGTTATCCTAACATTATCCAATGCAACAGTTTCACAGTAACAAAATCAAAATCCAATAATTACTGCTCGAAACAGTGAATCTCTGAAGAGCACAGCTTCTTCCCTCCCTCCCCAACTGAGAAACTTCTGGATTTTCTTTAGAAATGTTCGTTAGTGGAAAACCCATTTCTGCAGGAAAGGTCATCATGAGATTCCACATTGCCACTTCCAACTCCAAATTAACGCACTGAAGTTACAAAAGCAGCACCATGAAAGAGGAGGAAAAAAACCAACCAGACAATTCAAACACTTTGGGCTAACAGCTAGAAATCCCGTTCTTTTATAATGCAAGTGGGGCCACTGCTCATTTCATATACAGTTGCCAGAATACAGCCACAGAGACACGCACACAACTCTGCGGCCTTCAGACTGTGCAACGCACTGACCTTGCTCCTTTCACACCTGCATTATTAATTACCACTGGAAATCCGCAGACTCTCGTTTCCTCACAGCTGCGTACACCCTGCACAGGGAACAGGCCCTGGTTGCAAAACGCATCTTTCTTGGTGAACGGGCTACTGGGTCGCTAAACAGAGTTCTAAGCAGACCTCAAGTAAAAAAGCACCATTTTTTTTCCAGATGTCCAGATTTCTTAATGTTCCCAAACAGCACCTCTGGGTAGCTGACAAAAGCTTCTGTTCTATCAGATGCCTGTTTCTACCCGGCACGCAGCTATTTGTGGCCTGAAAACTGCAACTCGGTTTCCGAGGGGCCCAAGGTAAGCCCTTCGGGGTCTGACTTCACTCGTGTCGGATCACACCCGATCCCGTGCACAGCTTTTTTTTCCCCCACCAACGAGGTTTTCAGGACCGCCAAGGCAAAGGCGGCACAGGGCAGAGGGACGTTCCTGGGGATGGCGCGACACGAGTGACATCGGTGGGGATTCCTTCCCCACGCACCCCAGCCGGGGCGGGACCGTCCCGAAGGGGCTGGTGCCCCACAGACAGCCGCGACGCACCCCCGCGAACCACCGCCGGTACCTCCGGCTCAAACCGCTCCCCACCGCCCACCCTCACCAGCCGTTACCCGCCATGAACCCACCCGGGCGCCCTTCCCCGGCCGGCGGGCTGCCCCCCGCCCTCCCCTCAGCCCGACCCGCCCGTAGAAGCGCTGCCCGCAGCCACAGAAACGCCGGAGACTCGGGCACCGCCGCGGGGTTACGCAGCAGGGGGACGTCCCCGACCGTTTAACGGCCACAACGCGTCCCCCCAGCACACACACACCCCCCTTCCCCTCGCCTCGCGGCCCCGTTAAACTCCCCCGCCCCGCCGAGGCGCCCGCTTCCCCCGGCCCCCAACCGCTCCTCACCAGGCTCCCGGCGGTGGGGGAGCCCTGCCCGCCCGGGGCTGCCTATGGTCTGGGCAGTGCCCCCTCGCCCCGCCGCCGCCCGCCCCTTCCCCTACCTGCCGGGTGCCTCCCGGGGCCGCCGAGCAGCAGCCAGAGGTGCAGCGCGACCCCGACCGCACAGGGGCACAGCAGCACCAGCCAGTTTCGCATTGGCCGCCGCAGCCAGCCCCTTCCCCTCCGCGCCGGCCTCTCCCAGCGGCGCCGGGGCGACGGGCCGACTCGGCCGCCCGCGGCTCCTCCCCGCGCCGCCGCCGCTCGGCCGGGCCGAGCTCCGCTGCCCCGCGGCCGACGGGAGCTGCAGTCCCGCCCCAGCCCCGGCGGGCAGCGGCGGCGCGGGCGGCAGCGACGGCCGCCTACAGCCCCCACAATGCCGCGGGGCGGCGCGGCGCGGCCCCGGGAGGCTGAGGCGAGCGGGGCCCGGGTCTGCCGCGCACGGCGGGGGCGGAGAGCCGAGCAGAGCCGAGTGGAGCGTGCTCCCCCACGGGGAAACGCCGAGGGAGTGCGGCTTTACCTCACGTTTGACACGGCAGGGGAGCGCCGGGGCAGGGGAGCGCCGGGGCAGGGGGAGAGTCGCCGGGGGCGGCGGCAGCAGCAGCAGCAGCAGCAGCAGCACGGTGCCCTTGGGGACTGATCTCCTGCGGGGAGCCGCGGGGCTTCCCCCCTTGCCGCCCGGGCGGCCCGCGGGCCCAGCCGCCGGCCTCCCGCCGGGACGGCGGGCGGAGGCGGGGGCACCGGCCGGGGGAGCGGGGGAAACCCTTCCCCGGTTAGTCTTTGTTTGTGCAACACTGCTGTTGAATGCCCCTTCTAAAATTAAAAGCCATCGTATAGTAACAAAATAGCGTTCCAGAGTAATCCCTTACCAATCTAGGAAAGAGTTGGGGTGCTTTGCTTTGGCCAAGAACTGCAGCGGCATTGAAAGCTGCTTCTGGAGTGTTTTATTCCAGCAAAGAACATGTCGCCTGACATTAAATTCCAGGGAGGATTTTAGACAGTCAAAGTGTCCTTAACCGCGGCCAAGAATTGACGGTAGCATTCTTGTTCTTGCAGAAGTACGTTATGAGATGTTAACAGTCCGAGCTCAGCTTCGCATCTTACCTACAGCCGCCACTTTGACAAGTCGGGTGGCTACGGACCAACCTGCCAAGAGGGCAACCGTCTGCAGAGCACCACGCTGGCCAAAGAGGTTTAAACAGGACTGGATGGAGGAGAGCGTAAGATTATCAGCACCTTGAGAAGTTATTAGTCTCTGGTCCCTCTAAACACAGATAACAAATGTTTCCTGCACTCCTGTTGGGTGAATGAAAAAAAAAAGGGATGTGGATAAATAATCAGAGGCTTCTCAGAAGCTAATGTATAAACTAGAAGTTTATGTTTAAGAGATGTAGGGCTTAAATTAATGCTTGCTGATGCTATTCTATCAGAAACACATAATTTAGTAAAAGAACCTGATACTATGAAGTATAATTGAAAAGAAGGATTGAGTTTTTAAGAAAAGAGGACTAAAATCTGCTTCTGAAAATCCCCAAGCCGTGAAAAGTGCTTGGAAAATGCTTAAAGTCCTTCCAGACAGCTTAATTAAGATTCATTTTTCATCAACTGGAGTGAGATATTTAAAGGAAAACCAATGACTTCAACCTGTATATATTGGGTTTAAACAGCAAAAGGAAAATGTTTTGGAAATACATCCTCTTTAGTTTGTTTGTGTACTTAAACATATTGAATATGCAATTGAGTGTGTACTTGTCAGTAAATAATAGTGCTAGGAAAAGTACTTACACAAAAATGCTATTGTTATTAATCACTATTTACATTTGACTTGCCTTTCAGCAGGTTCAGCTCCAGAAATAGAAACTGGTCCAACTGCTAATATTAGTCTTTATTTGCCTATTTTCCTTGTAGTCAATATGTTAGGTTCTCTCCCCACACCTTACCCCAGGCCAGATGAACTGATGGGCACCTTATAAACATGTCTGGGAGTGATTACTTCCTTGCAGACAAAACAGAGGACCCAGTTCCTTAATTATCTTGCTTTCTATACAGCGGTATACTTACCATGCTCAAGGATAAAGGAATATAAAATGTACGCAACAGGAGAAAGCTCTTCCTTCTTTGATCTTCCACATTACAGAAACAGGGTGTCCTGGTCAAAAGGATAAAATATATATGCATTTTTTGTTAGTCATGCAGGAAATGATTAAAAATGCAGTTTACTTGTAGAGGATAGTTGTAGAGGACTCGACTTTCCTACTCAATTTTCTGTCAGATTCTCTGCAAGACTTTTAAAGCCAAAGATGTAACCCAAGCCTCCCAACTTCATCATCTGTGGAAGATGCAAGCAGTGGCACTTCTCATGTTGTCGATAACATTGAAAGTGTGCCCCTGTGTATAAACGGTGAGATGATGAGACCCAACCATTAACCTGGTTTTCAGAAGTTCCCATTAACGAAGCAGTCTCAGTTTGCATTCTGGAATGCTTTTATGAGGACTAGTATTTGGGGAAAGCAAGCTGATTTGGAGTGTCTAAACATGGATGCAAGGTACCGAGTTTTAGGCACACTTTTTGAAAAGTCTTGGCCTATATAAAAATTAGATTTTTCCAGAGATTTTAGAATCATGAAACTATGAAAATACAAATGGACCTGGAATATAACTTCTAGATAATGTCAAACTATTTTCCTGGAAGACAGCAAATGTTGGTTTGGTTTATGCCAATTCTAGGTATCATTTACCAAAAATACACCATTTTCATTCTGCGCTTTCTGAGCAGATTTACTCTTCTGACATTGCAGACTCAGGTTGTAGCTCTGGCACACAAAGCAAGGTACAGGCACAATATACTGGGCACAAGAGCTGGAGACAGAAGAGACAAATTTTTGTCCCCAGGCTGCTTGCAAATTTAAGATGCTGCTTTTAAATTTGCATAATGTCTCTGGATAGCATCTTCTGTCTGACATGGAGGAGACACGTGTGCCTTGATGAATACCAGAGCCGTAGTTATGTACCACAGCTAGCCAGTCCATAGCATTCATTTTTTTAATGTTTGTTTGCCTAATTATTGCCCCAAGTGGGTGACTGGGGTTTTTTTTAGGACACTAGCAGCAGATGAAAAGAGCAAGGAGCCGGGTAGAGCTGTGTGCGTTTTAGCAGAGTTTGTCCCTAGGGCGTTGTGTGTTTTATTGATCTCTGTGTGCTCCATCTGAAAGCAGAGGAAGGACTGGTGAGAGATTCCATTTTGGGGATTTTGGGGCTTAACTTTCCTCACACCTTGCAGTGTATTATCTGATGATCTAAATAACCTTCAGTTACTTAAAGACAAAATATTAAAAGAGATTACAATTCAGGGTACAAAGGATTTTATTAGAGTTTAGTGGGTTGTAAATTTGCATCCCAAGAGTGTGTCTTATTTTTTTCACAGTGTTCATAACCTAAGGAGGTTCAGTGTCTATATTGAGGAATTATTGAGCCTTTCTTACCTTCCTTGGGATCTTTAGAAGAAATAGGTTTTGTTTATTTTACCAAACAGAATAGATGTCTCCCTGCCTCCCCTTTCGTCTTTCCGATCCAGACGAAGTGCAGATGCAGCGAAGTGCAGATGCAGCGGAGTTCCCAGATTCCTTGGCTTGGGCTATTAAAGCTGTCAGTGTCACTGGGGTCTCCTGAGGACAGACAAAGGAATCCTGCAAAACCTGATCTCTCGAAAACAGGCTGTCTTGCTGACAGGCCTGACAGCTCATATCATTAGCAGCAGCAAAGAAAAGTCAATGGTATGGGACCAGCCAGCTCTAAGGACCGTGATGGACAGGCATGAAGAGAGACGATATTAGAATCATAGAATCATAGAATTGCTGAGGTTGGAAGGGACCTTTAAGATCATCAAGTCCAACCTTTAACCTACCCTGACAAAAGCCACTTCTAAACCATGTCCCTCAGTGCCCCATCTACCCTTTTTTTAAACACCTCCAGCGATGGTGAATCCACCACCTCCCTGGGCAGCCTATTCCAATGTTTAATAACCCTTTCAGTGAAAAAATGTTTCCTAATATCCAATCTAAACCTCCCCTGACAGAACTTGAACCCATTTCCCCTCGTCCTATCACTTGTCACCAGGGAGAAGAGGTCAGCCCCCATCTCTCTACAACCTCCTTTCAGGTAGTTGTAGAGGGTGATGAGGTCTCCCCTCAGCCTCCTCTTCTCCAAGCTAAACATGCCCAGCTCCCTCAGTCGTTCTTCATAAGGTTTGTCCTCCAGACCCCTCACCAGCTTTGTAGCCCTTCTCTGGACACGCTCCAACACCTCAATGTCCCTCTTGTAGCGAGGGGCCCAAAACTGAACGCAGTACTCGAGGTGGGGCCTCACCAGTGCCGAGTACAGGGGGATGATCACTTCCCTAGTCCGGCTCACCACACTATTCCTGATACAGGCTAGGATGCTGTTGGCCGCCTTGGCCACCTGGGCACACTGCTGGCTCATATTCAGACGGCTGTCAACCAACACCCCCAGGTCCTTTTCTGCCGGGCTGCTTTCGAGCCACTCTGCCCCAATCCTGTAGCGCTGCATGGGGTTGTTGTGTCCCAAGTGCAGGACCCGGCACTTGGCCTTATTGAACCTCATACCATTGGTCTCAGCCCATCGGTCCAGCCTGTCCAGATCCCTCTGCAGAGCCAACCTACCCTCAAGCAGATCAACACGCCCGCCCAGCTTAGTGTCATCTGTGAACTTACTGAGGGTGCATTTGATCCCTTCATCCAGATCATTGATAAAGATATTAAAGAGAACCGGCCCCAGCACCGAGCCCTGGGGGACACCACTTGTGACCGGACACAAGTTTGGGCAGCACGCAGCGTGCAGCCGGTGTGGCGCGAGGCCTGTGCTCATTTGTATACTGAATGGAGGCAAGAATCTAACAAGATTTTGCACATGGCTATCTTCCTTAATGATCTCTTAAGGGAGACTTACTAGTCTTCCTTAAAAAAAATCCAGATATGGCATGACTACGTTCTCCTTTATTAAGAAATTCAAAGAACTGAAAAGGTCAAAGAGGCTGTATTTCCTGTAGAGAAACCACATTGATTTGACTCTTTCCATCATGTTGGTTAAATGCTTCAGGGCATGGTTGCAATGGAACTAAATCTTGCAACCCCTTCATATTGGTTGATCATAAAATGTGAACCAATGTGAAACCAACATAAAATGTGGGCCAACGTGAACCTCATGAGGTTCAACAAGGCCAAGTGCAAGGTGCTGCACCTGGGTCAGGGCAATCCCCATCATCAGTACAGCCTGGCGGATGAAGGGATTGAGAGCAGCCCTGCAGAGAAGGGCCTGGGGGTACTGGTAGATGAAAAATTAGATATGAGCTAGCAATATGAGCTCACAGCCCAGGAAGTCAATCGTATCCTGGGCTGCATCAAAAGAAGTGTGGCTGTCAAGTTAAGGGAGGTGATTCTCCCCCTCCATTCCTCTCTAATGAGACCCCACCTGGAGTACTGCATCCAGCTCTGGGTCCCCAACAGAAAAAAGACATGGACCTGTTGGAGCAGGTCCAGAGGAGGGCCATGAAAATGGTCAGAGGCCTGGAGCACCTCTCCTACAAAAAGCAGCTGAGAGAGTTGGGGTTGTTCAGCCTGGAGAAGAGAAGAGAAGGCTCTGGGGAGACCTTATTGTGGCTTTTCAATACTTAAAGGGGGCTTGTAAGAGAGATGGAGTGAGACTCTTTACCAGGGCGCCTGTAGTGATAGGACAAAGGGTAACAGTTTGAAAGTAAAAGAGGGTAGATTTAGATTAGATATAAAGAAGAAATTCTGTATGATGAGGGTTGCAATGAACAATAATGATGTGTATCACACTGCAGTGTTCTGTAAGTTTCAGCTAAAATAATGTAATAATTTCTGAAAAGTTAAAGAAGTTAACTAAGAACATTAAGAAAAAAATCTGCTTGTTTTGCTTAAAATTATTTATTATTTTGCTGACCTTTTTTTTAATGAAGCTTTAGTATCCTCATGCATTTGGAGCAGTGGCTTTAAGTTTTGATGAATTATGTCAGCAAAACAGCATTGTAACTTGCTCTTCTTCCCTGATGGTTTTTACACAGAAGTTTTAACAGTTTCAGCACATGGGTCTGATTTGTGGCAGAAGGCACGGTTAGACCAATTTCTCTGAGGTCCAGGACTATTCTGTAGGGTCTTCCTTTCACTGGCATTGCAAGAACCTATCAACCAAAAAGCTCTGGCATTGTATTCAGGCAAAGATAACCCAACTTTCCTCAACTCACTTTCTTTTATGGAAAAGTGGAGCTTCACATTTCACGTCTTCTTGCAAAGTGGTCACATGAGCATCCGGGTGGATGCCCAAGTCACCACCCCTTATTCTAGAGAGGGGTAAATTAGAATATCTTCGTCATCTTCTGGAAAGAAGGTGTTGTTCAGTTGCACTTTTTTTTCTTTAATCAGACACCGCCTAACCTGCACAAGAGTTGATTAACTACCATACAAAATTGGCTTGCAGGACATCACAGTCATCCAAACGTACCAATACAACAAGAATAAAGTTCACAGTCTCAGTTGACTCCTTGTCATGTTCGTGACAATCAAAAATAGAAATGGATTCAAAACTACCTATATGGTAGGAGCTAAATCTTGACAGGCACATCTCAGAGAGCGAACAGGGGAATGTCTTGCACAGATGTGGGACAACAGCAAACATCCAACCATCAGGCAACAGCCAGCTGGTGGGGTGAGCCACTTCATGTGCAGCTAATAGACAGCTATGTTTAACAAGTGGCACGCAGACTTCAGGATGCAGCTACAGAAGAGAGTAAGGTTTATAGGAAGTCGTGATGAGACCTAGGACAGCAAATACACTTTTTAATCTTATGCCTGGAAGAGAGTTAAACTGCTGGGGGAATTACAAAGTAGATTGGCCACATATTACTTATCATTTCACTATAATCGATCACTGGATAGATAATATTCAGGCTATGTTTCATTAAAAAAAAATTACATGACTTGGTGCTATTTTCCCCTCGTGGTGCTTACCTTGCTTTAGGATGGACATGCTATGCTGGAGAATGCACCAGATGGCTGCTTCGTTTGTTGCAGAAGACACGAGCTGAATGAGGCGGAACCACGACATTACAAGGCTAAGGGTCATTGCTGCTGGGGAAAACTGGGTTCTGTCATTGTGTGATACCAGGAAAATAATGAAAAACATTTCATGTTGCTTTTTTTCCCTTAGTTTCTGGGCATTTGACTTGCAAGAGTCACTCCAGTTTGTAGAGTTGAGGATTTGGAGCTGAAGCCTGAGCAAATGGGAACATTGTTTGAGACATTGAAAGAGCCAAGTGCTCTGAAAAGGCAGGTACAGACAATCTCACCCGTTCTGTTCAGGCTTTGTCTCAGCTTCCCACTGTACGATGGGAATAGTTCCACCCTCGCATTCCTCCAGGATACTGTAGAGATACTTTGTGAAGCAATCCGTGATGAGAAGCTCATCAGGGAATAGCTCTACATTGAAAGCAGAAATTTGTGAGTAAATCAGGCCCGGGGCTGCACAATGAATAAAGACACCAAAATAGTATCGAGTAACTGCTCATTAACAGAGCATTGCCTATACTGTGCCTTGTGGGAATTCCTGCAATGACAATCTGGAAGAGTAGTGCATACAAATGAGAGAGGCAAATGGAAGATGCGTAAGCAAATTTAACTCTGACATTTCTTAAATGAGTATCTTTTAATGTATTTTTTGCATTTATTCAGATTCTATTTAAATAGCCTCAAATGTGCTCACATCCTTGTTGCAAGTATTTGTTTAGCTGGTATGGGCAGAACTGTAAAGAAATATAATCACTTTTACCGACTGCTAATTTCTCATGAATAGATATGTCATAGTTGCTCTCTGTAGTTACGTTCCAGAGTCTGCAGCAAACTCCCAGAACAAGACAAGACACGTGCTGTCTTGAGAAAGAAAAAAAGGCCTGAGAAATTCTATGATTCTATTATCTATAACATTCTTTATATTCTCAAAGTTTCTGTTCGGTATTTTTTCATGAGATTCTTAGCACCTGAAGTTTTTTCACCTGATCTTTTAAGGATATGACTAATATATTCATATCAGCACTGCAGACATATATACATTGGAAATCTGTGTGTTGTGTTCTGATGAGTAGGATAAAAGCTGGTGTGCGCTCCAGGGGGAAACCTCTCAGACAAGAATCAGTACAAGAACCACGGTAGTGAACAGTCTTTGCAACAAGAAAGTTAAGAGTAATTTTACAGCAAAAAGTCACATGAGCCACACTTGCCAGAGAGAGGCCATTACACTGTAAAGATCTTTAAAGTCACTACTACTTGAAAGGTTTTTAAAAAGTCACAATGGCTCTTTTCTATAAAGTTTGGCTCGTTCCTTTCTTTTACTGAAAAAAGTGCATCTCTTTAGAGCATGCTGTAGAAAGAATGAAGGGCTCAAGCACGCAGCCTGAAGTTCAAAGGCACGGCAGGATATGGTACAGAGAGAGGCTACACAACAAATAGATTTTGTGGGATGGGTGGTCTTTTGAAACATCCTTATGCCATGTCTAGTGCATTTTCTATAAAATGCTATTCTAAGTGTAAGCAGTGGCCTAAGCTGTGTTCTGCCTGTATACTTATGCTGTGGCGTACGAGAAAGTATTTGGCATAGACTCCAATAATTGGGGAAAAAAACCCCACCCTGAAAAGAAAAACCCAGCAGTCAGGAGCAAAGCTTGAGTGTGAAGGAATAGCGTGGCTGTCAGTGACATGAAAGCTGTTGCACGGCTCTGCAAGGAGGAAGGCAAATAGGAGAGATAATTAGCAGCTCTCTGCAGTGGGGGCCCGCTTGGCTCTAGAGCCGGGCATTAGTGCCCTTTGCGGTCACATCACCTGCTCAAGGCAGCAACAGGCAAAAGCATAAGTGGTGACACAACTGGTGGCAATGAGGAACGGGCATCCGAGTTACATGTGAAACTGGAAAGTGAAATTCAAGAAGGGAGTACGCAGCAACTCCAACTGATAAACCCAAAGATTTCCACAACTTTTAAAGTGTTTTTTTAGCTAGACACCCGACCTATTTAACCAAATCGTGTATTTGACTTTTGTCTTTTTCTAAACTGAGAAACCTGGAACTGAAGCGCGAGGCTGCACCACACCCCAGCAGTATCACGGTGACAGGCGACACCTTACACAATGCAGACCATGAAAACAGAAGTGCTGGCGCTCTGAGAACGGGTGTTAACTGAAAATCTCCCTTTGAGGTCATTTCTAGTTGACGATATTTTTTTCTGTTTCAGTCGTCTGTTTATCACTTTATCAGTAGGTGGCAGTAATAGACGATCCTGTGCAAATCCTACTGTAACAGGAATTTGGGAAAGAAAAGACCCTATCCTAGGGTAAAGCTGATCGTTTTGCTTGTTCACAAGTGCAAGTGGTGTAAATGTACTTGGCAAACTCAGACATACATCTTCCTCTAACAGACAGAAAATTTGTTCCCATACCAGTGCTGGTATTTATGGCTGTGCTTAATTTAATAGTGCTATAAAGCTGAATTCAATTAGATGCAAATGTACAATATTTATTCCAAATATCATTCTCCCTAAAGATTAAATATGTGGGTGCCTGTAACATTTGATATAGCACTTATTCTGGTAATTTTGCCCACTATTTTTCACACATTTCAGTACTATTTAAGTCAGTCTAATGACTTTAAGTATTGTTAGCTTTCAGTACAAGAAACCTCTGTTTCTTAGGAACCACTCCTCCCCCAACTTTTCTTTAGTCTCCTTGAAGACACAAATACAGATTCTGATGCAGACCCAAAGGAGAGTCATAACGATGGCATTTTCTAGTACAATTACGTATACTTGTTTTTACCCCTATACAATGAAGAGATAAGAAAAACTACATAACCGGGTGCTCCCAAAGTACATCTTTTGTTACTCCTTTCATATGAGAAATCCAACTGGACAGATGACTGCTATATTAAAGTTCCAGGCTTTAATACACACCTTTACAGACCGTCATTCTTAAAGTGTTCTTTCCTTCTGCTGGAGCTGATCCTATTGTAAATCACCGCAAAAATGCTTTGTTACGATGTCCTTCCAAATCAGTTGGCAACACCTCCTGTATTTACCTTTGTGTCACTAACAGTGAAGTCAGTATTTATTTTAATCCATGGTGTGACCCAGAATAGCTTAATTTAAACTTCCTTCCATTTTCTCCCTGTTTTTGACCACAATTTTGTAGAGGCTAGCGTAAAAATCTTGCCTATTGGCACCAGCCAAGCACACTGCTACTAATTTAACGCACGGCATAGGAAGCAAAGAAAGGTAATTTTGTACATAATAGAGAGGAGGGAAATAGTTTTCAGTATTGAAATGATAACATTTTAAATGAAAGGTAAACCAAGGAGATTAATCTGAGGAATGCAAAACAGCTGGCCCCGCAAGTGCTACTGATACATTACAATTTACCATTAATCCACCACTGGGACCTCTCATTTCATCAGAGCAGCAAGCACTAGGATATGAAGAAACAATTGCTAATAATATGTCAAAAACTTCTTGAATGCAACTCCTGTTCCGAAGTTCTCATTCCGTGAGATGACAGCACCAACTCACACAGCTAGCAGTGAGCATGCATCATTTTCTGGGCCTGAAATAAAAAGTGACAAGCTTAATGGCATATGAAATAAAACTGAGAGAGAGATGAGTACAATGCTAGGAGCCTAACAGGCCCGGTCTTGTTCTCACTGAAGTTAGTGGGAATCAAAGCAGGCAGTCTGACGAAAATAAAAACTCATTGCTTCAGCCTACAGGATACCTTGCTGTGAGACAAAGCCACATCTTGGAGGGCTTTTTTTTTTTAAAATCATGCTATACTTCGCGATAAAATATGTATTTACTTTTAGAAAAGTCCAAGTATTTTCAGATATTTTTGTGCAGAGTTTGAGGCAAAATGTTTGAGCATGAAACTCAACTATCAGTAACAGATTATCTAAACCACCTCAAAGGTCCAAGCAACAAAAGATATAATAATGACAAAGTCATTTTATGGTTTAGAGGGACTGGAGGAAAAGACATTCTTTTAAACATTGATTTGTGGATCAAGCTGGCATAAAAAACCCAAATGATGCCATTCCCTTCAGAGAGTCAGTATTTTGATGGTGTTCTTGAATAAAGTCATATATTCTTATGTGATCCAAAGGTGTTACAAATATTTTGAACTCATGATCTTCCAGGTGTGGGCCCCCCTCCTTTTTTTTAAGCCCCCTTCAAGTTAGTAATTTGCCAGTAGTATATAGTCATTCAAGGAACTGGTAAATAAGGCCCAGTGATATTGGAGAAAGTTGTACTGTTTCCACTAAGGAGTTATGCTTATACTGTTTAACCTCTTCAGATGTCCATTATAGACAGCTGCTAAAATAAATATGCAATTTACAGTACTTTGTGCGCTTCCTCTTTTAAAACTAGAAGCATGAAACAATCTTAATAGATACTTTTTCTTTTTTTACCTGATTAAGTTATAAACTGATGAAGGAAACCACAAATATGGGAGTCAGCTATTAAAAACATAAGAGGTCCAACACTTTCACTACTTCAGGAAGATTTTGGAGAAAAACCTTAAGTCCGAAACGATGACATTCACCTCTTCTGAAAAATAATACTGGATTTTTGTAAAAGCAGCTCTTGTAACTAGCGATGCTCAAAACTACTGTGAAATGTTTCAATCTCAGGACCTCAGATGCTAATGTTAATTGGAAACAGAAAGCAAGCTGTTTGCAATACTGTAATAAGCTGTGGCAATTTCGTTATTTTAGACGGGAATGTTAATGATGAGCCACAAATGCAAGTTGTTACAAAGCCTTTGAGAGTAAAGCTGTATGCCCTATATTCCCCTCCCTTGCTGTTCCAGTTAAAACCATACATGCGGAAGGACAAATGAAAATGTTGCCATGGTGATCAGAGCAGTTACCGAATCATGTACAGTGTAGGAAGGATTCCCTAAAGAACCTTATTAAGCATTTGTTGCTCCTTTTTAACAAATATTTTCAGAAAGCGATTTTTATTTCGCTGTCAGTAAAATAGCTACTCAGTTAGCTGAAGCCTGTTTCTCACCCCCCCAAAATAAAGCTGAACACACCGTGCATTAAGAAACGTTCTTGTTAGAAGTTAGGAATGGGAAGCTTAAGCTGAAAACTTCAAAATAGGAACCAAGGATGAACCTGGTCAAGACAAGACCCAGTCAGGACATTTGATTGTTTTTCAGAATAGGTACCGGGAAGCAGCTCTCTGTCTACTAGATTACGGATGCCTTCAGCCGCCAAATTAAAAACCAAACCTTTAAATGAAAGACATCCCAAAGACCTGTTGGTTAGAAGGAATATAATTTTTTTTACAATAATATTACAGGAAGTAAATTAACACGGTGGTTCCGTGTTAGGCAGATGCGGTGAATAAGCTGGCCGGCAGCAGAACCACAGTCCAAAGCCACCCGTCTCCTGTGACTAGATTGGTAGCTGAATGCAGCTGTGTGCGACACATTATCCAAGTTCACTGGCAAAGAAAACAGGACTTGTACAATGTAGACATCTTGTATTTCCACTGCACAAAACAGTACAACAAGCATTGATGGAAACTGCTAAAAATAAGCTGGAGCAGGTACGTGCACTTTGGGCTAAATGCAAACAGCTTCATTCATTCACCAAACTGCCCTTTTTTAGCACCTAAATTCAGCATTTAAGTATATCCCAAGGTCCCCAGTTCCTCAGCTAGTCTTTGCCTTGCAGGTATTTAAGATGCTCCTGGAATCCAAGTTTGTGCAGAGGAAGCGTGCAGCTTTATGGGCGGCTGTTCAGAGCCTCAACTCAGACGAGTGCAGTTCTCCAACAAAATTGTCCCCTGCCTTACACATGGGGCTGACTTCCCAGCCATTTCCAAGGAGTGACATTTCCAGTGCACTGACACACTCTACAGACAAAGTACTGCAGTGAAGGAACTCTACTAACAAATCAGACCAGAGAGGAGCTTTCTTTTTATTTTGAAGAAGATTTTTTTAAAATTTTTTTTTTTTTAAAACAAGTCAATGGTATAACAGTTGCTTCCATCAGATGCCTTGATTGAGCTTAATTTTTCTTAATAAAGACCACAGATCAGTCATATTTCATACCTCATGTCTTTTCCTCTCGCTGCACTTTAAACAAAGTCAAAACAAAAAACCTCCCAGAACCTCCACAAATTACTTGCTGGTAACTTATCTCATGAATAATCTGTGGCTTCAAAATATAAAAACTTAATGGCTGTTGATGGCACAGTGGTCTCGCTGCGTATTCTAGAACAAACATTTCATTTACCATTACTCTCCATCCCCACAAAGCCTTGCTCTCATGGGCAAAAGTATGTAGAGAGCTGCTTGGAAAGTGTAATCCCCCGCCCTGTACTGATTAGGGCAGATTTACACCCTCCACTAAGACCCTCAGGAACAGCTGACATATTACAGTTCAGTTTACTTTCTAAAATAATTTAGATCATTATAATTCAAAACAAGATACAAGCAGCCGTGTTTTTCTGCAGTTTTATTAATGCAGTCCTGGTGTGTAACTATACATCTTCATTTTGCTTGTAGTTACAATGTTGCTTTACAGCAAGATTGTTTCTGTAGTCAAGTTTATTACAGTCTTCACAAAACATATTTATAAACACCACTTACTGTATAAGACTGATTGTTCCAAACATCGTAAATCACTGGCATTTTTTCCTAAATAGCGCTTCTTGAGGAAAGGTCACACTACTCCTTTTAGATATAAATTTGTAAAAGCAAGTGAATTAAATTCACCTTCCAAAGAAAGTAAGAATGTTAAAAATAGCTTCAGAATCGGTATGACTCATTTAGGTCTCAGAAAAATCTATGACTGGCAAAGATATCTACAATTTGATATTGTACTCAATACTTTCATTAAGACCAGAAGAATCTTTCTGAAGAACTGAAATTAAACTTGTACATTGGTCTGAAAGATAAGGATTACCTTGAATTTTTTAGGATTTGTTTCTTTTTTTTTTTTTTTTTTTTACCAGAAAATGTACTACCTTCTAAAAATATTGTAGTTATAGGCTAAGTATTGATATCTGAAGAGAAAAATGCTAAAACTAAAAGCATGCAACACAGGTACCAAATTGTAGCAGAAGACATTTTTAATTGAAAACTGACTCAAAGGATAGTACAAAAGAGTTTCTTCTCCCTAAAGGGATTTTCAGATGCAGGCACAGGAATAATTAGGGGATCTTCTCCAATATGAGCATCACAATATGCCAATAAATCTGCTGCAGCCTTGGATACCTAATAGAAGAGAAGAGAGAACTACTGTAACACTTAATTCTGAACCAATCAGCATTGCATAAATATTCTTCATATAACATATGATAAGGGAGGCTATCATAAAAGAGATCCTTTGGATTACTAGAGCCCGTAACTCTGAATTTGCTCTTAGTAGGGCTAGTAATCCTTATATACATTTTATTTAACATAGTGACAGGAGATGGTATCAATTTATATGAGTTGTGTTCAGCTGTTCCTCTCCATCAGAAGGAAGGTCAGGAGCATACACTCATTAAAACATGTATATGCTAATGGCCCATAAGCAATAGGGATTCTCCTTGAAGCGTGCATTTCTGTAGAGCCTGCCTGCTTCAGCTCTTATTCCCAGGCATTACAGCAGCAAGGCTGTAGGGTTTTCCACAAACACTCTCTCTACCGTTTGCTCCTCTGGATGCAAAACAAACAAACAAGGAAAAAGTTCTTTAGGCACATGATCAAGGGATTAAAAAGACATAATAAATCAGAAGCAAAACTTGATCATCATGTCTCATACCTCTCATTTAAGCTAAATATTGCTCTTTTCAATGAAGTCAGACTAACATCTTCTGCTTAGCAAGTTCTTATAAGTAGTACTTTATTCATAGCATTAATTTAAACTTGAGCATTACCTCAAGTGCTTTTATACTTCTAAAATGAACAATTCTGAAGTCTACAAATTCAGAACGTTGGTTTATGCTTACTGAAAAGTCCTACAGAAATGTAACTGGAAGAAATGTGCTGGCATACAAGATACTTTGCATGAAGTGAAAAATGAAATATTAAACCATTTCAGCTGTAGCTGAAACCAGCTTTGTGCCATAAGAATATTGGTGACATTAGGCCACTGTGACTCATTTATTTTTTCAAGAATTTAAAATGTACATATGAAATATTTTTGTTCTGCTTGGTTAACAAGATATTTACAACTATCTCTCTCTCTTTGCTTTGTTTAATTACCGTGTTTTCAATATTATGATAGAGTTGAGAAAGTGAGACAGGAAGTCTTTACAAAAAAGCCTTTTCTCTGAGCACCATGACAGTTTCTCCAGAGTCAAACACTGAGGTCAGCATGTTTGCACAACTATAGTAAAGAAGAAAAGCAAACTGGATTTCTGGTATTTTTCTAGCAGGTGTGTCATCACTTTTAGCTTTAGCTTCCCCACACTCTGCTTGCTTTGGCATGAGTCCAGCCTGTAGTAGGTTTCAGACTAGACCTATGAAGTCAATGGGTGTTGAATGAGGATTTACCTGAAATTTAAATTAACTTCTGGAAGAAAATAACTGACTTTTTATTTTTTAAATATCCACCAAAACATGGCTTTGTAGAATGCTTAAACCCATGAAGTACCTATGGCTGGCATTCCAGCATAGACTGTCCTCCTAGCAGAGGCAGAAAGGGCATTTAGGTTACCCAAAATTAGTTTGCCTTTGAATTGGGCTGTAAGACAAAAGGGTGGGCAAAGACACTGCACATGAACAACCGATTGCTGGGCCAATGCAGAGCGGAAGACTGAGCACTAAACTGAGCAGATCAGCAGAGATACTCAGAAGGACCAGTGCTTCTCAAAAGAGAAGCAGGTCAAATAGGAATCTGTGGAAAATGACAGACTTTGAGTACAAAGAAAGGACTGTGGTTATTTTAAGATATACTTCAATTAGTTACTTGCTTAAGCACTGACAAAAGAATGAGGCTTAGGGTGGGAGAGCACTGTCTTGAGTAGACGTGTAGAACTGTAATGGCCAAACACAAAACTTAGGAATCCTATCATGTTCCCAATTTTCATTTAAATTTACTTGTAAACTTTTAAAAAGCAGATTCTCCAGAGAGAGACACAATGTAGACAAACTATGAAACTCCTATCAAGCCCAAGAAAGATCAAAAGACAGCAAACATACTCTTCTTTGTTAATGACCTACACTATACTTCAGCAAAGTATAAGCTAGCATAGAGTGCACCCACAAAAGAGGAGGTTAGCATGTTTCCAGTAACATTAGGAGGAACGTATCACCACAACATTTTGGAGAAGTACTTTCAAGTAATGACAATCACCAGTACATTCATAACTACCTAACATACACATTTTTACTTTTCTTTTGTCCTTCAAGCTCAGCAGTGTCTCTCAAATTAAGGCAGTTCTGTGCTCTAATTAATTTATTAGCTGCTCCTGAACTCTTGCATTCAAACAGAGAAAGTCAAACTCAGAGCCACAGGTGCCTACAAAAAGCTCAATGACATTTTCAGTGCTATGTCATAAAAAGCATTACTGCCATAAAACCTAAAGGAGAGCTACTCTAATTCTCTGGGTCCCAGAGACAGGGTTTATTAATGATGCCCAGCACGTTTCATCTTCCATTATTAAGCTACTGAGTAAGTTATTTTGTTCATGAAACCAACAATCTTTTGAAGTAGACTGACCCTACAGGAGCAGAGAACCAATGCTGGACTTCAACAGACCGACCTTCCCATAGCTGTCTTGTTTGTTTCACGTATGGATAAGCAGCATCAGCCCAAGTATATTGCTTTTCGTTCAATGGAAGAGAAGTACAATTTCAATCATCACTCTTAGAAGAAATAAACCCAGTAATATAATTTTCTGTTTCTCTACCTATTACTGTGCTTTGACTTCATGTAACAATAAAAAGGATTTTCACTAGCAAAAGCACAACATACATTTTTGAATCTAACTTGTCCTCTAATGTGCTGGTAGGAATGCCAAATATCATGAAGCAGAGCACTTTATTCAACATCACAGTGTTTAATTCACAAATTAGTTTGCTTTTAGACAAACCATAACACATAGTACAATTTAGTAGCAAACAAACCTGCAACAAGGAACTGAGGAACATGATCACATCTCAGCACATTATCACTAACTAAACTTCCCAGCCTGTACTAGGCCATGTATTTTCATCCTTTAAAAAAATAAAAGGTTTGGAGAGGAGAAAGCCTCCCATTGGGACTACAGTGGTTACAAAACTGAATTATGGCCATTTCTTCACTTAAACTGGAGTAACTCAGGCTCATGCAGTGGAATGATGACCATTTGCTAAGGGGAGCTGCTAGCTGATTCTCATTCTAGGAGCAATGAAAACATCGGTTCCTGCGGCTATGAGCAGTGTTGGCAAAGTCAGAACTGTGGCCAAAAAAAGAGCAAAATACAGTGTTGCCTCCAGCAAGTTTCCTGCTCAGCGTTATTATTCAGAACAACAGTGGTGGAAGACCTCTGCATTGAGCATCACATTAAGGCTACAGCAGAGACGGCTGCTTTAGCCTATGTCAGCATGCAGAGGTTGCCTAATGGCCAATACTGTGGTTTGTTACTATACAAAATAATGTGCTCATCATCCTATTTGTGTCACGGAGGAAGCGAAATGAAGGCCACTCTATCATAGCTTTTACTCACCTTTAGGTTTATTTGTAGATGAATGCTGCTGGACAATTCCAGAATAGCTTTTATCAAGAATTAAAATAAATGCATGCAATTTGAATATTCAAATTAAGTTAGCACATTTATCATTTCAGCTCTCCTACGCAATACAGCTTGGTCTGCAGATTCAAAGTGATTTATACATACTGCAGGAGTGGCTAAAGAAAAAGATCAGACTCCAGTTTGATTGATGAATTCTAACAGAAAGTCAACATCTCATTTTTTTTAATCTTTTAAAGTGCATAGATAGAGCCGATGGAGAATATATGTATCACACCGCTCTCACATTTTATACAATTATTTTTATGCTGTGTAGTGAAAAATACATCTGGTTGTCAAATTACCAAAATAAAAACACAAACAAACAAAACCCTAAAAACCCAACAACAAAATACTCAACCCTCATAACCCTCATGCTTTAAAGAATTAGTCTCAGGAGGAGTGTGGAATTTTACCATTATATTTCAGAACAACAGAGGTGATAAAACTAGCCAAAGTTAGAACATAATCCTGTTAGCTGCACTAATAATTATAAGCTTCAATGACAGGGCAAAATGCTGCAATTACTATGTCATCTGTCTTGTCATGGATTGTGACTAATTACCATCCTTGCTATGACACCCACTCTGCTTATCTGTTACATCTAAAACAAAGAGATTCACACGCATTTATTGGCAATCCCACTGCTTATCTCCCAACACTATTCAGAAACAGTTAGGAATATTTTCTACCTTCTTAAGAAAAAAGAAAATGGAGTAATAACTGATACCCCACGATTCTTAAATGTCAGAATACTCCTTCTTGCTTTTCTGCTTGCAAAGAGAAGACTAAATAGTGCTTTATACTGGGGACAACTGTGATAAAGCACCAATATTATCTTTGCCTTTTCAACTTTACTGCTAGCATCTTTGGAAGACATATTATTCTACTAGTCATGAGGCCACTGATCATCTGATTTCATTTGATGTTTCTTAGCTTGAAATCTGCACTTCCTGCTTTCTATTGACTTCTCCATTGTAATTCTAGCCGTCCCCTCTGTGGGGACTAAGACAGGTTCAATTTGCAATCCTTCTGGGATTCTTATGGTTTACAAAAACCCACCACAGTAATACTTCTTCCAACTACCGATCAATACACCAATAACTTCATCCTCCCCTTTTAAATTGTCCTGTTTCTTTCACACCTCAACAGTGAGTTGTCTTTGTGGAATCTCAAAACACTGCATTGCTTGCTGCTCTGACTGGTTATAGGACTTGATTTTTAAATCAGTTGAAAAATCCGTAACACAGCATGGAATGGGCAATTATCAACATACTTCTAACTACAAGATTTTAATTGAGCCGACCTAACTCTCGCTGGTTACAGCATCTACTATGCAAGGAAAAGAAAATGCCTTTGTAGGAGAAAAATGAGCTGGAACTTCTGATTTCCCTAGTCAATAATGCAGGCACCTTGAAAATTTCCTTGTTAATGTTAACAATGTGGTCTTGTCTATTATAGGAATAACCACTTGGTTATAGCTACTTGCAAACCAGTGCTTAATTAAATTATTTGGAAAGCAGTGATCTTCTGTTAAATGTGCCTAACTAGTTTAAGCAAATGCAAAACACCAGAGAAAAAGGAAGTAAGTTCATTTCTCTACCTTTACAGCTATGATCTGGGAACTCAAAATCTCCTGTTGAAACCACTTGAAAGTCTCTTGGTAAAATCTGACTACACTGAAAAACACACTTAACTGTTTCCAAGAATAAAAGGCAAAGCAGATCTTGAGGGAATAAAAAGCCAGCCAATCTCTTCTCACAATCCTTTTTATAATTGTTCAAAGAGGATCTAGAAATTAAGTCAACCTTTTTCAAATCATAGTTGGTTTATGTTAGTATAGAAACTCTCAGAATATTGAAACACATTAGATTTTCTTTGGTGCCTTTTTGGTCCCAAGCTGTTTTGAAAGGTGAAATAATTGCACCCTCAAGCTATCTGGTTTTTAGGTCTGCCACAGTTGCTAATAACCGTGTTCTTTTTAATTAAACTAACTGTAAAAATAACCTATGTCTTTCTTACATATGTAATTAAAAACTTTATACATCTAACTAATGAAGCTATCTGCGTAACTGACTAACAACATGGTATGTGACAGTTATCACTGATTCTATAAAAACAACTTTAAGACAATCTACTAAGTATCAACAATTTCAAATTCCAATAAACCGGGCCATATTTTTCCAAGCCTTTCCTCTGCCGCTCGTGCGCACCCACTCCTTCTTCTCCGTTTTGTTGTTTGTGCAGCTGCAATACAACCTGAATCAGGAAACTAACCTCATTGAACACTGAAAAGGCAGATCTTTCCTTACTGAGGGAAACAGAAATACCTGTCCCTGTGAACAAGCATCTACTATGTGATGAATTTGTCAAGACATTATACAAGACAGAAACTATAGCTATGCAAATTCAGTGATCTTGCAAGACGTTGCTATAAACTGCAACAAAATGAAACAACTGAAATTTTTATTTTCATATAAGCAAGACTGACGACTTGTGAAATGCATTAATATTTCTGAATTATAAATACTAATCAGTGAGTTTATGATCTGATACTATTTTAAAATTGTAATTATATACTATTGCTTCCATGCTGACTACATGCAGGATTTCAGCACACAGGATGGATGGACAAACAGACTGAGTTAAGACTACGTGAAGAATTTAATGTACGACATTTCTAAACTCTCTTACTGAGTTTGTTACCTCAGTTACAGCTTTTAACAACTCAGTTACAGTTGTCTGTAGAAAAACTGATCATTTAAATGCATTCCTTTTTCTAGTCTTTCCATCTCTAAACTCTTCTCACTTGTAGAAGCTGGATTTTTCATCCAAATAATTATTCCCTATTTTCAGAGGCAGAGAAAGAGAGAGCGCGCATGCATACACAAAAGACATCAGCACTGCTTTCTTAAAACTTTTTATGGCATTATTAGTTTTTAGGCATTCGATTTATTCACAAAATTTTAGACTTGTAAAAATGCAGAATGACAGGGAGGAATAATCCCACAGGCTTTTCTGGTTAAAAATGTTGAGAACCTCTGTTTAATCATGCTTTTAGTTAAAACATTTAATCCACATACATTTAGAGGCATGATAAAACCAAGTCTTCACATACAACAGGCTGTCAAGTTTGAAGAATCATAACTGAACATTGCAATCATACATATTTTTTGTGCAATGACATCTGTGCTAAAACAAATGAAAGCAATTAATCTCATCATTATTCAAAACTATATCAATATCTTAAAGATTTATTCCAGTTCTTAAAGGACAGCTTACCCTACCACTGAGAAACCTGAGCTGCGCTTATATTCAGCAACAGGTGAAAAAGAATGTGCATCTGCCAGCTGATTTTAAATATTCCACAAAACACCATTTTAACAGAGGTAAACGGCGCTCATACAGAAGCAGAAGAGAAGCTAGTCTGTGAAAATTGCTTCACTAAAGCCAAGCAGTTAGTACGTAACTAATTCACCGTACCGAATACTGTTTCGTAGCTCAACACAGAATTTTGATTTCAGCTGATCGAGTCTTTCTGCAATATTAAAGGGAGTCTGTACCACAAACTAGTGAGTGAATTCAAAATATCAACAATAAGTCTAAGTTTACCTTCATCCTATCCATGTATGCTTCCATTTTTAATTGCTCCACAGCTTTCCTGGCTTGAGATATATTGGTTGTACTGTTTGACACTAGTTCCTTCATTTTGTTTTTCCTAGAAGAGACAAAGTTGAGTCAATTTAAAAGCAAAGATAGCAAATACAGCTAATAGTGAGAAGACAGTTATCTGAAATCTAACCAACCCTCGCCCACCACATTGACACTGCTAGGCTGCAGGTCACAAATACAAATCAGACACCTTTTATATCTGTTCTCTTGTTCAATAGCACCTCATTGCATTACATATTTGTGTCCTCAACTGCCAGTATTCAGTCTGAATTCTGCAAACAACATACAAACGCAGAGTACATGGCCATTATTTCAGTGTAGAAATGGTTGCCCTGTGTTCAGATTGCCAACGCAGAACAGTTGTTCACAGCCCTTGCAGCCATTGCAGTTTGGCTCCACACCCCAGTTACACCTAGTAACGTGAAAACAAATTCAGAAACGCCCACAATGGAAATGAATGCCGCACTGCTCTCATCAAGCACCAGAAAGAGCGACGTTTTAAGACAGAGAACAAGTCACAACTCTGACTATAGATTTAAGGAGTTTAGGAATGAAGTAACATACTAAGAAGAAATAACACAGTGGTTTCCAACTCCCTGCTTACACATCTCCAGTGAAGTCTAAAGATGACTAAAAACCAGGAGAGTATACTATACAGTACAGGAATGCATTATTTTCAAGAGATCTGCAGCCCTTGGGAAGGGACATCTAATTACGGTATGTCAGTGTTTGGTTTTCTTGCATTGTTACTCCCTGACGGCTTAAGGGTAAGTCAACCTTGTTATCGTGCAGTTCTCAGCACTGTCATCAGATTAGTCAAGATGACTACATTCAAACCTTGAATAAACTTACAACGTGTATGCCCTAGGTGGTCTGCATGTTAGGAGACCTTGTGCTGGCACCATTATGCAGCGCTGGTCCAGCACAAGTAATAGTTACTATCTTGAAGTCCCTGGAAGTTGGGCTAAGCCCACGTGGAAAGAATAGGCTACGGATGACCTAGACAGGTCCTGGACTAGTTATGCTACCTAGTAAGGCTAGGTGCTGAGGTTTCAATCAGCCAAAACACTCAGGTATGGTCCTGTATACATGGCATGCCACAAGCGGCACCTGAAGCAAGATTAGTCTAGCACTAAGTGTTAGAAACCAATACAAAGTTAGGCAATGCAAAGGACACACGGTGTGAGAAGCAGGTGGGACACAGGAGAAAACACACAAAAGGAGGCATTGCTGCCGAAAGAGTTTCAGGCTCAAGTCTTTCAAAATTAATACTTCCAGCTTATATCTAGACAAGAAGTGAACACCTAAAACTACACAAATTTGCGTTCTTGAACCTCAAGAGCTTACCTGATCCAGACGCTGGGATATGAGATACAAAGAGGAAATTAAGTAGGATACAGGAAATGCTCTTGTAAAAATAATTGTATATGCAATGTCGTAAGCATTTTACAGTCGATAGAAGTACACAAGCCAGAGCACAAAGAGAATGGAGGAATAACTTTTTAACTGCTTTGATTTCTCAAAACACAGATGTTCAAAGACAAGGCAAAGATAGCGGTTTCTTCTCAAGTTCTACAAATACAATGGTGAACCACGCTCAACGCTAATCTGAAGAAGCAAAACAATCTTCTTCAGCACTTGTATAAGTCTAGGAAGGGGAAATGCTACCTTAAAATATATTAATTGTGCCAAATAAAACAAGAGCTTTAATATATGCCAACAAAGAACAGGTTTTCTGTACACATGTGTGTCATTCAAATGGAACACAAGTTTCCTCCTTGCATGCACTCCTATGAACTGAAGTCGTGTCAGAACACAGCAGCTTTTTTTGTTGTTGCTGTCTTTGTCTTTGTTTACAATCTTTTAACTTATATTCCTCACAAGGCACAGGATTAAATGCATTTGGAGGAACTGGATTAGCATAAAATGCCATGTACGGTACAAAACACCACAACTAACCAAACGATTTTCAGGTGTGTTTTGACTTGCAGTGGACAAGCAGAAAGGACATGAGACATTCACAAGAGCAGGAGGTTTTGAATTACAGCTCATCTCTGGACTTTTCTGTTTGACCCAACCCCCTAGCTTTTAAGTCTTGAGATATCCATTAAGATAAGAATAACCACATTTATCTTTGTTTACAAAATGATACCCCCATATGTATGAATCATTTAAATTTTGTTATCATCTCCACAGCTAGATTACTAATGACCACAGAGCCAAAAAAGTCGAAGCTAAATAAAGTCACAGAGACATTTCTACATTTGCCACAGCCCAAGTCCAGAGGCAAATCAGAAGTTTAATTTTGAATAATACATCTAAATAAAACTGAATTAAGCAATCGAAACTCCATGAACAGTCCCAAGAATTCCAGATCTCCCAAGCTTTTCTGGCAATTCATTCACTCAAACTGTAAAAGTTACAAACATTAGAGCTAGACAATTTGAACTGCCACTTCCTGTGAAGAAGTTGGCAAGAACATCGTTTCTAGTACTTGCAGCTAGTTTTTAAGTATCTACTGAATAAGAGTTTGAGTTAAGACCACAACGGAATTTTGAAAAGGCTATTAGGCACAAAAATTATTTAAAAATCCAAACCATGTTTCCAAAACAATGCCACAAACACAGCATGTCCTTAACTATATTCTGAAACAGCAAATGGGGGAAAATTTAAAAAAGAACACATGTATCCTCTCTGGTAAACTATTTCCCAATATCAGAAAATAATCAGAATAAAAGGTTTCATAAAAAGAACTTTAAAAAAGAAAAAAGTCTGGTACTAGGTGTTTCAGTCACTGGTGAAAATTTCTACTTGTCCTGAGTAAGAGGTTTATCTATACTCTGAAGCACAAACATTTGTTCTGTTCCAAATCCTGCTCCTACCCTGGCCTTTACACACATTTAAATATTTAACTACTGTATTTCTCCAAGTGCCTGGCATCCATTTAAGTATCTAATCTCTTTTTTTCATATAGACAGTTCTGGTTCCAGAACTTCATAAGATGGATTTCTCCCATTTCACTTACCAAGCTGCATATACGTTTGCCTTCTCTCACTCTCTGCAAATACAGTACATATTTGCGCATTAGTTAAGACCCTATTACATAGGAAGTGATGTTGACAATGAGAATTGTACTCATTTTCAAACCAGGCTGCGATGAACTGGTCCTCTTTGCAGACAAAGCTTTGGCTATGACCTGGTTTGGCTCTCCTTAGAACCTGTGATATTCTTTATTAACCTTAAGTTTAATACTCTTTAATGAAATAATATTGTTACTTAGAAATAAAGGTCCGGAGAGAAAAGAAATTTTAATAACAGGAGAGTCTATTACACACCCTCTCCCTGAATGACCATCCCCTGGAACGTGAGGAAGCCTCCTCCTTCAGTGACCCTCTCATGGGATCTCTCTTGGTGTTTCCTTGAAGGCTGCAGCCTAACAAATGGCTCCAACCCTCTCTCCTACAACAACTCCTTTTAAACAGCCAAGTGTTCTCAAGGCCTTTTGACCCTGGGAAGGCACAATTAGCTTTGTATTGTATCTGGGGGGCAGTCTACAGGATCATAGAACCTGGAAAGGGCCTTTAAAGGTCATCTAGTCCAACCCCCCTGCAATGAGCAGGGACATCTTAACTAGATCAGGTTGCTCAGAGCCCCGTCCAACCTGACCTTAAATGTTTCCAGGGATGGGGCATCTACCACCACCTCTCGACAACCTGGTCCAGTGTTTCACCACCCTCAGAGTATATTTAGTTTAAATCTACCCTCTTTTAGTTTAAAACCATTACCCCTTGTCCTATCACAACAGGCCCTACTAAAACGTTTGTCCTCATCTTTCCTCTAGACCCCCTTTAGGTACGGGAAGGCTGCTCTAAGCTTCTCCCAGGAGCCTTCTCTTCTTCAGGCTGAATAATCCCAACCCTCTCAGCCTGTCCTCATAGCTCCAGCTCCAGCCCTCTGATCATTTTTGTGTCCCTTCTCTGGGCCTGCTGTAACAGGTTCTTGTCCTTCTTAAGTTGGGGGCCCCAGAACTGGATGTTGTACTCCAGGTGGGGTCTCATGAGAGCGGAGTAGAGGGGCAGAATCACCTCCCTCAACCTGCTGGCCATGCTGCTTTTGATGCTCAAAAGGAATAACTTCTCCCCATCTTTTAAATTACCTTAAAAGCCTTGAACTAGAAACTACTCAGCTGGGTTCACTAATGGTCATTCCTGGTTATTTTTCCAGCAGCCCCCTATCAGGTTAGATCAATACACAGGTACACAAGTCCTGATAATCACCGTAGTTACAGTAACTATGTTAGTGATCAGTCTACGTGCAGTCTACATGTTACTGATGCATGCCAGCGGACCTAGATTATATAGGAGCTCATTTATCCAGCGTATTTTTATGCAGCGCGCTGAGCTCATTAATCTAGTCTCTGTGACTCTTTTCTTAAGGGGAACGCTGATCACGTTAACAAAGAATATTGA
The DNA here is from genome assembly GCF_964199755.1 of Larus michahellis. NCBI lineage: Eukaryota > Metazoa > Chordata > Aves > Charadriiformes > Laridae > Larus > Larus michahellis. The sequence goes on along the minus strand of NC_133898.1, from coordinate 49,223,168 downwards.
CAGCAGCTACATGGCCTTTTTCAGCCAAGTAGTTTCTGCTGACTGGCACACCGCGCTAGCCAGCCGTTTCCTAAAGCATTGCTCCTGAAAGCTGCAGAGCGACAGCCTCCCAGCCAGCTGAATTTTCTGGGGGTTTGGTGTTTTTTACCTCCCATGAACTTCATCTTTTTTCTGGCTGAAGTTAACTCATTTGTGACAAAGATCTTAATCTCCAGGGCTCATAAAAATGCTGGTGAAGAGCAACTTTTCTTTATTTGTTTTTAGAATAGATTAGATCGTACCCAACAGCACTTCAAAGGCCAATTTATCTTACGATAACCCAGGGAGTTGCATAAATATTTGCAGGTACAGCTTGACCTTGCATAGGGGTAAGGAGTGCAATGTTTACCAAGCTTTATATATAAATACTTGTTAGTAAAATGCAGAAAAAGTCTGAAATTTTGAACTACATAGAAGCAAAATATAATTTTCAAGCTCTTCAGCACGGATTTCTACAAGCAACAAGGATGAAAAGCTGCACTGCAAATGTCGCCCCCCTCCACTTCCAAGTACAAGCTTAAAACGCCATACTAAAAGAGAGACCTGTAAAATTCAATCTCAAAAGCCCTTAACCCAATTGTTGTCTTCTGTTTTCTTTCAGCAATCTAAAGGGATGGACCTGAAATCACTATAGTAGAGAACCTCGGGTTCACGACTCTGGAGAACACCTTCCACACAAACTCTGTACTTCTTGGACCATGCAGTGCAATAGAAAAGTTAATCCAATCATGTAACTAAATCCCAGTGACATTAGTGAGAATCAACCCTGAATAACGACCTGCAAATCACATTCCAAATTGTGGAAAGATCCCCACATATCATTATCCACTTGCAAACACACCAGGAATATAAACAGCAAAATTTACAGCCTCACAGCTGTTTGACGCCAAACTGGCATATCAAAGGAATTTCGGGGGAAGGAGAAAAAAACAAAAAAAGAAAATGGGGAGGGGGGGGAGGAAAAAAAGGAAAGAAAAAAGGGTGAGAGAAAAAAAAAAAAGGAATTCTACAGTTGCTATTTAGGTAAGAGAAACTTAAGAAATACCCCTGCACTAAGAGCACTAGCTATCTGAGATAGCATCACTGTCCACACAACACAGGTAAATTCCCCTTCATCTGCAGGGCACAAAGGGCATAGGAACAACTGCCCCTGCTATCTCAGTTCTTATTCCAAGATTTATCACACCTGATGTAGCTCTGTAAAAAGAGAGGGAGGCTCAGGAATCCTTTTGCTTTCTCTATCTCATGGCTGCACAATGAAATAATAGAAAGTTACTACAATTTTATATTCCATCCACTAAGGAGAAGCTTAGTAGTTCAAGCACAAGTTATTAGATTAAAGGCAAGACTATTGTTCACAATAAGGAAAAAATATAATTTTCATTCCATAAATATGGTGACTTCAAAAATAACTGCTGATCATGTAACTGCAAAACAAACTTCAACAGCCCAGTTTTTGTCTAACACAGGTACTACACCCAGTCCAACTGTCAAGTTCAAAAAATTCTTGCCACCATGCCCAAATCTTCGATCCAAAAAATATCATCTCGCTTCTCAACGTTTAAAAATCCAAGGAAACAATGGCTGAACCAATGTGACATTTCACAACGACAATCCCTTTACACAATATGTTTATCATCAGCATACAGGTTATGTGCAAGTAGTCCCAGCAAACCATCAAAGCTCCAGAAAGCCTGAGACAGAAAGATGAGACCTACCTACTATTTCACCTCTTCAGATAACTTTAAAAGATAGTTGTGACCTTTTAAAGGAATGCATGGGGAAGTTTGATTATTCCACTTAAATCCTGTTCAAAATGAATTTGAACTGAATTGTAACATATTAAAGTAGAGAAAACGCCTCCGAGAAGCCTGTCACCTTACTACCTGCAGGACAGAAACGTTTTTCAAGTTGTTATTCCCAGTTTTCTGTCTCGCTGCACTATCTTTAGCGTTTAGCTGTGCAGCAGCTTACGGCCCCGCACACTAACAATTACCGCCAGCAGCAGCTGGGCAGTAAGATTTATCCCTCCACCAGTGCGAACCAGCCGGCAGGAAAAGCAGCCACTTTCTTGCGCCTTCACACCCGCCAGCTGACGGCAGAGGCACAAGCTCGCTGGGCAGAGACCCCACATCACCGCCCGCGGAAAGAGGTACCTGGGCTCCAAGCAGATCTTTCGGAGAAGGACGATTTCCCTCCCCTCCCCTCCGAAGACAACGACGGCGGCACCCAAAGCCCGAAGCCGACTTTTGAGGACAATCGAGTAACTCCACAAGCCACGGCCACCCCACCGCCGGCGGAGCGCGACGTTGTTTACCCACAGCCAACGGAGGCAGCCGCGGGTTTCCCAGGACACCAGAACCGTCGCAGCGAAGGAGAAATCCCCGCACAGAAGCGCCGCTACCCGCCCACCGGGCTGACACCCCGGCCAGGGCCGACCCGCCCCGCCCCGCCCCGCCCCGCCCCGCCCCGCCCTGCCCTGCCCTGCCCTGCCCTGCCCTGCGCACCCCCCGCCGCCGCCGGTGCAGCGGCCCTCACCCCGCCTCGCCCCACACGCCGCCTTCCCCCCGCCTCCCGCGCAGCTGCGGGGTCTCGCCCGGCGCCGCCGGGGCACTCACCGTGCGGAGGCGGCGGCAGGCAGGCAGGGAGGCTGCTGGCAGCCCGGCTCGGCGCCCGGCGGCGGCACATGGCCGGCGCTGACGGGCGGGGCGGGGCAGCCGCGGCCAACGGCTGCCACCGCCCTCGCGCCTCCCGCGGCGCGGGCCTCCACGCGCGGCGGGCGCGGCCGTTAACAGCCCGTGGAGCGCGGGGCGGGAAAGCGGGTTTGGCCGTGAGGGACGCTTGAGACGCCGGCAGGGCTCCGCACCCCGCGCCGTCCTGTCCCGCCTTCCAGCGTTACCTTCCTCCGTCCCGAGCAGCGGCACCCGGCAGCAGCGCGCTGGCGAGCGCTTGCTTCCTTTGTACCGCTGCAGCCGCCTACTGACCCGGTTGCGGCAGGCGACAGGGATCGAACGGTCACCCAGGTATCTCTGAAACATCGAACGGGCAAAGCCCGTACGACACCACGGTTTTGGGTAAGAGCCCACACTGCCTGCCCCTTCCTCACACCGAACGAAGGAACGATAAAGTTAAAAAAAAAAAGTTAAAAAAAAAGCCCATTGTGAAAATAAAGGAACCACTGTGGAAAAGAGGCCTCTAAGACCTTGTCAAAGCTAGTATGTCAGAATAAAGGGATACAGCTTTATAGGTCGATTTTTAGATACTTCTCCCTTACAACTTTGAGAGTCTATCATAAAGGTCAGTGGCAGTTAACCTGCCAATTAACATTTTTAACTGAAAAAGCACCATCCAGGAGCACCATCACCAAAATCTCATTAATTTTGTTCCCTAATAAGGTGGCTGCTCCTTCTGGAAAGATGCACTTTTGTCACCCTTTTCTCTTACCTGGCTATCAGCACTTTTTCTCATTCCATCTTAACAGAGCAGAAGCATTTTCAAGTCACGTTTATTTTTTTATACAAAAGAGAACAGTGAAGAGCCCTGTTGTTAAAGGTGCTTTGGAGCAAGGGCAGCCTCGTCAAAGACTGAGTCACTGGCTTTTTTGGGCTGTGGCTTGGGAGAAGTAAATGCAGCAGGAAGAAGGTAAACATTACTGAATATAAATAGGTAAGTTTATAGGCTTGCCTTAGCTAGAGTTCCAGACACTTATTGGGAAACTTCACTGGCCCGCACTGCTGCTGTTTGATTCATATTTAATTGTATTATTGTTCTACAAAAGACTCTATTTACCAGACAAAGGATTTACATGCTATTAGACAAAGAACACTTACTAGACAGTTCAAATAATCAATCACCACTGATTTACACAGTATTTTTACCAATGTATTCTAACAATTTTATTCTTTAAGCTAAAATATAAGGGTGGAAATGGTTGTTTTAAAATGTGTTTTCATCATATATTATATAGACATGTTTTCCTTTTAGTCTGCAGAAACTCACATGTTCCACCACAATCAGGAGTCCCCTACCAGAGTTGGCCTATAGACCTTGATTGCAACACCTACCATGAATTTCTGTTCCTTGAATCTACATGAACTAGCCCCTAATGAGGCTTATATGGGCCTTACTCAATTGCATTAGAGTATGTGGATTTTCTAAATATTTTTTTTCTGGGAATGCTGGCTCAAAGCTGGAAACAGTGAGCAAGCTCATGTTTTTATGCAGCTACTTTATGCTGGGTTGCCCTGGATAGCTACATCAGACTAGTCACGTACAGGTCTTAATCCCCTTTCAAAAGTGACCAGCCCAAATTGTGAAATACGCATCACAGCCTATTACAGAAATCCAGATGCAAAATCAGTGGTTTTATGACCCTACTCCAGCGCAGTAATGGCAAGTAAATCTCTACACAGAGGTCATTTGTCAGTAGTTTTTAAGTTACTATAGTATCAAAGAAAACCATGCTGTCTGTACCTCTAGAAGCTTAACTAATGTTCCAGTGGATATTTTTGAAGGCCAGCAGATCTTTCAAATAGTGTTTGTTTTATATTTTTTGTGATAGAGTAGCAGCATATGGAAATGACTTCTATTTGCATATGCACAAAGAAAAAAATAAGCCAATACAGCTTTAAACAAAACAAAGCATGAAGAAGAGAACTAAAAGTTTGTTAGTAGCTAAACCAGATGATATTTCCCCCCCACTGCTCTCTAGAGTTCTGTCCACAAACTGCATAGTAAATCCTGCAATCATCATAAAAATCAAGAAATCCTGGAAGGGGAGGAAGCTCTTGCTCAGTATGAAGGAACTCTTTCTCCAAAGATAGATGTGGTTTAAATGCAAAGATGATCCTTAAAGTGGATGTTGCAGAGTCAAAGTTGAAAGGTGTTTTTACCACAGAAACCATTTTTCCTGCAGAAAATTCTATGATGTTTAATTCAGTTCACAGATACAGTTCTCTACTGATTTTGTTTTGTTTCTGCTCTCCATTGTCATGGGCTTGTCTAAACAGTGGATTCTCAAACCTGAGATCAGGGTTCCCTTTTTCAGTAATGGTTTGGAGATTCCCTCTCCTCTCCCCACCACAAGTGACTATCAGGCTACTGCCTCCCCTTCGCTTTCTCACCATGTATCTCCACACTCAGAACATAATGATCTGTGTTTACCACAGAATCCTGCAATGGGAATCAGACAGACCTTGTTGCATGAACCTCTCCCCAGCTCCCGGCATCGAAGGGGAAGAGCCTTGCATCCTGTGTCAGAAGCCTCCCAGAGCTGCCAGTCTCCAATTTCCACCCAGCACCTTTTCTTTATTCGCCCAGAGAATCCATAGTGGAGCTGCTTTTCTGCCTTTCCTTAGCTCAATTAAGTTTTCAGGGAGGAATGTCTCTAAGAGCCATCACTTCATCTGAATGTAGCCACACATCCTATGGGAAGGAAGGACACATGCGCCAAGTGATACGCCCAGGGTTTCCCCACTTCCAGTCTTATACCTCTCATTCAGTTTGACAGACACGTGATGTAGTCCATAAACAGAACTTCCCCACTTCATGATTTTTAAAATGAGACATGAGAACCAGCAGAAATTGATCTGGAGCAAGGTATGTGAGATCTGTCCCGCCCCACCCCCCCCCCCCCGCCAAAAGAGAGGTGAAACTAAGCCAAAACCATGTTTCTAATGATCTCAAACAACTTGGTACAAAGATCTGTTTATTACCCAACAATGTGACAGTGTATATACAAAGACAGTGTGGCATGTGACATTTACAGGAAATTTCAGTACATCATGCACAGTTACTATTGCAATGTTATTTTAATAGTTCCGGAATGTTAAGCTGAATAAATATTCCTTGCTCCAAAAAAATCATTTTTACTTTTACATAAAAATATATAATATTGCACTCTTTACAAGGCCAGCAATTTTGCATATTGATTTGTAACAAGTAGAATTCTACTTTATAAAAATAAGCCTTTGTGAGCAACACCCCAAACCAGGGAGCACAAGAGCAACCCAAACCCACAATATTTGTATTTTTTTCCTCTTAAATAAAGTACATCACTTAAACATGAGCCAGGAAGCTTTTCAGTCTGTATTTGGGCTTTACATTAACATCTAGACAGTGACAAACATGACAAAAGCCATCCCATACAATGGTGCTGCAATATACGCAGTTTAAAATTCAATTCATACAGTATGTAGTCACTTACTTAACTGACTCAAAGATCAGCCTTTGTGTCATGGACTATGAGAATATTTTTCTGAAGTTTTTCTAGTTTGAAAAGTTCTTCAATCAGGAAGTTGCAAGAATTTCTGAAGACAGGAATTTTCAAAAGAAGTATAAAGATTTCTTGTGTGTATGTCATCTTCATCACAAATTGACAGTTTCATATAAGTGTTTTGAAGGTAGATGAACCTTAAACATGAGAAGATATAGCAGTTTGTCTGTATGGCAATAGCGGAACATGTCAATGATGGAAAGGCAAAGCAATTTAAAAGAAAAATGTAACTGCATCAGACTTGCGTAGCATTCTTGTTTTACTATTTGCATGACTAGTAGGCACTCATTCATGGTGTCAGGTTTAGAGGTCTTCAGATCAGTCAACTGAAATGTTAATTTTTGATACGGCCTAAGAATTCAAATTTGTTAAGCCTTAAGCCTTTCACAATTGAAGCTTATTCCCCCCCCTGCCCCCCCCGCCCCAAAAATAGCACCTAGGAATAAATAACATATTTGCACAGTGCATCTGTGTAAACTCTTTTCCAAATCATCTGATGCCTATGAACATTGATTATTCAAGCAGTTAGATTCAAACATTTTACAGTGTATTGAACTTCAATGACACTAGAACAGGAGCACATCTGTGCCTTCTTTAACACCTTTTTTTAGAGCTCTGGAAGATAAGCTGTGTGTGTACGTAATATATACTCTGCCACAGAATAGCAATAGCTAAGTGTTTCAAAGTGAGGGAGTTAACACTACCTTAAAAAAAACAAAACCAAAACATGATCTAACTATTGCTTTGTGATGCCATGAGGTGTCTACCCATCACTAAGACAAGTATTTTATTTTTGCCTTTTGTAAAGACTATTACATTAACAGAGAAGATGGCAAAAATTACAAATAGATAACAGAAGTTCATTTTTTAGCATTACAATACCATAAGATGGTGCAAAAATCACCTACTGAGTTCTTTGCTTCTCAAAAAAAGCAATTTTAAGTGGTCTTGGATTTTTAAGTTTTGGGTTGCTTATCCCAGAGCTAACTATACCACACTCAACTTATCAGATATACATATGCTGACATTTTAATAGATATTTACAGAACTTTACACTGCTGATATTTTACAACATAAGGGGAATAAGCATTATCAATTTTTTTAAATACTTCTGTCCAAGAAGTGATTTAAAAAATACTATTATGTTTTATATTGCAGCATTTTGACTTGTATGTTAGAGCATTTATGAATCACTTTGCTGGTATTGGAGTATATGACCAGAGCTTCCTGGTGACCTGGATATGCTTCAGGTTTGTGCATGCACATATGCAATTTTACAACCACCTCAGACTGCTCTTTTTAAAAACTGATTCAGTCATTCTAGAGACATTCAAAGGACTTCAAAATCCAGTTAAATATGAGATTCTATGATCTATTTTGGATTTAAAGTGCATCAGAGACATGAGTTAGCAGCAAAAATAGTCATCACCCAGCCGCATAGCTGCTAAGGAATGAATAGAACATGGGTAACTTCAAGCGCTGCTGGTCCTTGCGACACCAAGCTATAACATTTCCATCACTATTAGCTGTGAACAAGTGATGCCCATCACAGGAAAATGTAAGGCTGAAAAACAAGAAGACAATCTATTTTTACATCAGCTTTGGCTATTTAAAATGCTAGAAGACATTAAAAATCCATAAGAGTACAGCCAACAAAGATTAGCTCTCAGGCAAGACCCAGTGAGTACACTAACATGGTAATATGCCTGCACATACCTGCTTATTTATTTTTGTAACAAAACAGGCTGAACTACAGCTTTGTCCAGCACTTCAACATGCCATGCAGTTTAGTATTCATGTCTTTGCAGCACCAAAGAAAAGGGTAGGATCAGTAGCGGCATCCTACTCTTTCCCTGGGCTGCCCCTTCTACTGAAAGGAAGGCTTTTCAGCAACAGAACTCAGTGCCCTCTGAACTTGCTTGCTGACAAAAGCAGAAACTAAATCCATCAGATTTCATGGCACAGCATAGGACTTTTGTTCAGCTGGGCATTTCTTAAGCTATAACAGTAGTAAAGCCCTTCAGCTATGCCACGTGTAATGTTAGAGAGCGTGAAGGTCAGCATCCATTTTCTGTCTTATTTAAGCAGGAAACTTTAAATTATTCAATAGCCACTAAATCATTATCAACAAGCCTTTGTGAAATATGCTTCTTAAAGGAGGTAATAGAAAGACAATAACTGCTATCAGACACTGTTTTTTGTTTCTAAAAATGGTGATCAGCGGTTTAGGTTTTGAATGATACTTCAGCAATGGTCAAAACAAAATTTTTCAGAGTAATTTGTTACTATGCTAACATTAAGATGATAAAATTTTGGCATAATTCTAAGACCTCTGTGCAGGGTACTGTATCACTGGGGATATCAAAGACTGACTCCTTTGACTATGTTCTGAAAACACTTTGGCATGAGAATAATTCTGCTTATATAAATCATGAAGGGGACTCAAAGAAAATTACACGAGCACTCCAAAATGGCAGCTTCCACGCTCCTCTGAGTTTCCTTTGCTCCCTTCACCACTCCCCTCCAGCATCAGAAAAAAAAAAAAATGGTCAGGGAAAACACAGTGTTTTCATTTATTTCCGAGGGAGAAAAAAACCTGTCTGAGTCTGACAAAGTTAGTATTATCTCATGATTTTTAGACATATTCTGGGGAAAATATTAAACTTAAGAATAAGAAGAGTAGCTATTGTTCAGTTCTCAAGGGAATCCTGCTAATTTCTATCTGCTAGCAGCAGAACCTAGTTATTACTGTCATTACAAATACAGTACACTTGTGCACATTTTGCTTTCATGAATAATTAGTAGGATTGCATTGCTCTTTTTAGACATGGGTCTTTACCTCCTATTCTCGTGTCAAATCCATATTCAATACTCAAGGCTACTTTGTTGTAGTTTTTTTGGGTTTTGTTGCTGTTTCACACACACAGACACACCCCCAAGAGAAAAATCCATTTATTGTATACTTAAAATCTTTTTACCTTACAATAGGTTTGGCTGACTTCGAAAATGTGATTTCTCGTACTGGCTTCAAGTCCCACGTACTCCACAGTCTGAAAGTAAGATTAATTTTTCTTCACGTCTAATTTTACATTTAATTTTTCAGTGAAAAACATAACCTGTTTAGCAACTAAGATTGGAAACTGAACAGCAGCTTGCTCACATTCTTTAAAGCCCCAAATCCGCATGATATTTGGCTCCATGCTCTCAAACTGTGAGCTTAAGTTATAAAGCATTTTAAAAAATAAAAGTTTTAAATGCTTACCTTACAACTCCATTTTCAAGCCCCCCTGCGATCACGTTGACAGACACTCCTTCAGGCTGGTTAGAGAAAGCAACAGAGCAAATACTTTCCCTGCAGTGTACGTGTCCCACGAGATCACCATTAACTGTCCAAAGTCTCAAATCACTACCCCCTCCAACTGCAACAGAACATAGCATGGCAGTATTAAAAAAATAATACTAGACTACAGCTACGTCTATGAAACAGAATCTTTAAGTGTTAAAGAATTCAACTTCTTGAAAGATCAGAACATTTAAATGACTCAGAGTGATGTGTGCTGCAGTAAACAATTAACTCTTCCCTCCTTTTGTGACAGGGAACATGCAAACCACCGGGCCACTGCAGTGATTTAGAAGACATCACTTTGTATTTATGGAACATTGTACTTACAAAACATTGTATGAATTTACTTTTAATGATGAATTTTCTTGTACTAACAGGGAAGCACTAAGCGGGAATTCATACTATCTACTTCGAACAGCTAGTTCTTGTACCATGGCTTGCATTTTAAGCAAAATACTTAGAAGTAGCAAGTACAGTTGCCTTACCTGGTCATCTTGGATTATTTGATTCTATCAAAGAACTAATAACCCAGCTACTGCTTTGTTTTAAAAGGGATTGAAACTCATGTCCCTTACCAATTAAAGAATAAAATCTTTTCCAGAAAGAAAAAGTTTGCAAGCTACAGAAATGCAGTCAGAAGTCTCCATATCAGTTTAAAACCTAAATATTAGGTTTCTGAAACTGTTAGAATAATTTCCCCTTGTCCTTTAGTACTATAGAGTGTGCTATTTTGCCTGTTTTTCTTTTCCCCTCCAGATTTGGAACAGTAATAGTTTCAGTTCAGTCTATGGAGGACTACAGTAAGAGAAGGTGGCTAAAAGATACTTCAGACCTATCTTACTGAAGGGAAGAGAGAGAAAATTGGCCCCAAGTGAGAACTGGGTCAATAACTGTATTCTAACAATATGAATAAACAAAGCTAAGCTCTCCTCCTTCTTATTCTGTACCTCCTTGGATTGCTGGAACAATATTCTGTCATTTAGATGGAGCCTATTCCCCCTCAGTCTCAAGTAAACACAATACATACAGGTGTCCTTAGGGACAGCAAAATGGTGTGACGACTCTGACCTGGCCCTGCTTTACTGATACACAGCCTTGTAGCACAGTCTTCAAGTCAATGAGCACCCTGGTTTATAAAACACTCAAGACCCCACTGCTCAAATAGGTCTTAATACTGTTTCTGGACAAGAGCATTATGTGGAAAACATGACAGTACAAAACCTGCTTTAAAAATAAGATGGGGGAGAATCTGTAGGAGCTCTAATATAAATACCTACTATTTCTGCTTTAGTGTAGCTGTTATTACTCTTTGCTTAAAACTAGTGAATAGCTAAGCAAATCTGTTTGCTTCTGGGGATATGGAAGCATTTAAAGTGATAGAGTGGATAACAAAAATTCTGTTGCTGTGTAATACACTGTACTGCCCTGAAGAACTGTACCTTTGACAACAAACCCCTGTTAAAATGAAAGCAGCCAGTTTCATAGAATTTAGGTCTCCCAGGAATCTGTTGAAATTTCAAGTCTTTTCGTAAAGAGATCAACCCGTTAGCTTTTATATCTCGACATTTTACTCAAACACCTGGCTAATTATTTCTGGAGAAATTCATACATTACTACATTAAAAAAAAAAAGAACACTCCTATTTGACCAAAGGCATACTCGGATGACTAACACACACTCAGTAACTACTATAATAGCAACTCTCATGATTTATTTGGTTTGCAAGTCAAAACAGCTTTCTTGACTGCCAAATATACCTGAATCACAAACTGTTGCAATATCACCAGTTGTTTCGCTAGCCGAAACTGCAGTCACAGGACTCTTGTGTCCAGCCAGACTCTGGACGTAGCACAGCCTGAAGAAAATAAAGAGAACAAGCCTAAAGTTCAGACTCAAACGCAGAAAAGGTTCTTTGAGGAAAATATTTAAGAGTTACATTAATTTCAATGAACATTTTGCACGATGATGGTATTTTTCATATTCATTCTAGAATTCCAGTTCCCTTCGTAGAAAAACCAGTAGGGGTATGACTTCACATTAAGATATACATGAAGCAAATTCAGTTAACTTTAAAAGGGTGAAGATACCCAAAAGCTGCAAAATGGGTATTTAGAAGACAGACATTGGAAAAAAGTTACATATATACGTGTACCTGTTCAAATCCCATATGATGCAGGTTCCATCTTTGCTGACACTTATCATTATACTGTATGGTTTGCACACAAACAAGCTTGTTATTTCTGCTGTGTGACCATACAGATGAACTTGTGATTCCATTTCTATCTCTGAAGGCTGAAAAACAGCGAAATAAAACATGAACTCCCACAAAAACAAAAAAAATATATCTTTTTGTGAAAAGGATAAGCCTAGGGACAAGTTTAATTCTTAGATTTCAAAAAATGGTTACCATTGCTTTTAATGTCATCTGTTTAGCAACGTTGTTAGTGCTTTATTATGTTTAACGCTTTATAATGTGATAAGCCATACATATCGTTAACGTTCAACTTTTTGCTTCTAGTGCTTTAGTCTAAGCAAATATTTTTGATGTAGTCCAATGAATCAAAATGAAGAACCATTGTACTACCTCTGCCTCAGTTACACACCTTGAAATCAGCTGATTAGTTTTCTGCAAGACTGCTGTTTCCACATGACAGTCCTCAATATTTTAGCACCTAGACGAAGCACTTGGAAACATAGAAGGAAAACCCAGCTCAGCAGTTATCACTCTGTATACAGTAAATTACTGGGAATTCCTCAAGTTGGTGCCAAGTCCTTTAGTGATACCAAGTTGGAAAAATATGCAGGAAGTCAAGTGTAAATATAGAAACTGCTAGATAAAAATTAAAGCAGCAAATTTAACATGAAATGGCACTTCTTATTCAAGTTATGTCATTTGAAATGATTCAGACTTCCTGAAAATCAGAATATTAATCAGAATATTAATGTTTTAATTATGACAACCTGATGTAAAAAGATTAGAATTTTTGTAAAAGAAAGGAACATTTTTCTGCTTGTTTCCTCACACATGTCAGAGCACATTGTCTGCATTTTTGTATGAGGGTACAGGATGCATACAGCATATCTACAAAAAGCTCAAAAGTAGAAACAGACAAGATAAAAGTATAGGTATGCTTAACTCTTAGTTTGTAGAAAAGTGACGTGTCTTTTCTGTACTACAAGGGACAATATAATCTATGTGATATTGCGAAAGTCAATACACTTTGACAAAAGGAAGACCTGCTATTGTGCTCTTGCTACTGAGCATCTCATCCAAGTAAGACAAGTATGAAAGTATCCAGTTGTCATTCTCAGAACAGGGTGGTATCTCACATATGCAGATCCTTCTTTAACCGTTGCTCAGTTTAGAGAAAAACATTATACCCATTTTTTCCATAACAGCAACAACCAAGACTTCTGACTTTCTGAAGAACAACCGATTTTGATAACCCTTTTTCTGTGCTCCTCCCATGTCCTTCAAGTGTTTGCTGTTGATCTGCATTTCAACACCTGAACTGAAAACAGGATTCACCTTTAGCAGCTTCTTCTATAGCACTAATAGGAATGGTTTATTGATTCTTCACTGGGTTATAATAGTAATACTGTAATGAGACAAACTGGAATTTTAGCACCAACTGTATTAAGGTCTAATAAATTATAAAATAATTACCTCATGCCTAAAATACCATTCCTTTTTAACTTCCTGTTTGCTCTTAGATGACAACCACTAAAACAGTATCTAGATGGGAAAAACATGCAGGTATGTATCTACCTTTCAGTAGCAGTTCTTTCTGTTGGTTACACAAAATGATCACCTACAGCACTTGAGTGGAGAATTTAAGTGATCACTGCCCATTTTTACTCAACCAGATTATGAAAGTGCTCTCTTTCTGTTTGTAAGACAAGTCTAACAATCAGCAAGTGAAGGCTGGAGTAATTTGTACAACCAGAAAACCTTGGCTGAGGTTTTCATGAAGGTATGATTTATTGTCAAGATAGATCATAGTTCTAAAGCAGTACTTCATTAGGTTTTTTGACCATATTAAAGGCTAGGAAGAATAGAGCATCTGAAGCACAACACCAAGGTGTTTTTGTATTCTGACAGCATGCCTTTAAATTCCCATATCCAATTAACAACATGATATCTGTTTTATGCCTATGCATTGAATTTATAGAAATGTGAAACAGGGCAAAATATTCATATTTCAAGTACTGCATTATAACAGCCTGTTCACTTTATCACCGAACAGCTGACAAGATGCATACAGAACAGATGCTAGGAAGCACATTTGCATTCCCTGCAGCTCTGACTTGGGTAACTGACTCAACAACAGGAGCTACAAAATTGGCGCAAGGTCAGTCTGCCTGGGGCACGTAAAACTGTCAGTCCTGAGAAATTCAGCAAAGATAGTCTCAAAGACAACATCTGTGCAGCTAAAAAAAACCCCAAACCTCTTTTTTCTAGGAAATGCAGGGAACTAAATCATAACCCCACTCTACTAGAGTTTTTTAGCATTGCAGAAGGCAGGTATATTGAATTTCTGTTTTAGTACCTCAAAAAAATCTTAACTGGAATCCAAGTCTCAGTACAGGTTATTTACAAGCTCACTATTCTGGTGAGCTGTTAAGGTGCCTGACTTATGATCCAACTGATTGAAGCTTGTAGGCTTCAAGCTCTACTTCATTTTTTAAACTCAAAGTGCTGCTTGAGCTCAGGAAGTCTGAGTGGCAAATCATCAGAAACTGCAAGAAAGCGAAGGAAGAAACCACTGTATGTTTGTGCTCTTCCCAGTCAAAGCATCTGCTGTTTGCCACTATTGAAAACAGGAAACTGGGTAGGCATAACAGATCATACCAAGGCTCCCTCTAGCCCATGCTAATGCAGTGATTCAAGAGCATCAAGAGTACAGTACTACAAATGTGTCTGCCAATACCTGTATCTGTATCAAGCTAAATTTGATAAATCGGTTTAGTTGTTGCTAACTGCTAACAGGGGCAATCCTGTAGGCACCTGAAATGACCTGTCAAGAAAGTTACAAACTCGTTAGAACTATGAAGAGTGGAAGTTACTGCTGGAGGTGGTCAGACAGAAGCTCAAAAACTCAGTCCGAACTACAAGATGAATTTGGAGTTCTATTTGTGTTTTCATACCATACTTATAACCACATAGCGTCAGGGCAATTTCTACTGGTATCTCAGTATCTTCCACTAATGCATTAAGTAATGCAAGTTACTTTCCTCCCTTCCCTCCTCACAGCTTTTCCCCTTGGGGAATATGACAAAGTGAAGAGGCTTAGTTGTTAAGATATACACTGTCAGAGATTTCATCCCAGCTCTCTGTAGTGTAAGTGCCTTTTGCATTTGAAATGTTATTTGCTTTGGGGAAATGCATTCAGTTTCAGTTAAGGCTTTGAAAGGCTCCGTTTCCATCACAGAAAAAGTTACTCCTTAATGTAGGGAGCTTCATTGTGCCAGAAGGGTTCAGTTCCAAGCCCTAGCCTGCACACAGTCAGAGCTGTATGTGTAATCAGTTGTGCACCCAGATAATGAGGGCTGACTAAAAGCTAGCAGTATGTGAACAACAGCTTAAGAAAGACCCACAAATAAACATGCTGAGATAAATCTGTTTAACAATGTCAAATAGGATCCTTCAAAAATAAATACTAAACAAGCACTCAATCTTTTTAGCAATTGTCCTGAATACAACATATTCCCCTTTTCTCACTTTTCCTGTTAAAAAAAGACTGTACTAGCGAATATAGCTAAATCCTTAAATATAAATCCTGTCCAATGGAACTTACCGTATTGCTAGTGAATCTGTTCATATATGCTGTGATGACACCAGATTTACTACCTGTGAACAGCTGACAGCTGTCTGGCACCCAAGCACAACTTGTTACCTTGGAAAGACAAAACAAAGCCAGAAAAAATTAGAACAGAAACTATTCTAACTGCTATTTTCATTATGTCACAGCATTTGGTCAAACTGATTCTTTATTGGTTATCCTAAGGAAAGCCACGTAAAATACCTAAGCTAAAGAAATCCAAGAGTTAAAATATAGCCGCTTTAGGTCAGATTTGCTATTAATTCAGAATCGACGGTAAAGAGGGAAATTCTATGTAGCCTAGAATTCACAGCTAACGAACAGTGAACCACCGCAGAGTTCTAGATCTACAGCCACAACATCAGCCAAAATCTCTTTGGTAGAATCTTGTAACTGAGATTATGCAGTGTTCCCTGACAATCTTTTTTCAGAGGAATCCTAAACTGTAGTGGAGTTCTGCTTCTAGTGTGAGGCATCTATAATTTTTTCTTGTATTCATTTTTCTTGGCCCAGAAGGTAAGCTTTTAGAAACCCACACCAATATTCCATAAGAGGGCAAAGCTACAAAAATCACATGCATTCCAAAGGCATCTTTACCTAGTACAGGAACACATCCAGGAGCAAGATACACTGGAGCAATGAGGGACATGTTCCAAAGGAGAATCAAACAGATTAAAAATGGTTCTGTTTGGATGCTTATCTCCAAGAAAAATGAAAGCAGAAGTGCCTACTGCCAAGTCAGGCCACCATTTAACTAGCAATATTAAATTGGAGACAAGAGATTGATTTTATTTTTTTACCTGATGGAACTGTGAGCTCTGTATAAAATTTACTGGAGGTTCGCTTTGCTTGCTTTTCAGTCGTAAAATGTTATCGGCATATCCCCAGCTCAGGATAGCTGACCACTGAATATCAGTACTGTGCATGCTTCGCACACCTGAAGGAAGACATAATATTGTGTCACATACGCAACCAAAGAGGTGATCACTGATAGTCAACAATAAAAATCGCAGGTTCACGTTTTACCACAAGCTAGAATGTAAAAAAAATTCCAAAGTTTCAAAATAAGGTATCTTCTGTTAGGCTGTGGCTTTCTCTGTAATGTGCTATAAACAAACAGTTTTCAGAGACTACGTAAACATTCAGTGTTCTCCAAAGACAGTTTGCAACCTGGACAAAAGTTTTTTGAAGAAATGTTGCATCTATTGATAGTGGAGAAACAGGGAAGCAGCTGACAATACTTGCCAGCTAGAGAAGTGATTGTTCATAATTTCAAGGAGAATGTTACTTATTTTTGTTAACTAAATGTGAAACTGTTTCTTTTTAAAAAAACCTTCACTAGTACACATTACAAAGAAAACAAAAGAAGAGTACGAGAACCTGTTTGTACATTATCAATAATAATCCCTCCAAGGAGTTTATCTGAAAGCAGAAGATCCTTCACCTCTGCTTTTTATTGATAACTTTCCTCATTCTCTGCCTTTAAAAAAACCCCATTCCTTTAATTCTCCTGTTGTGACGTGTTCTGTTCATCTGTTCTTTGACTGAATCTACTGGCAAGTTCTAAAATGAAATCCTCATGCTTCAGTCACTTTAATGAAAAATATCAACTTAATTACAGGACGCCTCTATGTAGTTTTGACAATTACAAGTAAAATCCAGCCTCCAGGAAAGATACCACCCATGTGGAATCTGTTACCGGATTTATAAAAATCAATCTTTGGCAAAAATAACTACATTTGGGAAGTTTGCTGAAGAATGATAGTAGCATTAGATTTAGGTTTTTTTATGGCTCATTTTCACACATATTGTGCATGTAGAGAATAAACACAAATTCATACCTTGCTCCTTGCTATATATCATCAAAAGGCAGAACTTGCGGGACAAACCACAGATAGCTTTAGTTGGCAAAGCCTGGAGAGAGCCAAACCTTTCTCCATGTGGCTGGCTAAAGCAGACGACAGGATCTGGAGCACTTGGGGAACCAACATATTCTCCCCACTTCAAGCCTTTTATCCATGGTAATGGACTCTAAAAGAAGCACAAATACGGTTCAAATTAAAAGGGGGTGAAAAGTTTTTGGAAAAACATTGTTTCATTAGTAAGGAAGAATAATTCATATCACATTCCCATAAGCAATCACATGGTAAGGACTGCTGAAGTATTCTAAAAATACTAGAAAGACAAGTATGAAGCACTGTACTATCATCAGCTAAATCATTAGCTTTAAGGGAGGTCTCCCACTTCTTTAAAAGCTGAGATAGCAAGCTGGCAGTTCAGGCAGTGTAGTGAAAACTACCACTTTCTTTAAATGCAGGGAGATTCAGTTTCTCACTGGACTTTACGGAAAGCAGGTGTTTGAAGTGGAGAAAGTTGAACTGTCCTACAGACAATGAAAAAGTCTAGGATGGAAGAAAGCACAGTATGTGTTTACCTACTATAGGTTTGCATTCAGATTCCAGAATTCATCACTGAAGTAGAAAACTGGTTAAGTGAAATGCTTTCCAACACCCATTTGCTATAAACTAAGATACGAATTTATCTAGGTTGACACAAAATATATCACAAATGCATAAAATGATTTTCACTATCACTTTACTAGTTTTGTGTATTTTCTTTACAGTACAATATGGGCAGTAAGTTGCAGTTTTAGGAAGGAAACTGTAAACGTAAGGATACAATAATTACAGCATATTACAGTTAATTAAACCATCTTGCAAATCAAAATGACATACTGGATATATTATTTCTTTAGTGTGTTCTCTGGTTTCTCTGAAAGCAAACTGCACTAGTAATCCCATGGCAGCAGGAAGTTCTCCTTCCATGATAAGCCTGGATCCAGGTCTGCTAACATGTGCTGCATGGAACAGCTGGCGAGGGGTTTGCCCATATGTTTTTATCATTGTTTCAAGGGCTCTTCTCTGAACAGGATCCTCAACAGCAGAAACATCCATCCCAAAATAGGTCTAGAGATGAGGAAAAAAAAGGGAGAGAGAAGAATAAGCTGATCCAGTTTGTCTTTCAGAAAGATTTCTCAACTCATGCACACAAATTTAGAGGCAGACTCTTCAGTTGTTTGGTTAAGACTTAGACCAGAAGCCATCCCAACAACGGCTGTGCTGACTAAAGAGCCACTGAGAACAGTAACCTTGTCACCACTTCTTTATTGGAGATAGATACCACTAAGATTTATCATGTGAGCTGCTCCTACATGTATTCCATGACTAATTTGTGTCAAAGAGGTTTTCTTAGTTGACCTTTACTAATCCGTACAAAACCAGAGTAGTTGCTGATGATAAACAAAAAATTGAAAAAGTTTGGTTTTTGTATCTCCTCTTAATTAATGTATTAAAGCCCTAGTTTGGGGTGGGGAGGGAGGAAGAACCTTCATATTGCAGGAGAGTGGAAGTTCTTCTTTCCTCTACTTGTCTTTTTCATGTCTCTAATTGCGTACCAAACACTTTTCCTCAGTCACGCTGACAAGGGCCTTGACTTTTTACTTTAAGAAACAATGAACGCTCACCCAAACTTAATATTTGAAGTTTAAGGTAATAACTAAATCAATACTTAAGCACAATAAAGGGAAAAACAAAGCATTTGGATGGCTACTTGAAAATAAAGAACCACCACTGCCAAACACCACTGTTTTATTAGCTCTTCCAGCTATAGAATGAACACTAAACAGAAGGAACACATTTGAATGCATTTGAAACCAGGACTGCCTGGCTGCGCAAACCTTGTGGTAGTATGGACTGAAGCTAAAGAATACAGTCTAAGATATTAATGTTAAGTAGTGAAACTCTGGAATTTTTTACATTAAATGAAGACTTATTGGAAATTAAATTTACTGGAGGAGAAACTAGAGGGACAAACCAAGATTTACAAGAAAGGAAGGGAACACCACAAATAATGAGCTCAGGAAAAACTGAACTATTTGAATTGTATTGAAAGCTGCATGTTTGAATGAGATGGAAGCAGGTACATACAAACACAATGCCCATATACCACTGCAAAAAACTCTGTATCTGATCACCCCCATAGCTATCTCAAGGCAAGAAAGATGAACGCAAATTCCCAAAGTCTCACAACAGTCCCTGGGATCTTAGCAGTTCTGCACTGAAATGGTTAAAGCCTTTTCTTATTTTTCAACACTTCATGAGCAAGGGATCTTGCTTCAATGCTGGATGTTTTCCAAGCATGTTAGACTGAACTTCCCCCCATTAAGTTACCAAGTACAACGGACAAACACAGTGCTTAAATACTTACTGCAGGATGAAAGACATTAATAGCCTGAACAGAGGCCTTGCCTTTTTGCTTATAACCAAACACCAAGTCAATCCAGTGACAGATTGTCTGGGAAACATGGTCAGATTCCAAAGCCTGACGATGAATCAAGATGAATAGACGAGGATCATTACGAGCCCAGGGTGGAAGATTGACATGGTTAACTCTGTCACCATTTTGCCGTACTCCAAAATCAAATCCTAGAAACAGGGGAGTAAGTGTTCCAGCATTTTAGTTGACAGTAACTTTGAGGAGGTCTTTATAGGGTTCTATTAAAGCTAACTATTAAGCATAGTGATTGCTGATCAACAAAGCAGCACCATTAACAAGTCCCCCCCAAACACATTCAAGCTGTACATACTGATTCAAATGGAAAAATCAGACAACAGGAAACTCCTTTGCACCTCTGACAGTTATAAAAAAAAACAAACTTCCCTTAAGTTCTACAGAACAGCTCTTGTAGCATATCCTGCAAGCTTCTCCCATATATCTACTGCTTAGCATACTCAGTCAAGAGATATAAATGTTCTCAGTTTCAACCCATAGGCTCAACCATACAGCTGTTTTGGGTATATAGTTTTGGTATCCTCTTAGTATACCTTCTCTGTTAACTAGAAAGTCGGGAAGGTAGAAAAATTCTGGGATAAGTTCCTTTACGTCAGTCATTGATTCATACGAAGAGAGTCGCCAAGTTGTATTGGTAGAGTGAAAAGTTCTGTCTGGGATGTCAAAACTTTGATCTGTAAAGAAATCCAAACTGAATTTGTTACATCGATGATGGACACAATAACAGTTGCACATCTGCAACTTCAAGTTAACTGCTCTCCAGTTAGCTGAGAACATTTAGAATTCTGTCTCAATTACTATGTGTTACACATGGACTGCAAGTCAAATATAGTTGACCTTTTTATTCTACATACATGCTTTATGGTCTAGCTTGATAATTTCAAAATGGGCCTACTGTGAAAGCATACCAGATTTAGTTTTACTGAACTCAGCTACTTGGAATTGATGAACTATGCTAAACAGAGTAACACAGCATTCCTGGATCACTGGGACAAGGCCCGGCTGTGAAATATACAAGTGCAAGCAGAAGTAACCTTACCTTGATAGGCTAAAAACATTTTAGTAAAAGGTGGCAGCCTAACTAGGAAATGAAGCACAGTTCCACTATTGGAATAATGAGATCCATAGTGATATGGTTGTACAGGGGGCATCGGATCATCTTCTCGTGCTCCTTTACGGTACTCTTCTTCCAAATACTAGAAAAGTAGTACAAAAATAAGTCATAAGCCTCCGACTTAGTCTGCCTTACAATAACTTGTCTGCATTGTTTAGGAATAAAACTTAAACTTTTAGAGCAACATTTAAAAGTGATTTGGAATCAAATACATTTAAAGTGTCTAAAGACATGCGATTGCTTTCACAATCCAGTTTGGTATGAAAGTCTTAAGCCACTATAAATGACCTGTTTTCCATTATTTATTACTTTTGGTTTTCCTCTCCTGCCTCTTGTTTTCTAACACTGCAGAGTGTTATATATATATATATTTATATATATATAAAATATATATATATTTATATATAAAAATAAATACAGGCTTTTCAATACTAAATGGAAAAAACATATTTGCAAAGAATACACTAGACCATGATGATACAGACATAAGCTTAAAGGTCCAGCTACAGATGCTTTCCATCCCCAGCATGTTATTTCCTACAGCCTTTAAAATATTCTAAAGGGCAAAAATTAAAAAGCATTGTAATCACAGTAAAGCATTTAAAATCGAGTACTTGAGGGAAAACAGGTTTTCTGTTATCAAAAAGAAAGAACAGCCACAAGTTCCACTGGAGTAATTTCAAATAAACAGCACTAAGTTATCTTCCTGATCTTTAGAAATCTTTAAATATATGTATGTTTATATGTAAAAATATATCAATTTAACCTCCTCAGCAGTATCACCTGGAAAGATTAAATTGATTTATGATTTCAGGTATGGGAACAGACAAAGGCAGGTTCCAAGCATGTTATAAAACAATTCCCAGGAAACGCAGCGTACTGGAAATGAAAATTCCAGACATAAAATATTGGATTTGTGGTTTCTTTTCCCCTCATCAATATATGTTAAAAAAACTAGAGCATCCATACCGTTTATACACCAGAAAAAGGCAAGAAGCAAGAGTTATCCAGATTACCTTATAAGTATCCACATAACGATCCTCTTTTTCTTTAGACTGCACAGCTATTGGTTTGACCAGATTTCTGTAACAGAAGTAGTACTGATATCTTGTCATTTTTATAAAGGTGCTGGTTCACACCATTCAATAATGCATTATTAAGAATAACACCTTTAGTATCATAAAAGGACAAGCAAAACTTAATAGCACTTTACAAGAGAGTTCAGAAAATAAAAAGACCACTTTTATTTAGTGCTAAAGGCAAACTCAGATCTACAGGCTACCCTATAGCATAGTAACAGGCAAGCAAATGCAAAACACTTCTCAAATCAGAGGCATCATATGAAGGCAAAGACTTTGTGCACACGAATGTGAAGTTGGCTTAACAGAAGTTTACTAGGGTGGGACAATTCAATCTATTCACAATTAACATAACATGATTTGTAACTGGCCAAATAATTTACAATATTATTTCCTTTTTATTTAATTGTTGGTAATTGGCCTGCAAGTCTTTAATCACATGAATTTTAACATACAGCTTTTATTTAAATCTGTGGACTGTCCATATTGTATTACAACAGTATAGAAGTCCAATTCATAGCATACTTTGAATATACGCGCTCATAATACTATGCATTTGATTTAAATGTCCGAGGTGAAGCAGCCACTTATTGTAAAAAGCCCTAGTTATTATGGATGAGGCTTGTCCCTGAATAGTTCCATCCACATACGTGTGCAGTTTAGTACAATAAAGTTAAAAAGCTATACTGGACAATCAGTTCAAGTATTTGAAAATAACCAGTTCCAAGCATTTCATATTACCTATATACTGATGGATCATTTAGGTCCAGCGTTTCATTGGTGTAGTCAGAAAGTATAAAAGGAAATACTGGATATTGCATGAGATCATTGAAGGAACGGCCCGCATGTTTGTTTAAATGAGTCAAATATTCAAAGTTAGTAATCTGTCCTGTGCACCACAGGTGGGTCAAAGCAGTGATATTTCCGTATTCCAAAAGGTTAGGCAAATTGTTAGTTAAGATGTTGTGGTACACATCATCACGGACCTAGAAGAAAATACCACAGATTTAATCGTATGATTTAAAAAGCTTCAAACTACCAAGACTTACTTAGTTTCTCTCAATTTACAAATTTCTGCTGTAATAGAATAATGTTTAGTATTACTAAGATTCTTTAATGTCTTAATACATCAGAGATGTGTTTTACAACATGATTGTGTTTGTCTAGAAGTCTAGCTGAGCAAAGTCTTTTCAAAGGTATTAAGCAGAATTTAATTAGTCCATGCAATAGGTCTCCTTAAAAACTAATGCATGAATGTAAGTGTTATGAAGACACAGCAAAATGCTTTGATCTATTATTATCTATCAGTGTGACATTACCTTTGTATTATCAAAAGCCAGGAGTAAAGTTCTGCCATTTGTTAGGAATATTTCCACAGCATTGTCTCTTAACTGCCACCAGCGCTTATGAACTTCCTTGATTTCCTCATAGGTCCAAGAAAATGATGCTGGTTCAGTTTCTCCATGAAAACTCTGCAGAATTTGTGATTGAAAAAAATTATTTTTAGTGGTGGATTTTCCAAACAAGAAACCCTTCAATGGGGCCAGTTTATAACCATACAGCATATCATTTTGCTGTGATGCTTTAAGACATTGTTGTGATTTTCTTCATGTATGTTTCCCATCCTCCACTATCCTCAAGGCAGCGGGCAGAACATCATGCATGCTTCCCTCAGCTGCTCCAGTTCCTTATCCAACACTAGCACATAATGCCATGCTTTCACTGGCTCTTAAGATAAAATATTGGACAGCCAACCAGAGCGAGCAAAGCTTTGCCATGAATCCATAAATCTGACAGTTCCACGAAGGACAAAGCAGCAAAATAGCTGGTAACATCTTAAACCACAGGAGCTGGGTGCTTAGTGTGTGCAAGGAAGAGCTCCCATAAAATAATTTAAGACTTTCAGCAGTATAACCCACATCTTGATTATCTTTTTTTTAAATGTCTGTTGGATGTATAAACTTAATACAACAGAGCCTTTGTATATCTCAGAAGGATTAGGTCAGTTCCTGTTTCCTCCATGAAACAGTCCTCTCTTGTATAGGATAAGGGGGGAGCTAGAACATCCTATATAATGGAAAATTCAAGAACTAGAGTACAGCACAATTCATACACTTGTGAGTTTCTGTACTTCCTAGTGCTCCAGCTTCCAGTAAGGCAAGGTGTAAACCAAAGCAAGCTCTGCACGCTTATGCTGATGAACTCAGAGCAATGGACAGCAAGGTGCAGAAGCCTCCCCACATCACCCCCTCCTCATTCCTCTCAGCCCCAGACCCACGTCTTTCCTGTTTTCTGCTGTCACCACTGATTCCACAGCCAGGGGCAACAGAAACAACACTGAATCCAAACTAATCAATTTGGCTGGCCTAGTCCAGAGACGCCTAACTCTAGTACTCCAGCAATCTCAGTGACAGTAGATAAAAGCTACTCATGGTCATAGTTTGGAAAAATTAAAGCTGGACAATATGCTGTAATACTTACCGAATTTTCAATTGTGTCTGAAGCATTATCTTCAACAAAATACATGCCACATTTTCCTGCAGGAAAAAATAGTTACAAAAAGGTACATGATATTACTGTTTGTATAATGCATCTTAATGTTATATGAACAGTGTCCAGATGTTAAGAACACTAAGAATACTACCCGGGCAAGACAGCAGTTGACAAAAACAGAACTTAGCATTCCACATCTTTTAGCCAGTGGTCTGCAACTTTAAAACTTAACTACAGTCCAAATAGCACTCATGCTAACAGTAGGGAAGAAAGGCAAAACTGATGTATATAATCCATAAGAAGTCAGGCAACAGCTCAATTACTTTATAAAAAAAGTCAGCCATGTTTATACATACAGCAGAATCTTAGACAAAAAGGATGTTTTAGGACTAAAAATACTACTTACCTAGCAACAGTTCACCAGCAGTCTCTCTAGAAGGTGCTACGCTTATACATCTTCGATTAACTCTGAAATATTTAAAGTGTATTATTGCTTATGGATTTATGTACCTTTTGGCACACACTTATGTCACTTGTGGGTTTTTTTTTTAATGTTTATTTTGACAAAAAAAAGTGAGGAGGACTGTTTCTTTGGAATAGGAGAAGGTGGGAAAGGGAGGTGAATGTTACACAAACCTTACCTTATATGTTCACTTGCAGCTTTGTCCTTTACAGTAGAAGAGTAAGAAGAATGTGTTTTGTCTTCAAATAGATAAGATAATGGAGTTTTTATCACACCTATAAAAAACCCACAAATAATAAAGCACTAGTAGTCATTACAATTCAGATATACTCCTAGAAGATGTTATAATTACCTTCCTGCTTCTGCCTGTCTGGGAGAAGGTACTTGTTTGGAATAGTTAGGTAGCACCTCTGCAAGCGGCGCCTCTCTCTGTTTGGGCCCTCCGTTGGATCCAGTTGCCAAGAGGTTGGGTAATAGACTGGGTCATACCAGAGTGCTCTGAAAAAACCAAAGTATGTTAGAGTTTGACAGCAGAGGCAGTATATATGCTTATTCATTCTGTTGTTCTTTTAACGAGTAGAAAGGCAGAAGTTTCCCAGTAGTACAGTGGGCAATTATTTCTGAAAGAGTATCAAAAGACTGAATTCTGTAGTTTATTTTCATGAGCTATCTCACTGACTACTTATAAGCTACTCCAAGACTGCTCTTGAAGTCACTAATTGTGATGAAAACAGCAATACAATGTGCCCAATACTGTATTTTGAAAACTCAGCTGCTGCAAATGTGATAAAACACTAGTTTTGCAGTGGCAAAAATACTATTGCTTGGTTTCCTGTCAAGACTTAACATCTTTTGCTCTATGCAGATTAGCAAACACAGTATCTGGATGCTAATGTTAATAACATTACCCAAAACATGTTTTGTTATGTCATCAATGTAATGTGAGATATGAAAACTTTATTACATTCTTCATTGTATTAGGCACAGCAAAATGTATCTGACAACAAACTGTCTAAATGGCACAGAAATACTACTTGGCTATTCACTCTAAAAAAACAGGAGAACAAATCAAGTATTTTACAAATCTTTAACCATCAGATGATTAGAAAAGTAATTCTAATTTTAATATCATAATATCATCTACATTTCATGTGCCTCTCAGTAGAGTGAAAAGCGCATGTCAGGCATTGAGCCTTTCTGGCTTTTCCACCAAGACAAGAGAACAACTTACCGATCGTGGGTAAGCTGCTGAACAAGTTCCTGCCAATGTCTGCTGGCACTTAGCTCTGCCTTATACATCCCCCTGATGTGCTGGATCACTTTCTTCCTTTCCATTCCTTGTGACAGAGACACAGCTTGTGTGATGTCTCCAGCTATTTTAGAAATGTCTTTAGATTTTGTATCCAGACGTTGAAAGAGACTGAGGAACAAGAGATGTGCTTTAAAACGTCAAACAGACACACTGAAAAGGGAAGGGAAAACACTAAAACCACTTATAAAATACAATCAGTTTTGCAGGAGATATCCATAGTTCTTTTTACAGCAGATGCAGAGTAACTTAGCCTACAAAATTTTCCACAAGATTTGTGAATACCTTCTGCTTCTCAGCCTTCAAAAAAAGCTATTACAAGACAAGCCAATCAGAAGACCAATGGCTATATATCAGCATGCTTCGCTAACCTATACTCATTGCAATAAACGTTTGAAGAACAGCAATTTACCACTGCTCAAATCTCTAAGTTATTCAACATGGTAAAGTCTTATCACTTATCTAGACAGACTTGACTAAGCTGACCTTTACAGCTGCTATAGTTGCCTGCATTAAAGCATGTTGTGTGTGCATCTCAGATTTAATTTTTATGGCAGAGCCTGAAATATAAATTAATGGAAAGAACCTCTTAATCTACCACAAAATACCTAAGTTTACAGTACGCCAATTAGCAGCAGTCTCTGTAGCTCACAAGTGTTCTTTTTATGAACACCATGCTGAATGTAATTATATTTTATTTGTTCAAAATCAGAGTTAGTTGCAGGGACATTTGCCTTACATTTAATTGTACAGATCACAGCAACAAGAGAGGTGACTGGACAGAAACAACAGCTGTAAAACTAAGGCTGGAATGCCAAATGTGCAAAAAATAATTTAGTATTCTGAAGTTCACACAGTGCCATTTATTATACAGCCTATCAAAATGCATATACCTACAATCGTAGGTATAGAATTGAATTGTTGTAAAATTAAAAGCCAGCAGTACTGTTAATGTGAAAAAAGCACCTATAATAACCATATAGGCAATTTTGCAATGGGGTACGCTGAACAGAGAATATTCTTACGGAGTTCTTGCAGCCCCCTTTTTAGAAGGCACTTACTTTTGCCGATTATTAGCCATTGTCTTCTCCCAAGCAGCTTTGTTTACACCTTCTTCCATCTCATATTTCTTCTGATCCTGAGTGGAAGTTTTATATGTTACTTTTTTTTTTTCTTCAGAGGGACAAAATAAGGATGCCGAGGCTAAAGGATATGCCAGTTTAAAAAGGGAAGACTGACAAAACTGTTCAGCTGATATCTTCACAGCATTTAAAAACATCACAACTTCATTTCAGTTACTACAGTCTTATTATATTTAGATATAGTGGTTTTTTTTTTGCAAGGACCCATAAAAATTATTTTTTTTCCCCTGACAGTGAGAGATACTAGTAACTTATTATGAGCTCTCACTTTTGCTTGGTTAAGTAATATGCTTAACCAAGAAGCATTAACATGTGAGCTTGCTGTGAAGTGCCGAGTATATGTATCAGAAATATTCAGAACTTACAGAGAATCCCCAAAAGCATAAGCCATGCATCAAGCAAACAAAACAGCTGTCTGCAGTAAAACTCTGACCCCACACAATAGACAATTGTCTCAAATATACCCAGGTTTTGAGTAAAGTTTTTATTCACAAACCTCTTTCAAAGCTTTTATTACATCTGGTTTTGGTCGTGGGCTCAGGGGAATGCATTTATAGCCACAACATTTTAAAGTATTCACAAAGTCTCCTGCTGTTCTTTGTTGTTCTTTGGTCATTTCATCGCTGTGATTGTGCATTAACTCAAATAAATAGAGCACTAATTTAGGTCCATGCTAAAAGATGAAAAGAAGGTAGGAAGAGTAAAAAAAGTATGGTCATTCTCATTTCTGCAACACAACAGTCAACAATGTTTTCCTCCAACTTTATTCCCCTTATTATCCTGAACAGGTTTCTTCTAATTTTTCTGTGATTTAAAGAAAATGGCTGCTTTAAGATTTGAAGACGAACTTTTATAAAACTAGAAAGAACATGCTGAATTTCATCCTCCACATGATAAAACTTCCCCTACCATCTTGTGACTTTTCAAATGGCTTACAGAAAAGCTAAGTTTCTTTTCCAAATACTCAGCTCCCACAGCCTTGTTTATACTTCAGGAAACATGTGCCAGAGACTCCTAATTTCACATGCCAAGAATGCTACACCTTGTTTGATTAACCAAATTAGAGCTGACAGATAATGAAGTTAATCAGACATAGGCCATAAATGCACTCAACATGACACTCCCCCAAAGAAGCCACTGCTAATGTATCATCTCTTTTCTTACAGGTGAAAGCATTAGCTTAATTAAATAACGCACACATGAGCAGCAATGCAGAAGTGTCATAGGTTCATCTAATACATACTTTCTCTCCTTAGTATACAGTGACTCTGTGGCATGTCTTATATAATTTATTTCATTCTTGCAGCTCCTGAAGATCTCTAACAGCCACATTTCTACCTGATTCCTGACCATGGCTCTAAGAAATTCTTTCTCTCAAGCTTGCACTAACAGAGTACAATCAAAAAAGCTTTTTTCTGACAAACCCAGAAAAGCAGGGAGAAACTGTTCAGCTATTTGAGGTAAGAATGTAGAATACACAATCCCACTTTAAGAATTAGTAAAGGCTAAATAAGAAGGTATAGAGTACTGCTTTGATTGAGGACTGTCTGCCTCTTGAAATACCGTGGCAATCAGTTCTTACAAATTTCAGGAAGTCTATAGCTAGAGTTCCAAGGCAAGGGTAATTCCTTCATTAATCTGCTTTTTCAGGGTACCTTAATTTCAAGCATCCTCAGTAAAATTCTTCATGTTAAAACTAGCACTACCTTTTGTTTCTGCACTACAGAGGATATGTGATGTTTGATGTGCTACAGAGTCAACACACTGGGATGTAATCCTGTCTTGCCTCTTACAAAACTATCTACCCTCAGGATAATACCGCAATTGCAGAGCTACACACAGGCATTTTGTATGACGTGACTTTGTCATTGCACCAAACAGTGCTAAAACAACAATGAACAGCTTTAGCCACGTATAGTTCTAAATAATGGTAAAATTTAAACAAAAAAATTGAATACAGGTTTTACAAGCTTCTCTCTCAAGCTTACTTGCAAAGTTGGGCTAAGACAGTCACGCATAATCTCTTGATGGTTTACTTCATGTACCATCTCCAAAGCCTGCTTTCTCTCTTGCAGTGGCCTCGATGGAGACAGGTTGTGCACAAGAAGCCTGCCAAGTTGTGTACGGAACGTGTCCTTACATGACAATAGGATTCTCTTCCACTGCTGCTTCGGTGTGTTCATTCTGCTGGTGCCCTAAGAGAGACAATTTTTTTAATATTACAGGGTTAGGCCTTCCTTTTACCAAGTTTTCACATTACAAAACAAACACAGTTCATATGATCAAGATGTAAGACAATAAAGATTTTTCAACCTAAGTAGTGTTTTAGTTTACTGATTATTATTATGAGTTAAAAGGCGTTCTAGTAAAAATGAAAGAAGGGTTTGTTCATTCTAGTAAAATAAGCATTTTTCCTCTCAATCTGCCAATATTAGGAATGCAGCTCCTAGCTAAACTGGATATTCAGTTAGAGAGACTACACAAAAATCCAAGAAGTGAGAACTGTGATGTAGAGGGTTTAAAAAAAAGTCAATTTTTTTTGTTTGCTTTTTTAAATGAATAGCCCTTCTTCATTAATCACTAGTTTATGAATGGATTACCTCAAAAGATTAGAAACCAGGCATTGGATTGAGGTGCCTGTACTCACAAGAATAAACCTGCCATCTTTGAAAAGTACTATAAGTATGGCACGATGGAAAGATAAGACACCTAACAAAATTAATTTTCCAGAGCTAGAGAGAAAATTAGGTTGCATTACTTTTTATAAAGATGGCCTAAGAGAAATAAAGAGGTAAGAAGCAGTAAGTTAAGCTTTCCAATAACACCATTTCAAATTACCCAAGCAAAACCTGATCACCTTGGAAAAGTTGACAAACTAACACCTGTATGCTAGAAGAGAAACCTCTCAGCCCTTTGGCAACAATTAAAAAAAGAGAAAGTTCCCCTTCCCCCCCAATTAGATCACCAACTCTAAAATATATTACAGACAAAAATTGCTCAGAAACTCTCCATCATCTGTGGGTGCACAACAGATCTTGCTTTACAGGCTCCAGCAAACTTAAACACAGGTTTAAGAGACAATGCAAAATTGCAGACTACACAAATCTATTTAACCTTTGTCTGCTTGTTCAAGAAGCAGAGGTTTGCTAAATGCCAAGGTAAAAATCAGAGCAGATACATTTATTATTTTACAATTGCAGAATAACTGGGAAGCTGAACTGAGTTTTTAATGCCACAGCTGAATTGAGAGAGGCAGTAAGGAAAGGATTTATGGGCAGAAGACATCATGCATAAGAAGTTCCTAATAAAGGAAACTTATGGAATATACTCTAGTGTGGACAACACCTAATTACTTACAATGGATACTTTGATTCCTTCCACCAACATTTTGAACGTTTCTTTAAGAAAAGGATTTGTTCTGTTAGGTAGTTCTTGCTGGCTTTCCTCTTCAGGAACTTCCAGCTGGGATGCTGGAAGTCTGCTTTGACTTGCGGTTTCCGTTATACCCAGTACATCAAGGCATTCTTCAGTAGATGCTTCAAATTTAAAAGGCACATATTGATCAGTACCATCTCAAGCAAGAAAATCCTATGATCCTTTAGTTGGCATTAAAGCAAACATTGTCTTTACTACTACACTTAACGTACTTTTAAATATCAAAAACTATTCCTTATTTCAATTCCCCTATGAACCAATTTATTCAGCATTTACAGTTGATCACAGAGACATTCAATTATTTGTCCCACATGCTAAACTCTTTCTCTTGCTTCTGTGGAATTTGAACTAGCCCCCAAAGTCATCAAGTCTTGCTAATAAATGTGGCCATTTCATAGAAACATGCAAACTGATGCATTTTAAGAGAACAGATGCTCCCTTTGGCAGAGTTAAATCTTCAGGTAATAATTCAGGCAGTTAACACATGAATGGACTAATGTAGAATTAAAATAACTTGCTCCATTCATTCAGATAAAAACTGTATCCAGATTGTCAGTTACATAATACTGTGAGACAAATCACTGAGAGAATGATGTTTTATGTTTAAATCCATTAAACTAGCATCAATGGTATTACTTCCCTCTCAAACACTTCAACACTTCAAAAGCAAGAACCCATTTTTCATATAGCACTACATTGGCTCTGTCAAAACAGAAACGAACAAAAAAGAAATCCTACCTAAATAAATGAGTCTGTTAACAGCTAGAACAGTCAGCCTCTGCAACCTTTGTACAAACTCCGTCTCAGTAGCTTGGA
Source organism: Larus michahellis (assembly GCF_964199755.1). NCBI lineage: Eukaryota > Metazoa > Chordata > Aves > Charadriiformes > Laridae > Larus > Larus michahellis. Next base: position 49,191,489 of record NC_133898.1, on the reverse strand, counting down.
TAGGATTTTCTTGGCTCATTCTCCGCTGCATCATCATGTTGAATTCCTCAGTTGCTAGTGAACGCATTTTCATCAGCAGAGCATCAGACTGAGCAAGTGAAAACTTTCTGGAGCCTTAAAGTAGAGAAGCATTAATAGCATCCTACTAAAACGCACAAGAAATTAATCACTCAGCAACTGCTTTCATCCAAAGAGTTCACATCTTTTGAGGAAACAAAAGATTTGGAATACATTAATATTGAAGGGAACATAGGTGTCATTTGGGTGTTTGTCTTTTAAAAGCTTTTCTATTTGAAAATAAATACATAAAATTCAAGAAGTGGTATCATGAAATGAGTTAATCTCAAGATCTGATTTATTGTACAACTTGCATATTTTTGTGTAAAGCAGATTCTAAAAGTTATTTATTCCTGTTTTTACTGTAGAATTAGGATAAAGGATTAAAAAAATCAATGATACAACAAAAAATTATTGCATATTAAAAAGTAGCTTTATCAGCACAAATGAGGAATCAGTTATATTAACAGCTTATAAACTAACACGTACCATACCCATTGCCACTAATTCCGCTAATTTTGATAGAAGTACTATTTCTAACTTATAGGAATATTCCTTAAAATTTTATTGAAATGAACTGGTGGGCCTTGACTGTACCTGCTTCTTTCAGAAATAACTTCTTCTTTTATTTTATTTATCTTTAGTGCCTTACCAGATTCTCTAATATAAAAACATTTTCACTATATTTACTAGGCTGATGGAGAGGGACCTCGAAAGCTGACCACATCAAGAGAAACATTCCCCATAATAAACAGGAGTAATAGTGGTTTGTTTTGTTGTTTTGGTTGTTTTGTTTTTTTTTTAAACCCTCAAATACATGTCCAGTTTTTAAGTCATATCTTCTACAAAGTCTTAAATGCAGTTTTGAGAGATATACAAAATCCATTTCCAGCCAGAGGACCCCAACACCTTAACAGAGTGATCACAATCCATCAGATACAGAGAAAGTATCACTGTTAAACCTAGAACTGCACATTTTACAAGCACATCCACAGTGGAATCTAGGAATCTCAAATTCCCATCTATAAATTTGGAGTGCCAGGGTATTTACTTCAGGATGATCACTAATTAAAAGTAGTGCAACAATGCAATTCCCATGTCACAGCTGTGTTAAAGTTACAAGCACTAACTTACTTTGGTATTTCCTTACTGTGAAGATGGCTATTAAAAACCACTATGAATTACTTTAAAAACATCTTTACTAAGCAATTTGTGAATTGAAGAGAATCCCAGAAGAAAGTAAAATCTGGCTTTAGATACTGCAGTGAGAATAAGGTGTCCCAGGTTTCATTTTTGTTCCCCCCTCCCTCCTCCTAATGTAAGAACCCCACAAGTTCAAAATGGGTACAGGCTACACTATTCTAAAAATATACATATTGACTTATAAAGCAAATCCACAGAAAAAGCAAAGCAACAGGACTCATTTGTTGTATCACTGAAATTACATTTTGAAAGTAGATATAGGAGAAGATACAAGAATACTACGATTTTGCTACTCACCAGCAATGCCTTTACGCTTTTGAAACATTGCCCGATGTGGTGCAGACGGCAATGGGACTGATGCAGTCTGCTCCTGAGCATCTTGGTTTGCTGTAGTTTTTATTAATTCAATAGCTGCTTGAAGAACTCTTAACTGCAGAACAACTGCCATATCTACAGAGAGAGGTATGCAAAGAACATATGACATTCTTTACACGTCTTCAAGAATTTTTACCAGATGCTTGTAAAAAGTAAAAGAACACAAAACGTGTCAAGAGCTGTAAAAAAACTCTTGATTCCACAGAGTCACATAGAAAGCCACCTCACTATTCCACAGATACAGACAGTGCACAAGTGAGCTCTCATGGAAAAGCCATTGAATTTGATTACTCTGAAATAAGCTAAATGAAACTGTATGGAACATTTTCATTTAAATACCCTTAATGAACTTTTACGGTTGCCATTTGTTCAGATTAGCAGTACACAATTCTTTACCACAAGGCAGGCTCCTGAGGAAAACTACTACTTTGAGAAACACTTAGAAGAGAAAGAAGATCCATCACCAGAAAACTCCCCCTTCTCCCTCAGTAGGAATATTAATTTAAACAACAATAACAAAAAAAAATCAATGGGGAAGGGATTTACTTCTCCAGTCCCATGACCCCAAAAATAAGCAGGTAACTTACTTTGCATCCTTGCATTTTTACTATTTTGAAGATGACCCAGCAGCACAATGAGATCTTCAATAACACGAAAATATTGAGAACCTGAGGAGCTGCAGGCATGAATTGCAACTGCTACCAGCAGCTGTTGTATATCGCATGCAAGTAACTTGTAGTCATTCAAGGGAATGCTGCAAACAAAGTTGGAGTTACCAGAAACATGACAATTCTAGTAGATTGTAACCCATAACAAGACCCATTACTATTCCCCTTGCTATTTCTGCCAACCATACCTAATAATATATTGTACTTCATATAGAAATGTTACTGCCGAAGGAAGTAACAAACCTGTGGAAGCCTGCAAACCTTTGAGACATTCTAACGTTATAATTGTAACAAAGTTTTATTGGAAAAGCAATGATGTATTATTATCAGTTTTCTAAGTTAAAGAACAGGTCTGAAATCCTGTATTTCTCAAAAAAATTCAGGATAATATCTCAATTTGTAGCCATGCAGAACAAACTACACTGGAGTAAAAAGGAAATCTGTCTATTTCTTCAGCATACAAACTAATGAAATAAATTAACAAAGCCTCACCTCTCCTTCTTTCACTGTATAACTTTTCTTAAAGTACAGAATGTTTGTAATAAATGAAGTCATTTAAGTTACTCAAAATCTCAAATATTAAATCACAGGCAACACAGGAGAGACTTTTCCTGAAGTTTTGACATTGGCTATAGGTACAATAGAACACTACCAACTCCTGGGCCTTTATCATACTGTTCAGGTGAGTTTTATTAGGAAAAGCATTCAAAGTGGACACAGTGTGACAAACTTGCATTTTAAAATGTCATTTCACTTGAAAGTTTATATTCCATTCTTTGAACTGGGTATCTAAACATTAACTTTCACTTACAGGTATAATTGAAGCTGAAAACCTCTAAACCAGTGTTACTTGTATACAAGCTCTCTGACCATTTGAGGAAGTAGAACAAATACAATGCAGTAATTTTTGCTAGGCTTGAGGTTGTACCTGGACTATTTTATAGCAACTGATACAATACTCACTTTGTTTCCAGTCCATTGAGAGCAGCCAGCGTATTACACAACACGTAGAGCAAACCATTATCAAGCAGTAGGTCTGCAACTTTTGAGCAGGAATTTATGATTTGCAGCAGGAGACAGAAGCAGTTATGCAGCAGAACATTATCATACAGAGAGTTCTCTATAAGACCCAGCACAGGAATCACACACCATTTTTGAAAGAGTCCAACATTCTTGACATCCTCCAGATCAAATCTATTAAAATAAATATAAGTGAGTGACATCCTTAAAGCAGCAACCTGGTATATACAAGTAGTATATGCAACTGTAATACCAATCCATGCCAGTATTTTGGCAAAGATGTCAATGGCAATTTCCTACATTTCACTGCAGTAACAATGTCTGTCTACTAAATGACATGAGAGCAAAATAAACACTTGAGAGCCATAAGGAAAAAGGCTATCCGAAGCTTCAGCTAACTGCCAACTGTCTACAATATAGATTTCCTGAAAACAGAGGAGTTTTTTTAATCAGCATAGGAAAAAAAAAGATGCACCATCTTTCCAGTAATAAATATTACAACTGGCACAGATGCTATCAAGAAACCAGATACAGCTTGGCATCAATATAATAATATACTGACTGACAGCAGGTTTGATATCCTACATCCGTTACTGCTGAAGTTTAATTCAGTTTGGCAGCTGCTGGCTTATTGCAATCGTAGAAGTCAGACCAGTGCTTCAGACCTTGTATTACTTGTGCATGAAGAAACTGGATTGCTATTTTAAGATTATCAGCCCATCACATGACTATTATATACAATCCTAAAAACCTGAGTCATTAGAATCACCTTTCCAGCCCCATATTCAATCCCAAGCAAATAACTAAACCCAACGCAAAGAACTGTTAAGCAGCCCGGTTAAAGGTTTGCAGTTAAACAGGAATATTTTTGGGGTGGGGCAGGGGGGTGTGAAGATCAGGCCAACAGGCAGAAATAACTTGGCTACAAATCCTGCCAAGGAGCTTTTTGCAAGATTTTTGCGCTGCTGACTACACTTAGATGCATGTTCTCCCTGTACAATCATTAAATAGTCAGACTAATTCTAAAAAATATCATTTACTTAGATTATTTTCTGCTAAAAGGTAATCTCCTTTCCTGTCAATATGAGGTGGCTCTTTGGTTCAAGGAAACGGTGTATCTGTGGGATTTTCCCTAAAGGAAATACGGATTAAAATTTGGGGACATGCCAGGGAGGCAGCAGTGGCATCAAGCTTTTTCCTTAATCACCTACCAAAACCCAGTATCAGAAGTCTAGTGACTACTAAAAACTTCTGAGGATATAAATCAGAGTTTCATGTAGGATCAGAAAGAACAGTAAGAGTTAAACTGATTACAGGACATTTAAAGTGCAAAGGCCTCTGAGGCCCTCAGAAACAGTAAGGGTTTAGAAGATCCCAGTTGATAGCACCTATCAGATGAAGTTGCTTACAAAGAGCTTAAGGGCCATACAATAGTCATAAGAAATTTAATGCATTTAAATGTTAAAGCTACAAGCAAAACATTTCAAAACAGTTTTGAAGTTTGTTTTTTTTTATAATTGTTGACTACTAGGAAGAGAATAGGAATTATAAACCTATCACATCCTTGCCTCCGAAGTGTGATGCTTGTAGTTCAAGTACTAAGTTACAGGACACAAAAATTAAAAGGATTAAATCTTTCTTACTCTTCATCCAAGCCAACAGAGCGTCCAAAGAGCATTTCCAAAAAGCACTCTATAACTTCCTGAGTCCCCTGGTGAAGGTACAGCTGGTTGGCTAGCAAGGAGAAGCCACGATTCTTTAAGAATTTCTCCTTCTGCTCCCTCCTTGCTCTGTTGAAATATGCATCCAACAGCTAAAAATAAATGCATAATTACAATGTAAGATTTAAACATTTAATATAACTCCCTTGAAAGCTAAGTTATTGTCTGTGATTTGAACAGTTTGAAATGAAAAATTTAAAATTCCAGATTAAAAACATCAATTGCATTATTGCAACTACAACCTACGCTGCCCTTGTTACAACCAACAGCTGACCTATCCTTTTAACCTGAAGACTCTTAGGTTTTCCAGTCAAGTTTGGGGGAGGTGAAATCACAAACATAACAGTTATAGAATGCATACATAAATACATTCAAACTTTTAATACTTGTTAAATCCTGCACTTCAGTGTGTATGCAAGTGCACATATGATTTTTTGGATCATTTTTTTAATGAAGCCATATAATCTTATTCTTCTTCAAATTAAAATACAAGTCTACTCAAAGACTTTTCATCTACATAATGTCACCATCCAGGAACATTGTCCTTGTCAACACTATAGAAATCTCTGAAGACATTTTGAAGCCTCAAATGTTCAAGGCCACAAATATGTAGGATGACTCTCCAGAATAACTGAAAGTCAACAGTATTAGAAGTCAAAACTTTGCTTGCACCTTAATTTAATGTAGTGCATCATGTGCTTAAAATGGAAGAGAAGGTCACCAACTTTCTGCATTGTTGCTTCCATTTACATCAGTAATGCTGTCATATGGTCTTAAGGCCTCTGGCTTATATCATAGACTATGTATTGAAAGATTCTATGTTTGTGTTGTTTTGGTTTGTTTTTTTTTTAAAATTTGTGGGGGTAGAAGCATATCTTAAAACTCAGAAGTCTGGAAAATTGAAGAATACAAAATAAGAAGTATTAACAAAACTTTATGTTTCCAACATGTTAACTACGCTAGCTCACAACATTTTAGCTGAAAGCATTTTATATAGGCCTACTTTAATGACTCCTTGTTGTATGAGAGGAGATGGGTGGTTCACAAGAACTATAAGATAATCAGGTTGGATAAGTTTGTCCATCACATCTTCTAGCATGATATCTGGTAGGATTAGGAGAACTCCACGCAAGAGATCATATAATCCACAACAGATAAGCACAAGACAGTCTTCTGTACATCTGAAAACAGAACAATATGTTTTACCACAGTTTGTCTACAACAAGAAACATTAAAAAATACAAAGTTGTTAGCCACTCTTGGGGGGCAGGAGGAGGAAGAACTCTGGCAAACGTTTCTCCAATACTCCTGTTACCACTCTTCATTAACATTTTAATTTTGGATGGCAGATAGCAAAAAGATAATCTGACCAGAACACCGTGCTTGAGAATTTTTTGTGAGTTAGCATAATAAGTTCCCAAGCTTACTGTAAATAGCAAAATTCCTGATTTTTAAGTTTGCTATATTAAAAATGCAAAAATTGAACCAATGCAATTCTAGACTAAAAGCTTAATGAATTGGTTTACGACAGCCATTGAAAACATTCCCTCAATTTTCAGGCTTCTAATTTTTATAGAATAGTCGTCAAGACCAAGGACTGTGAAATTAAAGTTCATATAACTGAGCTACTGCTAATTTATTATTTTGTTTATCTGCTTACCTGTCATCAGGGCTTTCAGATGTTTTTTGGGTATTCTCATTAGCTGAAGAAAAAGCAAGACCCTCCCAGTCTTCAGGAAGTATACTTTTGTCAGCAAAGCTTGGCCAGCGAGCAATGGCTGATGATCCTCCGTGAACAGAAAACGCTAAGCCCAACCCTGCAAAATTACTCTGACTTTTCTGAAATGAAGGCAATCCTTTCAGATTGTCTGGACGACGTAGCAATGGCTCAGCTGCAGCACCACCACCTTCATTACATTTCAGGTCTGTGTCTACTTCTTTACTCTCGAATGTGTTTTCAGATAACTCTTCTTTTGCAATATCTTCAAACGTTTCAGCAGATGTTAACTCTGAGTCACAAACTGTTTTTGCAGATTCACAGCTGCTAAGAAAGAGTTCTTCTTGTACTCTCTTTATGGTTTCAGAACTTCCTACAAAGCCAGTTTTACCCTGGAAATCAATGTGGTCAGGCTTGCCAATAATCTGCAGGTCATCAATGCTCCTTCCCATTCTTTCAGTTAGCCTTCTTCGATGAACTTGAGGTGAGGAATTAGGAGATGCTGGTAAGCTTTTGCAAAGCCTTTTAGGTGCCTGAGAGCTTATCTTCTGCTGCACGCTAGCCTTGGAAGTGTTCTCTAGAGAAATAAGGATATCTTTAGTATTCATTTTACACCAGAAACAAGCTTTTCTGTCGATGTTACACTCCACATACATTTAACACAGTGATGACCCAGGCTAATTTTATGTGGTATAACTGATTCAACACCAGGCATAGCTCAGATTTGGCCTATCAAGTAGAGATAGTAAGCTATTACACAGCCATATATGTAGCAAGTCACAAATCTGAGACACATAAAATGAAAAATAATTTTTGCATATATACTGGAGTTTCTGGATTTACATTACGAACCTCCCAACTAACCCTCAGTGGGAATTTGTACAGAATCATGGAACCACCACTGAGGGTGGAAGGCACCTCTGAAGATTGTCTAGCCCAACCTCCTTGCTCAAAGCAGGGTCAAATAGAGCAGGTTGCTGCATTTGGAGCTCTTGTGGAAGAGGTCCAATCTACCAACATGTTTCAGTGGACATGTAAATACTATTCACCAACGATTTTGCACTAAGGCTTTACTTCAATTTTTATAACAAATCACTGCATATTTTATTTAACAGCATAATTCTATTCATTTTTAATTTATATAACCAAGGTATATAAGTTGTTCTTTATAAGATATACTTTCCCATCCTCTATCATGTAGGAACATTAAGTGGACCTGCAGTATAACTAAATGCCAATACTTTAATACTATATTTAGATGGATGTTAAGAATTATGCACAAATAAAGAAAAGTATCAGCTTAATCCTTTTTGCACAGATCGGATAGCTGCTTATGGCTCACTATTTCACCTATTGCCTAATTAAGGCATTCTCATACATCTCTAGTAAGTCCGTTTAGCAAATGAAATTGTTAAGCTGTTTGGCCCACGTCACTGCCCGAGCAATCAATGTGGCAATTTGCCTCAACTTGACAATGAAGAGAAGTTTGAGTAGCATGTTCAATTCAATCCTCCTTACTCTGCTGTTCAGGCATCAAGCTTCAAGGGGCAAGGGGAGCTTTGTGAAAAATATCTGTGGAAGAGTAACTCTAAGTTACTCTTTAAGTAACTCTGGTCATTTGCAAAACGAGTGTGTCTTAATGTCCTTGTTTTTCCAGCATTGTTTTACCTTCCAGTGGTAAAGCTGTAAATCCAGTTGGAGTTGTAATCACAAATGCAGAACTGTCTATTGACTTCCCACCACTGCTGGAATTTCTCAGGTACATAAGTGATTCAACTTTCTCCTGAAAAATTTTGCCATCTAGAAACAAAAGGAGAAGAGTTCCATAAAAGCTTTTTAAGTTTGCATTCTTGATATATTTAGACTCATAGTAGCCAGGTTATATTTCAAGCTGATCACTGGAGGCTAATGAGAAGTGCTCGACTCATGAGAATCAGAAAAAGCATTTGAGAGTAATTTTTCATTTTAGTGATATATCTGTAAAATTTACTTCAGAACACTGAAAATATCATGTTCAAAAGTAACTATATTTAAATATGGTCCCTGCAGGCATACAAGCAGTAATTACTTTTTGCCATGTCAAAACCAGGTGACTGTTCTCGAGCAGATTCATCTAATAAGGTGCAAAGTATCAAAAAGTACATTCTACTCTTACTTAGAATTGTATATATTAGTATTAGAGGACAGATACAGATAAACACAACTGTATCGCCTTTGAAACTGATCACTAAAACTGGAGGTACACAAGGAATCTGCAAGAGGAGAAAAGCATCAAACTCAAGAGGAGAAAAGCATCAAACTCAGATGATGCTTTCCATGTTTACATAAGTTATGGTTAAGATTGTACAATGCTACTATTAAAGCATGAACTGTACATCTGCTATACATCATTTTTTAAAAGAACAAGAAAGAATTTTTAAAGCTCTTATCACTCATTTTGCCAAAGTGATCATCACAGTACAGATATATTAAAGACAGCTGTTGTCCTAGATCTGCATCCCTCAAAGCACATAGGTACTTTCAGTAACTTGTATGCAATGCGCTGACGGTGCCTGCCAATAACATCTTGGAGTGAAACTGATCATTTGCTAAAAATGGTCCTCAGGACTTATTTTTCTGGGAATTCAGGAACAAGAAACAAGAAAGTAGATATGGAGACAGGCCTATATACACATTTCTAAACGTTTTTCCTCTAAGGTTTGCCCACAGGCAAATGTGTCCACACGGGCAGCTAATGCTATGAACTCCATTTAGCAGCATCAAACCTTAAAGAAAGTTAAAGACAACCACCAGAGAGATTATCTATGGCTGTAGACAGAAGAAAGTTCTCCAAGTAAGCCTAGCAAACAAAGCTTAGTATAATGTCTCTCAATAGTAAAGTAGAAGTAGTTTACAGTAAGTCACAACAGTTCAATCATTTTTTAATACATAGTTATTACAACATAGCAATCAAAGAATATAGTCATAGAATAGTATGTAAGAGTGAAAGAGGGTTTCTTCAGATATTAATTTATGACTAGATTTTTATCTTATGTCACATTTAACCAGAAATAAACTATATCTACCTATGTGCAGGGAAAAGTAGAAGTTGGTGGGATTGTGACAAACGTATGTATTAGTGGGAGGGTGAACTGCCAAGAGGAAATTGAAGACCAGTGTCAGCAATTCCAGGTCTGGGGGAGATCCAAGTACTTCTTCAATTATTTTGACAAATGACCTGCAAACCTCTCGAGGCAGGGATGCAAGGTGCCCTTCTTTATGCTCCTAGAAAGGAAAAGTAGTACAACTATAAGTTATTTGTATTTTTAATTTGACAGAAATTGTCTGGTTTGTAGTTTGTTTGGTTTTTTTTTTTTAAATAGTCATGCTGTGATAGAACAGACAAGAAAAAAAGCTAAGTAATAAAGCCTCTATTCTTTACTTTGAGAGGAGCTACTGTACCTACTCAATATTACTCCAGTCCAGCGCACTCAAAACTTAGGCACAAACAAAATATTGAGGATATTATGCAAGTTTATTTTTAGAAAATGAACATCATCTGCATACTGTACTGCTGTGACTTGAAATGCTGGAGCCTTAGGACGTTGAAAGTGTAGTTTACTGTGATTGTATTACATATTTGTAGAGAAATTAAAGTAGTTGCTGATACTAAATTTTCAAACATATTAAGAATTTTCTGAACAGTGCCACACTGGGTCCTCTGTATTTCCACCTCAATAGCCATTTTTATAAACATACACATTTGATATTTCATTGATAATTATATTTATAATTTCTGCTTGATCAAGCATTCTATATAGTTTGAAAATGGCTATTTGAAAAAACCTATCTATTAACTGAACAATGATTTTAGAACAGGACTTCAGAAACTTGTGGGAGACCTCCCTGTAATGTGAGTATGGTGAGTATGGTTTTTAACTTCTCTAAATTTCAACTCTTTTTGGTACCCAAGCACCTTAACTGAGACTGCTGTATGAGAATACTAAATGAAGTTAAGTGAGGTTTTCGAAGAGAATGGTTCATATAGCTTTATCTTCCATTCCATCATTCCCCCACAAATTGCCAAATCATTGCTGGACAATTTGAATAGTTTTTTTTAAACTAAGAAATTATTTGTTCCCCCAGGAGGAATGTACATTAGTGTTTGTACTCATGTGCAAAACAGAAAATACTATGCAGTGTTCTGTATCTAGGCATTTGCATTAATATGCAATGTTAGAAGTTAACTATACCACAAACAAGTTCCAAAAGTAAGGAATATCACATAAAAATGAAGAAATTCAAAATTTACAGCAATGAAAATGATTATAAGCCATTAAAAAAAATCATTAAGAGGGAAAAGCAATAAATGCATTTCATGTGTTAGACTGAGAAACTCAGAATAAAGAGGAATGTAAGACAGAAAATACAATGTAGAAAAAAAGCAATTGCACTACATATTTTCGACAAACAGGTACGTACTATAAGCAGGAAACCATTTCAAAATCATGTTCCTAAGAAATGTCTATCAAAGGGCTGAAGCACTTCCCCAAAGTCCTTTTTAGACATGGAGGAAGCTACTACTGGATCAAAATGTTGAGAGGAGTGCTTAGACTGAGTGCTACAGGCCGGTTGCCCTATTAGCTTCAGTGAAATACAGGATAGACAGTTTCTGCTACCTGCACAAGTATCTTTGTTTTTCAGCAATGAAGACTTGAATTAGTAAGAGACAGCCCAGACCCTCTTTTTAAAAGGGGCACAGATCATTTCAGCTCCTACTCATGTAGGGGTTGTGCAAGTAACCTAGTGCCCAGGTTTTCAAATCGTACCAGATGGTTAAAATCTCTTGTCCTTTCTGTCTTGCCCTGTCCAGCAGTAAATAGAGCACCCAGTAGGGAACTATACGAGTTTATAGTAACAATGCCTGTTGAAGAAGATGAAAGGGGTCTGGAAGCACAGAGGACAGTCTACTGAAGTAGGTTTTTTTCCTCCCCATAGTATTTAGTCTCTTTGCCTGCTCCCCCCGCCATCCCAAGTAAAACTGAGTATTCACCAAGCACCAAGTAGGATTTCAGAGAGAAAGTACCTGCAGAACCTGACAAGTTAACAGGAAGTGATGTACCACTTGCGCTTTCAACAGCTGTTTAATGTTAAACATCTGTTGGTGATGGTTAGCTCTGATAAGGATTTCTAGAGCTGCTAATAGAGTTTCCCAAACACCTTGCTGAAAAAAAACAAAACAGGAACATGGCTTCAAAATTACATTTCTGAGTCTACACACTGAGAATAAAAAGAACTAAACAGTTTAGGAACGTAATCAAGTCAAGTTAGTTTTGCACCTAAGAAAAAGACTGAATGACTGCAAATGGTCAGGTAAGAACTAAAAACTATCAGAAAAGCTATGCTCATACGAAATTAAGCATATTTTAATGATTAAGCTACAAAAAGTTATTTATTGTTTAAAACTAGTTTTGTATACTCTTTGCTATATTAACACTGGATGGTTATTTTCAACAGTTTAATTCCAGAGGGAAGCAGGCCTTCCTCAGTCATAAATTCCCTATAGAATTAATCCATTCAATAAGAAGTTATTTACATATATTACATTTACAGAATTTAATACACTAAGGCTACCTGTATCATTGATCATGGGAGCTTGATGCTACTACTAGCTATTCAGAGGAAAATAAGGACCATTAATTTTAGAAAATTTTAATACTTACTGACATCTAACTGGAGAAATTAATTTCAGACCTCATAATATTTTATTGCCTTTTTTTAAAAGAGTGACTTTTAGACTTAAAATCTTTCCAAAATGAAAGTAATTACCTTTGCTTTAGACCATATCTTCCAGTCAAGCAGCAGCTTTTCTAACAATTGAACATCTTGGATAACTGCAGAAGAATCTGTGTCAAGCATGAATTGCCCATTTTCATTTATATAGAGAATTTCATCACTGCAGCATCCTTCAAGGAGGGTCTTAAAGAGGGGGAAAATTTTTTTGAATGTCATAAGCACAAGCAGTACAGTTGTCCTATCCAATTTATCAAAAAAGTCTTTAAAGATACATCAAACTCTTGATAGGGAAGGTATGTATCTACCTGGTAAACTCTGAAAATAGTTAGTAACCCCACTGAAGGCATTTAAAGGGCTTAATTCTTATAACGCCAGTACAAAATTAAAAAAAATATTTAAGTGCACTCAAATATTTTTATTAATTGCTTATGAGTTTAAGTTTAAAGATCTTTGCTCAGAGAAACAAAATTGCTTTTCGTGATCCCCCGCTTCTCCTCCGAAATCAGGGTCTTTCAACACTTCCTTTTTCTCCCCTTACCTATCAGGAGTTTCTCGTTCAAGGCAAAACATTCCCAGACCGAACTTGCTCCAAACCACTGTTCCACCTTTGTGACAACAGCTTCAAATGTAGAATTAAGAAGTTTATAAATTTGCACTAACATTGAACAAAATATCAGGTTTAAAGACCACTCTACCTTCAGAATGCAAAATCCAACAATGCATTTTGGTTTTATCAACACTCGATGAATCATAGAATAACCATTACAGTTGTCCATCTCCTGTATTCTCTGTTGATTGTATTTCGTTAAAGATAATATAAGTTGTAGTGCTAAAGCTTGAGTGTCTTCACAGCTGCTAATCTCTACAACCTGAAGAAAAGGCAAATTTAATAAAATAGTTCAAGTGAGAAACATTTAGAAGAAAGTCTTAAAAATGCCTTGTTGCAATCTTAAATCATAACTTCTGGATTAAATCTGTTTTAAGGATTTTGAGGTTATGTACCTGACCTTCATTTTTGTCTACGTGTATACATTCATATATTATATTTGAAGTAATAATTCCTACTGTGGTAAGTGATGATCTGCTAAGAAAATACAAGTCCTATTACAAGAATCCCTTTTTAAGGAAAAAAACCCACCCGTTCTACATAAAATTTAAGCATCAATTTATTGTTGCTATACTACAAAGCCACGAGGTCATGAAATACATAAGCCACTAATAAGAATAAATGCTGTTATTTGCCCTGGAAAATTATGTTTCATAAACTTTTAAGGAAAGCTTTAAGTTAAAGTTTCTGAAGCTCTAGACTATCTCTACCTGGATATGTCAAACATTAAACTTTTATTTTGTCCATAAAGAGACAAGCAATTTGATAGATGAAGACCATGGACCATTCTTCACTCTTTGATTCCTACAATTCTTGAATCCCAAGGAAGAGCAAATAGTATTTTTACCAAAAATGTACAAGAAAGAAGTCTCACATTAATAGAATTTCAGTTCCTATAGGTTCCCTTGCTGCATACCCATTAATTCTGCTGTACTTACAGTTATACACAAGTATACTTGTATTGTCTGGCAGCTGATGTATTGTTTGCTTGCTTTACTGATGCAGATAGAGTCTACAGCAGGATCTGTAGCACATACTTAGCATGAATTTGCACAATAAAATAACATGAACAAGGATTTTCTCCTCAGATTTGACTATCAATGTTAAAATTACAGCAGGCAGTGTCTTCATAACCAGAAATCTGAACATCTGGTTGTCTGTAGTCTAATGTGCATTGGTTACTCTCCACGAACCTTTAAGAACACTACCATTACCAGAGGCATACAAAACAAACAACTTTTAGGTCTACATTAGTATTTTGAATTAACTGTAGTACTTCAGGGACTCCTAGCACAAATATTAGCCTCCGTGTAAAGGTCACAGTTAAGTAGTAAGGCGCATAGCCTTAATGTTTTTGAAATGACAATTTTTCTTAGCCTTTGAACACGGTTGAACAGTTATCTGAAAAAAGCTCTAACAGTTTGTTAGATAAAATTAAAGCTCTGCACACTATGTAGTTTTACATGTACTCATACTTGCACTGTGAATATCCTCTGTTTAAAGTGTTAAAGATATGCAATTAGTTTAAGTGCCTTTAAAAATCAGAGACCAAAAAATACTATCAGTTCTACAACACTCTTAAAAATAATCTCTTTTGTCAGTTAGAAGCTTCTCTAAAATCCAAACGTAACACCGCATTTTACATACTAGCAATATTATAAAAACATTACATTATAGAATTAAAATTAAGTTTCCAACTTAAGACAACCTGCATGATGCAGCCTGCGTTATGCCACAGGTATTTTCCACAAATTTTCTTTAAGAAAAAAGAAATCACATGCAGACTAAAGCAAGACAGCTGAATATGTGATTTTCTACCCAAGATCCAAGGAAAATTTTATAGGGGAGATTACATACACGCACCCTCCTCCTCCAGCCCCCTTACCCTAGCAAAGAGGAAAACAAATGCACCAGTTCCTCCAATTTCATGTAGTATGCCCTGAAGAGTTTTATATTCAACAGGCTGAAGAGTTTTCAGGTGATGTGAGTCCAATACATTGCTCTGAACTTCTTTCGAACTGAAAGGTCTCTGAGAAGGTACAGTTTTCACTTGACCTTTCAGTCTAATAACAGGTTCATATATGGTGTACTGACCAGGGCAGCATGTAGTATAAACAACAGCAAGACTCTCCTGAAACAAGAGAAGTTTATAATTTTTTTTTTTTTTGAGAAAGTTAAAAAAACCAACACCCCAGAACACAAAAAGCCACACACAAGCCACGTAACAGCAAGTAGCAGCAACTTTGGCAGTTCATTTCTACTTTACCATTAGCATACTCTAAGTTTCGAGTGGATGCATGTGCACTAAGCAGCAACAAGATTCCTAAATTTCCACAAATGTACACAATAGCTACAGCAGAGAAAGCTAAAAAAATCCACCAAGGATACTCCTCTTATCACCAGAAGAAGAATTACAACTACTTTGCATAAAAACACAGTTACTGACAAATTTAAAAGAAAATGAGCATACAGAGGTATTGGGCAAATTGCTTCCCATTCTAAAGTGGCGAGCCCAAAATAGAATGTTACCTGCTATTTATTTTCAAAGTTTCTCCAGTTTTTTGTTTCACATCTAGCCTTTAATCAGCTTTGCTATAAAAGGATCTTAATAGAAGTTTTTTCATTACTGATGAAGAGACTTAGACCAAAACCAAAGCTCCTATGGAAAGTAACCGACTCATGTTCACAGAAAATGTAAAATGGTCATATTTGTGAGGTTATTTAAAATAGACAAATAATTACATTTAAGGCACTTGCATTCTACGCAAAAGCGCAGAGGTGAATTCATCACTTGAGCACATAGTTCTCTCTGGTTACTTAGTGTTTTGTGAGGCAAAATAAGCTTAAAAGTTGCATGACTGATTTCGTTAGGCTTTTTACTTATTCCATTCATTCCTTCTTAACCTATTCAAAATTTAGTACTGTTGTTTACAAGGATCACATCCAGACAGAAAGACCCTTTGCCAACAGCTACGGAGCTGCTGTAGAACAAGATCAGAAAAATCCCTCTAGTGGAAACAATTTATACAGCAGGAATTACAAGTGCATGAAGGCAATTGCCAAATATAGCATGCTCCACTGATAAGAAAGTTTTATTTTATTCTTTTTCTAGTGTAACTATATTTACACCTGCACCTGTCATGGCTGTTTTAGTCAGGAAAGATGAGAAAAGCTAAGATCTGCCAAATGGAAAATTACTTTTCAGCAAAACTTGATGCAAACTTGCTCCCTCAAAACCCTCAAAGAATTGGGATGAAGTCTTGCTTCCTGTTAAAGCCAGATAAATCCTCCTTTCTTCTCTCCTGTCAGTTTTAATGTTAAACGTTAACTAAGCTCTCCTTGGCTTCCTTCACACTAATGAAGAGAAGAGCTACATATTCATCCTAGGGCATTTGGAGGTGCCTGCTTATCTTATAGATTAAATATGCAGTATTATAGATGCTGGAACATCTACGTGTTGTCAGGATCGAACCTAAAGCAAGATGAAATGGCCACCCTGTGTGGAGTTCAACTGCCATTGAAATAAGTGGGAAGAACCCTGCAGTGACTTTAATGAGAATTGGATTTGCTCCTGCCTGCTTTGAGAAAGCGAAGCACTTTGGGAGACAGCAGGAAATGTGTTCCCAGTTTCTTAATCAGTTCTAAGATATTAAGAACCATTTTTAAGTAGAAACTTACAATTAAAGGCCCAACATCCACTTCCTTTTTTGCCATGAAGAGCTCCTTAATTTGTTCACATTGTAGAATCTCTTTACTTATGTACTTAGAGCAATCAGTCAATGTTTTGCCATATTTACAAGGCATTACAGACGTGAAGTCTGGCCCACATGTGTACAAGTAAAATGCTTCCTCCGGTCCAATCTTTGCACCTAAAATCCGGAAAAGCAGTGTTAACTCTTCAGTATACAATAAAACAAAATTCATACATTGGCTGCATCAGAGACTTTACAACGAAGATCACTGGCTGGTTTTTTGTAGGCCCTGCTGAAGAAGACCAATCAGTACAGTCCAATGCTTGCTATTAGCTATGGTAGATCAGTGACTTCTGACACATCATAGACCAGATCAATTCAGTGGCAAAGGCAACTGAAACCAAGTCAGGAAAATGATCTGCATGAACTGAGGACCAACAGCTCTGAATAATCTATTACAGTTTTTTACATTGAAGAGTCATCTATCCAAGCCTCCTCAAAGTTTTCAAAGCATCGCAAGATTACAGATAGCAACAACATGCTACAATATCACGGAGAGTTGGGTAGAGCAACTGAGAAGAATGCAACAACAATAAAAGCTCACTACAACTGACAGGGAGGAAAATAAAAATACGCAGGAAGTAGAAGGCCAGATGGACCTCCCTCCCCTTTCTGTACAGCACATCTCAGGTCATCTGTTTGTGAGAATGCAAATTCAGAAGAGGCATCCAAGAAGGGCCCAAGTCTGTGATGTACGGGTGCATGACAACTGTATAGCAGTAAATTCAGTGCTCTCTGGATATATCAATTATGCTGGCTGGAGCCACACAACAATCAGACCATGCAGATTCACCAGGTGGAGCTTACATTTATGACAAGCATCTCACCTGTGGCCCACACAGATACACTACATCTACACACACAACACCTGCACACACCACACACCCTGGCAAACTGATTTCACTTGTGTAGTAGTGCTGACTGGGCCACCACACATGAAGAACTGCCAGATGACGACCAGCAGGATTACAGCCTTCAGCACTAAGCCAAGACCCAGAAGTCCTGGACAAAACTTTCCAAGAAGGAAGGAGAATTATACCTCTAAGAGAACCCCAAAGCAACATCAACAGTTTCAGAAATAAGCATAACTCAGTATTTGGTGGTTCAGATTTTGTTCACTTTTTAATATGCTTTAAGTAATTTGAAACTAATAGTTTAGAAGCAGGTAAGAGAAATCAATTTTCCATTAGGAGAGCCTAAGTGCTTTACGAAAAAGACACAGAGCAAGTACCACCATCTCTCCATCCCCTACCCCAAGGTATTAATTAAAGAAACGTAAAGAAACATGGAATTCTGGATTTACCAACTACACACTAAAAAGAAAGCAAGAGAATAGTGGCAGAAGGACACATTAGGAAGTACCCAATACTGAAATATTTTCCTGCTTTCTCCCTGATATGTCACACTGGTAAAGAATGTATTTTTGCTTTTACTGAAAAAGCTTGGCATGTTAAAAAAATATCAAATTAAGCCTTTGATCTTGGAGACGAAAGAGGAAAGACTTATTCAAGTAAAAAGCATACAGAAGTACCATTAAATAGAAGCAGATTTCCAAGATCCCATCTACCCGACAATCGAAGCAATTCTTCTTGAGATGACGTACAGTGTCCAATCATACAAAATGTTTTATTACTGTCAGATGATAAGCTTGATTTCCTTGGTAGTGCATAATCTAAATTAATCTCACATTTCCTAAAAATACATATAAAGAAACAAGTTTAAATATTAAGAAGTGATCATAGTTGCTATCTAAGGTATAATGATGTATGTATTCAAATACTGCACAGAACAGAGGAACGCAGTCCCAGCTGGGCTTGCCATACAGGCAAGATTTTCTAGGTCTGAATTTCCTTCCTCTTTCCTTCTGACCTCAAAGAAGAAACTGTGCATAACACTATACGCACTTACAAAATATCACAATTTTTCAAGAATTTCTACTATTCCTAAAAAGTCAAAGGCCTTTGAATATGCTAATGCACATCATGAAAACTGTGCTTCACATATGCTGGAAAATATCATATTGAGGATTTGCGTATACCAGGGAACGTTGTCAGAGTTAGCGTGCTGTACAGCCACAGGCAAAAAGCCTGATGCTTTCAGAAAGCATCCAATTAACCTTATATGCATTTACATAAACAGACCAATTGGACTGTAAAGGTCATCTGAAGCTTCCTGGAAGAGCCTAACCATTAGCAAATTGGCAACTAACTCTATATATAGAGTGACCTCATTAACTGCACACGAGCAGAACATTGTAGTATTTTTAGTTTCCTCTATATCTCCATATTTGGACTTTACTGCATATCAGCATGCAGACTGAACAATGGGGGGGGAAATTAAAATTTAAAAGTTAACTCCATGTAGTTCAAGAACAAAGTGAAACAAGTGTTATACTTCACAATGCCAGGTTTAACTGCAGGAAGAGAAACCCATGCAACAGCTTTTTTCCTAGATACATTTTTAAGAATGTCTTTAATAATGTTGCTTGTTTACTGACCAAATTCTAGAGGAATAGTAAAGAATTTTTGTGATACATCTAACTGTTTTACAAGATAGCCTTTTGACTACCTGCTTCATATTTGGGACACAAAGAAAGTCTTCATAGTCTGAAGTGTAGGAAGAAAGGATAAGAACTGTGATATTTAATAAATTCCTTTTTCTCTAACCAATATTTCATGCAGATGCAGGCACACCCAACCTAGCATCAGGTATCTCATTTAGGAGCATGGACCTTAAATTTTTAGGGGAAAAAGTAATACTTCCCACTTCCATTTAAGAGCTTGTCTCAAGTTTGTGGTATTTTTTTTTTATTTTTTTCTTTTTTAACTCCTCGCCTCTCCATTACTCTCAGTGGAGCAAAATGACTACATTCTCCACCTCCTCTTCATTCCTGCTTTCAACGATATTGCCAGTACCTGAAATATACCTCCTTGATTCAGATTCTTAACTAGAAGACATTAAGCCTACTGCTAACTTCATGCCATAGCTTTTTTTTGGATCTTACTCAAAATTGTGTAGTCTTTCACTTATTCATGATGAAGAAAAACATTGATGTCCGCATTGGTCTGTGTTAGGAACTGAAGATTCTCAGAGCAATCAAGATCATTCTGGATATTCCTAGGGAATTCCTAGCATTGTAAGACACCCCACCCCTCTCTTACCCCCAGAAGAATACTCAGCCATAACTTCAGCTTGCACCAGAATAGTGCAGATGTTTTCCTATCAGAGAACATCTTTTTAAGAAGATAAATATCTAAGTGCAACTAATGTATACTTTACCTCTGACCAGAAACCCACAGTGACAGCTTTCCATGGATATTTTTCTTGCCTTCTGGCTGCTGCAGATATGTTATTGCCAAATGCTGCCACCTGCCCACATGGAAAACATTCTCTGGAGATTCAGCCTGTGCCAGCAGACCAGCTTTCATCTCATCGTTTGGATCCATGCACATACTATGAAAACAACAGAAAAGGAAAAACAAGTGTGCGTGTTTGTTTCCAAATTTGCATTTTAAGCCCCAAATCTGGAATTTTTTGGCCTCAGTTACTGTGAGACTGCATTCCTTAACTTTCACACAATTTTTTTTTAATCTTATCACAATGCTATATTTAGAGTGCCCAACATAAGCTAGGAAAATCCTCACTTTACAGTTTCAACTTACTTAACCTGTTTGCACGCATCTGCTTACATTTAAGATAAGAATATTATCTCTGGTTTACAGACAAGTTAAATTCAGTTTATTGAAAAAAATGCAGGTGCTTTGAATGCTGTGAAATAAAGGGTTCTAAATTTGCAGCTTTAGACCCATTCTAAGGATGCATTACTTATGAGAACTGAATTAGGGCTAAAATGTGTTCAGATGATTAAGACCAAGATTGCCGTGGTAAGTATTAAGTAACAGCAATTTTGACACCTAAGGTGTGAAAATCTACAGCTACAAAAGCTTTTGCTTATCTTCACACACTTATTTTGTCATTTCATTAATACTTGAACTGCTACCTTGCATTACATTACGCTTATGACTGATCTTGCATCTTACTTTGGGCAATTATTTATATATGACATGAAACATGCAAGACCAGACACTAACATTTTAAGCAAGTAATCCTGTAGATCTGTGTGCAATAAACTTGATGTTGCCATCAGTGTGCAAGATTACTCTACTATAGAAATTGGTTCTCTACACCAGTGTTCTCTGCAAGCTGCTACTGGAAGTAACAATACACATGTTCACAAGACTGCTTTTGGACCAATACACCATACCGAAATATGAATGCTCCGGTGTTCAAGTCTGCCCAGACTTGTATCATCAGTGCTTTGGAACCCAGTGAAATTATATGAATACAGCCATCTTCAACAAGTTTATCTCCCAGGCTTAGGTATTCCATTCCTATGGACTTAGTTTCTTCTAGAAATATAAGCATGTTTATACACAATTACAATACAACATAACAAACAACAATGCCTGTCTTACCAGCTATCAAGTGTGAAAAAAATAGTTCAGGTACTAAAAAATTGTTTTTCATTTAGTTGGGGTTTTTTTGGGGTGGGTTTTTTTATTATTTAAAGTGAGCTGACTAATGTGTGCAATTCTCTTCAGAGACCCAGGTCTTATACTGAGAGGAGCCTGACATTAACTCAGCACTTCACCTGTTTTTGTAATCATGTAAACCCACTAAGCATGAATACACTAATGCAATCACTAATGAAATGATGCTCTCAACATGCCATACCGTATTACATTCCTATGTTGAACTGGCAGTCTTACTGTGCACCAAGAAATCTTTAGTTTTTTTCCCCAAATCATACTACCCCCCCTTTAAGCATAATCTTGCATTCAATAATTTTTACTTTACCAAGGAAAAGCACAGACCTTCTAACAAAAGCAGCCCTAGGGAGTCCCAAGATTTAAGGTTGGGTTCCCCCCCTTTTATTCAAATACAATAAAAAAAAAGAAAAAAGTAGAGTAAAAGATATTCTAAGTGTTGTGACTGGGATGCATTTTAAATAACTTAAGGAATTTTTCCTCCTACAGTCTGCTCAAAAGAGTTTGGAAGCAGGTAGGTCTCTACAAAAGTATAAACAGAGAAATGTTGTACAGCTATTGACATTTACAATGGCACACACAAGGAAAGTTAAAGGATTTATACTGACTCAGCCTCAGACTTGATGGATTCAGAGCATCTTTTAGTTACGAGTTCAAATATTTAATTCCTAAACCACAAAGATTTACTAGCTGTCTATTAAAGACAAAGAACACAAAAGCTACTTGCTTCATCAATACACAGGACCAAATAAACTTGAGAGCAGCCTTTTCCCATAACCTTTCAGCATATTTTCTTCAGAATAACAAGTAATACAAAGACTTTTTACTGAAGTTACAAATTCAATCAGAATACTAAAATTCTAAGGAAACAGGCGTTAATCTAACTTAAGGACTAAGTCTGGAAATGTTTTATCTTCAAGTATATGATACAGTACTGAAAAAAAAATCAGGAAGACTACCACTCCTGTTTAATATCCATCACAAGAAAAAAATCCAACCTTTTATATATGGCACATCAATTAGTAATACTTATAACCAGAATCCTTCAGTGCTATCTAAATAGGAACAGGAATTACTGTATCCTCACCTGTGCTGTCAAAGCTGTTCTCTCTTACAGCTACCAGTCGGCTTCTTCTCTTGATTTTTTTCCCCTTTTCTGTTAAATTTTCCATTTCCTGAGCACACTCCAGATGAAACCACAGTGAGACACTGAAGCCTTCAGACATGTGTGGCCAACAGTTTTGTCCAACTAAAGGCAAGTGAATCGGGGCTACATGCCAGGAAGAAAGCAGTTGGTGACTCAGATTTTCACCATCTGCCTCTTTCTTACTCTGTGAAAGTTTTGCTCTTTTTAATAGTCCAGCAGTTTTGCTGTTGGAAGTGGTAGCAGATTTTTGTGAAGAACTACTACTCAAATTTGTGCCATGTAGCAAAGGGAAGGCAAGGTACTGTAATGGGTTCATATAAATATTATTTTCTATAATCTTCAACACACCCTTGAGTAGTATCTCCTAGAAGAAATAAACGAGGAAAAAAAAAAACCCAAACTGTTTACACCATGTAGTCAAGTGTCATCTAACTAAACAGAACCTCACTCTTCATTTAAATTTGGATTCATGTCTTCCCAACAGAGGTAGTACTTCCATATCCAAACTGACACACATTTACAAAGCAGCAAGTAGCAACTTAAACACCTATGGCCCAACAGTTCTGAGGATTTAGAGCAGATCAACCTTCAAGTTACCATCCTCAGGAATCTGCTGAACCACAGCAGGTGGCCATTGCACAACCTTATCTCACATTTGTTACCATGCTAACAGATTGATTTATAGCTCAACAAGAGACCACACCTTTTACCCCATTTTTGAGGCTCGTTAAGAATGCACACACAGGCCATCACTTTGTTGTTGCATAATCAGTAATAAAACTAGCTGAGCCCTTAAGCCAAAAATTTCTCTAGTTACTTAGCCAATTATTGCAAGCTACCTTTGAAAAATTGACTGGCGTCTCCTTGTTTGGTTTGGTACTATTTCAGACTCCACAGTATTTTTTTTTGTTTCCTTCCACTTGTTTTTTTTCCTACAAACTCCCACACAAACCAACAGATAGGTATTTCATCAGTATATCCCACACAGGCAGTAGATTCCAGCGTTATACAAACCAACTTAAGACAATTTTGAAACTAATTTCTGCTGCTTAAAGCATTCCTCAAATAGCTACATGATTTATAATTTTAAAGGAATGACTTCAAATTTTACAGTATTAGTGTTCTGTCACCCATAACCACAATGTCAGTCTCCTCAAGAGAAAACTTCTTTTCTTGTGCTAAACAGAGTTCCCAGGACTCTAACACTCGCTTCAAAACCCTGTCTTTTCTTGTCTCCCATTTCCTTTTCAAGTTTTGAGAAAGAATTATTTCAACAACCAAATTTTATTTGCTCTGCTCAGTTAGAATATTGCTGTTACAATCTCCTTATTTCCCATAATACTTGGGCAGGAAAAGATATTCTTTTTGCTTCGTTTTTCTCATTAGGCCTCTGAATTTTGCTGTGTTCTTCTCCATACATACCGTACAAGGTGTCTTCTCCAAAAATATCCTCAGAAGAAGAGTTAGCTCTTCTGAACATGTCTGTGAACTCATCAAGGAAACTAACAGGTCTACCAGCACCATCTGACATGCTAAAAAAAGGAGACAAAATAATAGTCTTGAAAAGAATTTTTTTTAAAAGCTTTAAAAATTCATATTCCATACTATTATGAGGAAAGATTAACATGGAATTCATAGTGTTTTGTGAAATTTCAAATTCAGAAAGCAGTAACAATTACAAGATGAATTCTAAAGAGATCTAACAGCGCTTCCTGACACTATCATTGAAAATGTCATTGAACGAATCTCGATGGCTACAGCAAGTCTAGTCCTGGGTTTGCGAAGTGGAGTCTGAAAGTCTGGGAACCTGGCATCTACATTGCAAAGGCTCTCCCCACAAAGCCAGAGATCAAAGTCCTGGGATGGGTTTACATCATCTCCTGCTGTGGAGCAGCCCCCTTATGGGAAGCTACCTTAGGGCAAGCATTTAATTTGCTTCCACGGTCTTAGATTACCTAGCTGTTTTCCAGTTAGAAATAAAACTCAAACACAACATCACTAAGACCTGGGTTACAAAGAAATTTGAAATAAAAACTTATGTTGTGATGGAGTCATTCAATCAGTAAGATAACTGCTATTTTTCCGACCAATGTTTGTTAACACTGTCACTCTAGGTTTATGATTTCAGCTATCATTTTCAGATCTGCCAGCATGTGTTTAAATAACAGATTTCCACTAGCTCGAAAATAACCCTGTATTTACACATAAATTAGATACTTGTCACAAGTTAAAGCAGCTGCCTAAATTCACACATGCCAAAGAATTTGCATTGTGAACTAAAATTTTGAGTGTGTATACATTAAGTTGTGAAAAGCAATATTTAAGTTACTTAGACCTTGAACTCACCATGAAAACTAGACTCTGTTTGCGTCAGTATGTTCAAAAATCCTCCCAAAAGATGTTTAACAGCTCCCTGTTAAAAAATACAGGGGAAATTGATATATGAAGAATATACACCAGCTCAAAGAACTACAAAATAATTTATTTCAATCAATTCTTGTCTACTATTGATTTTAAAGACAATTCCAGTTGCTTTAAATTATGGATTTTTTTTTTATATTTGCTAATGAACATTTTTTCATATTCTGTACAGTTCAGTTGCAGAAGAGAGACTTTGAAATCCAAATTATTCTAGAAAGAAACCTGAGACATTATCATGTCAGTAGCTGAGATCTCCCTTGTCTTCTCCCCTGTAACAGAATTACAAGATTTGACAGGTTGTGACAAAATACAGCATGTTGTTACATAGTGATGCAATACTGAAAGCAAATTTAACCTTTCCCCAAGCTTTTTATGCAGGATTACTTTAAAGAGTAATTAAAAAAATAATAAAAGCCATTTACTTATGAGCATCCTTCACAAATGCAGGTAATTTGAAAAATCTCTAATTAGAGATATTCAAAATCTCTAAATTGATTAGTTCAATGGATTGCTCTTTCTAAACGATATTGAAGAGTAATGAAAATGAGATCATTTTGTATTACAAGTAATTTCATGCATTGAAGTTCGGAAGAGAAAAATACATGTGTGCTAGTGATTTAAAGCTAATCATTCACACAAGCAACTGGAGTACTGAAGTAAAACAGTGTTTTCCTTTCCTGCTTTTGGTTTAAGATGTAAAGCACTGACTATGCTTCTTAGTCAAATGATTATATAAACAAGCACTTTAAGCTTAGATTACTTAGCCATGTTTTCCTCTTTTGCAAGAGAAGCATACTGAATTTAGTTATTAAAAAGCAAAAAACTAACCAACCATCAGACATCCCAAAGGATCATGAGGGCATCTAATATAAACTTATGAAGAATAAAAGCATTAAATATTTAAGCACCTCACTGAAAGTTTCTAAATGTACATATTGAATACATATATAGTTAAAATGTTTACATATATACATATACAAGAAGCTATTGGCTTTTTTGGGGTTTTTTTTGGTTTGTTTTTTTTTCCAGTGGCCTGACAGTCATTAACTCTGTATCTATAGCTCTAGTGATTGAACAGTCTTGATAAAATAAGGCAATCGTTAAACTCAAAAGCTTTGTATGTCAAATATCTTTCAATATATTAGTTAACTATAGTTTCTACAGTTTCTGATAACTTAAACACAATGCAGCTGGCAATATCAGTCATTTACATAATTTCAGTTCTTATCAAATACCATAACAAGTGAGAGTATTTCTGAGATCACTCTATTAGGTATACTGGTACTGTAAAACTGAAGAAAATAAGATATATAACTGCTAAGCTGTTGCCTTTGTTTAATAACATTTTTACCTGTTCTATAAGTACAGTGGCATTTCTCTCCTTCTGGACAACAATTTTCAGGCAGCTTTGGAATACATGAGCAAGCACATCTAAACTTGCATTACCAGCTGAGAGCAAGTTTAATTCTAACATGCAGATCTCAGGATACATTAATTCTCCTTGATTGATGCTTTCAGTTAGGTCATTAAAATAACCTGAAGGACCAGTACATCCTGGTTCTGCCTTTGTGTCTGCTCCTGAAAGAAAACACTTGTCTTACTGAAACTTACTCAGCTGAATACAGTTTTAATGATTTAAACAGGACATCCAAAGACATACTTTCTCAGACTTTCTCACAGGTACAAAACAAAAATAGTCACTAGCTTATAAGCAGTTTTCAGAAGTTAGTACAATCTTCTATTCTGCTTCAGATTTTCATATTTTCCTGCCAATACAGAACGGCAAGGATTAATTTCATCCATTACATGCTCTTAAACTACGTGCCTTCATTTCCTGCAAACAGGACACACATACTAATGATGAAATAGGCAATTCATGAAACATGACAGTAAAGTCATTGTAACAGAGCCCCAAGCTTCCATACAGAAGTCAGCCTGCCAAGAAAGGACATAAGTTTAAATGATTTTATTTCATGTTAAAAGGTTAAGGAAAGCAGTTGTTTAGTAATTTAATTTAGAAAATGCACATGACAGTACATGACAGTATGTCCATGAGAATCAAAAAAAAAGCAAAAACCCCCAACCTCTAGTCCTCTCACATCTTGGAGAGACTTTAAAACACATTAAATATTTGGTACAGACACACTTTTTATGCAAATGCTTCATGGAAATATTTCAGGTTAAATTTTTAATTCAGAAATGCTTTTAAAATGTTGTATATCTATTGATAAAGCCTAGTCACACAGGTAAACAGCAACAATTGAATCCAGTTCTATTAAAGGCTGTTACTGCTCATGCTGACATGAGCAGTATGTCAGTACACAAGAATGTAAGCATGCAGATGTTCAGCACAAAGGAAAAAAATTAAAGCATATTCATGTTCAAAATTAATTGCACAAACAGAATACAGCATGAGATGTGCACATTCATTGAATGAATATAAAGAGATATTGAATGAATATAAAGAGATATAATTAGACTATCTAATTTTTACCAGATTGTTACAATACTAAGAAATTGGGTATTGATTTTCAGACAAACTACTGATGAGCAAACTAACAGAGAAGCATCTCTGGAGAAAACTGCTTCTAGACGACAATAATACATTTGAGTAACATAACTTTAGAGCAAGAGTCACATAAACCAAGAAAACAAAGACAGAACAGTTCCTGTAACACTCAGTAAGAATATTCATTATATCTCCATCTGTAATGGCATCCTACTGGAAGTAAAAAAGTTAAACTATTTCTATCTGTTAAAGGTCTCCGATGCTCGCCCTATTTTTGCACATCTCAAAAGACAAGGAAGCCTTGCTATGTCAGAAAGACTGCTTTGTATAGTCAGAAAGTTCATTTACCTTCATTCTTGGTTTCACTATCATCAGGGTTACTTTCACTATCTGCTTCATATCCTTCCTCTTCAGCAAAAAGTTTAAGACTGCAGCACTGTGATTCTTCAGTTTCTTCAGAAATATCTTCAGGTTGTGACACAGGCTCCTTTTCAGTGTAATGCATCTGTGTAACACAAACAAATTTACCACCTTTGGTCAGAAAAGCATTTAAATTAGAACCTTCCAGAAGCTTATTTTCTCCAAGCTCATTGGCAAAAGAAACAAACTAATCATAATGCTTTCAAGAAACTTGAGATACTTTTTATTAATAACTTCATTCTTACATAGAAAATGGGTTCTGCAAAGATGGATTTTTCTTACTAACTACCTGACCAAAGCTTTGGTAAGCAGGTACCCAGTGCATTAAGAATAACTGTTTCCAAAAATCACTATCATCATAAGCATACACCTTGACATTTACTCATGTCATGTGATATGTATGCAGCCACTAAGGTCAGCCAACATCCCTGTTTAAAGCTATCCCTTTGAGAGTTGGTCACACTCTGTTGGGGGATGAAAGAGCAAAGAGAACGTCAGGTTTCAGGTATGTCTGTAAAGCATAACGCAGCTTGCTCCTTTTCAGGGCATGACTCATTTCTGAGCTGTAAATGTGTGGAGCGTATCAATAACCAGCATTCAACTTACATGCTTACATAGGAGAATCAGAGAATTATCAACAGCCACAACAACCAAACACATTTAAATATGTCCTATCAAGTTTAAAATAGACCCAAACAACATAAATCTGACTGAGCAAACCTTGTGGTATTTAGAATTAGATTACCTAGTTGGTGTTTCATACCTTTTCAATTTTTTCTTCAGAATGATCCAGATCATTAGAAAAAGTGCCCAACGCAACACGAAGCAGGGAATCAAACAGAGGCTTTGCCAAGTCAGTTTCTATCACTTTTGATTGAGCAAGCTGCTCTCTTACTTGAAGTAAGATGTCATCCACACAAGTATTCTGTGTTTTGGGGGAGACAAACATTTTGATTCATGTTATTCTGTTTTGGCTAACAGAACTGGTCTAGTACTTTCATTTAAGAACTTCCCCTTCCACCTACACTTGTCAGCTAAAGCCATCAGACTTCATCCAGTCTCTTGCAATAAGGAAGATTCATCCTGTTAGTCATGACAGAGATTTAGTTGGTTAAGCAATCTGCACACTGAAAAAACTCTGGAAACTTGCTGTTTCCCCAAACATTGCAAGTGAAAGCGCTGTTTCAAAAATAAACATCTCTGAAACAGTTTCAATACACAGTGCATTCAGATCACACCACGATATTACTAGAAAGGTTAACAAGACAGAGGGTGACATATCCAAGTTCACAAAAATAGCACGTGATCCAGACAGAATTCCAGTTTCCAGTTCTCCCCTGTACCTCATGCCTCCTACTTTTGTAACAAACTGCCAAATAAAATTCAAGGTAGCGATTAAAACATTAAAGCACAGTCAAGGTGTCTTCTGTGAATTAACAACTTTGTAGAACACTGAATTAGTTCACCTCTAAGGCTTAAGTGACAGTTTCTACTGGTGTCCTTTCAGTACCTGTGCCCTCTAATATTCCTCTTTCTCAAGCGCCATGCTCTGCTCAGAACAGGCATCAAAAATACCACATGTAAGCCACTATATATAATGCCCAGGTCTAGTCTATGCAGCTCTCCTTCAAAACCACCTCTGTCACACACATCCTCCACTGAATAACCATTAAAAAAACCCCACAACAAACCAAGCACAAGTC
Source organism: Larus michahellis (assembly GCF_964199755.1). NCBI lineage: Eukaryota > Metazoa > Chordata > Aves > Charadriiformes > Laridae > Larus > Larus michahellis. The sequence goes on along the minus strand of NC_133898.1, from coordinate 49,161,847 downwards.
TCTCCCACCATTCAAATCCCATCAGCTCAAACAGCCTCTGGAGAATGTGGGACTGGACAGAAGGACTAAATGGGAAAAAAAAAAACAGAGAGAGGAGGCCATAACTGACCAGAAAAAAAAAAACCAACAACTACAGCCATAGTCAAGCCAGCAACTCATAGTTGTCAATACCCACTACTACCTTTGTAGTCAGGGAAAACTGTCCCTTTCCTCTAGTCAGAGCCATTTTATGCAGAAAAAGAAAACCAAAATATTCATCTGCCAGGATCACAGCCTTCCCTGGGACTTGAGATACACTGACCCAGAAAAAAGCATTTGATGTTGAGTTCCGCCCTTAGCCATATTGACCACGCTCACCCAAACTGTAACAAGTACATGAAAAATAAACCAGAAATACAGTACAAGAGAGTGAGCAAGGTAAAAATCTCATCCAGCCTGGATCAACCTGCCATATAAGGCTCTCTCCCAGCCCTCAAAGAGGCAATTGGCATGAATAGGGATCCAACCCAGAAGAGTGGAAACAAAGGATCATGTTGGAGAATAAGCAAAGGGGTACAGGGTCCTTACCAGCATCTTACTGAATATGAAGTGACAAGCTGACATGTGGAAGATACCTCCTCAGAAACAGCAACTACCAGTTTGTTCATCCACCCACTCCCATTCTTTCATGCCTGCTGACCACTACCCCTGACTACTAAGCACATCATTTAACTCTGTAGTTTCAGTACTACACAAAAAATATAGTACCATAACAACAGCATGAGCTTTTTTTCACCTCTAAAAGATCTTTTGACTAAATTACTGTTAAAATAATATTGAATGTAACAAATATGAGTGAAGTAAGCTAAGGGCAGTTGCACAGTACCTGGTGAAACATCTCCACTTCCATCTTCTGCTGCATGGTGCTTGCACTGTGTAGACAGATTGTCAGCAGAGCTTCTAGAAGTCTGATACCTTGAAATGCCCAGTCAGTCTCTTCTCTTACAGAAGTCTTTATCCCTTCAATATTGGCAACTGAAGTAACTGAAGTGTGTTCCCTACTCAAAGAGCTGTCACAGGAGGCCCATTCAGGCACCAGCTGTTCTGCACCAGCAAGGCTGTCTGAACTATCGAGCTCTGACTGTGTCACCTCCTTGCTTTTAGCCAACTGAACAGAGTCATCCTTGTTGAGAAGCTCACCACGAGGACTCTCATGTGAACTTCTGCTGCTTTCACTAAGTAATCTCTCCTTCTTTTCTTGCTCTTTTTCCTTATTTTTTGCAAGTTTCTGAATTATCAGGATTAGTAATCTATGGCATGCTTCAAAGCCTCCAAGTCTATGGAACTGTCTCTGAAAAACTGAACTATACAAATATATGCAACAACACATGGACCAAATATCTGCAGCCCTGTGAATATGTTCCACAGAGGGTAAAGTAAGGCTTTCCAGTGACAGATATGGCAATTTGTGGCCTAATGGCTCACTAGCTGTACTATCATATCCTGACGTATCTTCAGAGTCATTAGCTGAATCCAGATCACCATCTGCTTCTTTACTTACGCATAAAAAAGCAACACAGAGGAACAGGTTTATTGTGTTGACATGAATGTCTTGGCTCACAAACTTTTTCTTTTTTGGGTAAGCCTCTTTCAAGCCAGCATAAAATTTGCTCAGGCTTTGAGGAACTTCTGAAACAGCATGTTGGCTACAAAGAGAAGCAGGCAAGTCAGACGTAGACTCCTTTTGTCCACTGTTCAGGCCTTCCAGCTCTGGCATTGCTTGGTCTTTCTGCTGATCACCAAGACAGAGTATCAAAGTCTCTAACACTTTCAAAGAATGGCTTCTTAAAGTATCCAAGTAATTTAACTCAATCATTTGATTCACTCCATTACCACTCAGAAACAAGTCTCTAATTACCCTGCAAGAAAAAGCAAAAGAGTTACCTTATAAACAAGCCACAAATTCATGTAGTTCAGGTGACACATCTTATCCAAAAATAACCCTCTGTTCTACACACCTGAGTAACACTAAGGACTGATCATGTTTACAGTAATTACTATAAGTTGCTCTAAACTGTATATTAAAGAGAGGAGGAACTTGCTTGCAGTACTCTAGAATCTCAAGTAAGCATCATTCATCTAGTAGTAGAAAATTCAATTATTTTGGTAAGATATAATGTAGGAAATATTGATTAACCTCTAAAATGTAGACCACAAAGATGTATGATGCTCGAAACATTAAAAGTATTTGATTTTATTTATGACATTTGCTTTTCAGTTGTACTTCCTCCCCCTACCTTTTTATTAGCAATTGGAGCTAGTAAATATCTATTTCTCTCAGTTCTGTGACTTCACCAGAAAGTAGATATTCCACCTCAAACTTGAAGTGTTAAGACATTTTACTAGCTATGTCTATTAGTTGCATGGACTACGTATGTCAGATAGAATTCAGGAATACCTTTTAAGCACAACTTTTTGTGCCATTGTTATGCCAGGATGTCCAGTGTTGAAAAACCTTTCAGTGTATCTGTTTCCAAGTATATTTTTTCCTTCTTTCTACTCCAAGTATTACATTGAGTTCATAGAGAATTCGGGCGGGGTTAGGATCTGTAAGCTTCTTAGTGTATGTTTGCTTGTATACATCCACCTTCCTTACCCTCCCATCTTCTTCCCCCACAATCAGCTTTTACTATAACTGAGTTACATACGCTACAATCAAAGGAATCATGTACATACTTGTATATACCCATCTTTAAGCCAGTAGGAAATATGGTATCTTAAACTTTTTTTAATCTAAACTTTACTTCTCTTGCCTCTTTGCCACTAAGTGAAATTTCAAAAGCGAATATCTTCTGATACAGTTTGGGTTAGGATAAAAATTAAAAGTGTACTTGACAATCCTTTATAGAAACTGGAATACTTGTCTATTCTGTGTGATTGTCTCAAATCTACTAAATTCACTTCAGCCTATCAGGACTCCAACATAAAAGATCAGAATCTTTCCTGGATGAAAGGAAACGTTCATATTCTGAATAAGCTTCTATGTATTGTATTAAACAACTATTTCAACAATTCAACAATAAATAGGAAAGTTTCTCTTTCCCACCTTGGAAGAATGTTTGTAGGTTAGTTTTTTTGGTTCTTTTTTGTTTGTTCTTTAAAACTATGTTTAAGTTAACAAGATTTTATAAATTATGAAACAGTTATTTCAGGACAAGTAAGCCTTTCAATCCTTATTTTTGAAAGGTGGTTTCTATGAAGACCATTCTAGAAGGAAAAGGGAAACAGCTCAGGAAACTAAGTAGTCTAATTCCCACAAAGTGATATGTCAATCTGTTCAACATTCCTGACTCACTTTAGCATAAGGAATGAAGAGGCAAAGAGCATATCACATTGGACAAAAGTTTTATTTATTTCCACACGCTTTGGCTTGTTAAAGACCATAACTCATTGGTGGAGCGCCCTCACTTTCTATGGTTTATGAATCTAGGATTAAATCTTATGTTACTCAAGCATTTATCTTGTTGCAACCCCTACAATATCCAAGTGCAGCCTACAGTACAAATAAAACTTAGATCCTGATCAGTAACAAATATACAAAGCTCTGTACATAACTAGCATGCTTTCCATTAATAAACAGAAAATCAACCAACCTGGAGTTAAGCAACACAGGGAGCGTCTGCAAATAAATCTGAAGTGCTTCAGAAGGCAAACACTGGTTATGGTAACTGCGTGTGTGTTTATCAGCTGTAGTTAGTCCGAGTTGTTGAGCATGGCAGGCTAGCTCAACCCCTTTCTGAAGTACGGGATTATAAATACAGTTATATAGTTTCCATTGGACCACTGCATTTCCCTTTTGAATTAAGTGGCAAATATGGCTGGCAATCTGCATGCCACGTAGTTTGTCTTCTTCAAAAACAATGTCCTGATAAGCCTCCAACGCATCCCATCTCAACAACATATCTTCAGATCCACTGCTCGGCAGAATTCCCTGAACTCTGCAAGAGGAACTAGAAGCAAGACCAGCATCACTAGAATTGCCCTGCAAGGCATCTTCCAGCTGAGCAAGTTGATCACAGTCAACAGTACATATATTGCATGATGCCTGCATAATTTTTGGAGAAACTTCTGCTCCACCCAGTTGGTCCAATATAAACTTGTTAAGGATGTTCAATATGTGCTGTTGAAAGTTTTTTAATATTGGTAACTTGGAAGCATGAAGCAATGGGACAATCACAGACTTTGGATCCATACAACAACATATTCCTACATTATGTACACCCGAGAGAATTTGAACACAAGTACTGCTCAAAGAAACTTGTTGCAACAAGTGCAAACACTGGTGCGCACAAACAGCAATGCAGCAGCATCTGTCGGGATAATGAACTTCTCCATCAGCAGTTTCAAAGGGGTTTTTGGAAGCTTGGTTTTTAAAAGCAGATACAGGGAGCCCAGAGAGATCTCTGTGGTGATGCATGAAGTGGGAGTACTCACATCGTCTGTGCCGCTTTCTTGTGCACATTGATTGATGTAGCTGCTCTGATTTCACTTTTTTGACAGTATTAATTATTTTCATGATGCTGTTGATCAGGGCTTTTAGATGCTCTGAGGCTTCCCCAGTTACTCCCTCATTCTTCATACAAAGCCATTCCATTTGAAGCACTGTTACTTCAAACAGCTTAAATCCCTGATGCTGTATGAACTCATGAACCAGATCTATAGCTTGGCTAAAGTAGAATGGATTGGAGGCTGCACTTTGTAGGCAGCAAATCAAAATCTGCAAAACCCCTTCTATAACCTCAGGTAGAAGCAAGGCTCTGTGATGATATCTAGAAAATACAAAGTCATCCTGAACCGGCTGCTGTAGTGTTTTCTTGTATCCTGGAGCAAAAGGATCAGGTTGCTTTTCCAAGCAAATTCTGATTTTCAATGCTGCTTTAAGTAAGTCTATTAAGTTTCTTCGTAAATTGTCAGGCATTGTTTCTGTATTGCTGATGTCTAAAGACATAAGATGCAGCACTGACTGGAAGAGCATCCTTTGGATCAGAGCCACAGGTTCTTCGGTCCACCCTGCAGAAACTACTTCATTTTCTGTGTTACTACTTACATTGTAACAGTCTCCAAATCCTGATAAGAACTCAGTCAATGTGGGCACCACACTAGCTGAAAGAGCAGAACTGTGATTCAAAGCAATATCAAATTTGCACACTTTCTCTAGGAGTGACAATAAGACATGGCATAAATCAAAAGGAGAGTTATCTGTGTTGCTCTCAGCAATTCCTGCAGCTGGCTCATTCAAAGTCTCTGGGTTTAGATCGTGCGCGAGATTAATTTGGCTGGAATTTTCTAGATTAGGGGCATCAGGATTAGAATTTGGTACTACTTCAGCAGGTAAGCAATCACTTCTATCTACAAAGTAGCTGTCCCTAACTGGATATGTTAAAAAAGGCTGCAGTAACTGGGAGCGTCTGTGTTTCGTTATTACAGTAGTCTTGTCATCAGAATTGCCTTCTGAATCAGAAGTGGAGAGCTGAGATCTTCTCGCATCTCGCACAGAATAGCGATGGGTGGTTTTGCGCAGACGTCCACTTTTTCGAGATCGAGGGTTTAGTTTTACAGAAGTCTGAAGAGATGAACGAGTGCTTCCATCTAAGCCTAGTTTTTCCTGAGTAGATTTCACAGAACTTGAATTGTTCTCTTTGGTCAGGCATAGGTCTACTGCAAAGGGTATTTTAAAATCTGTTGAAACAGGAAGATAACAAAGGAACATTCAGCAACATTGTAATATGTAAAGCATTTTTCTTAATTTTATAGTTTAATACTTTCAGCTTAAAAATATGAAAGAAATTTGTACCTTAATAGGTCATGGTTTTGCGTATAGCTGTGTTTGACATTTTCAGGATAAAATAAAGTCACCAGCAATTCACATTAAGGAACCACACTGGCTACTTTCAAAACCTACACAAATAAGTTCATTTTCTAACTAGGGTTAGACAAAAATTTGCTAGACAAAAATTTGCTAGAGGGTTTCCTAAAAGTTTTTTGTAGGCATAGCTATTCCATTCTCTTAAGAAAAGATGTTATCAAGTAGATGAAAGGACTTTTTGGTAAACAAAGGGAAGAAAGCTTAGTATGAAAATCTTTTAGCCTCTTATAGATAGCATACAAAGGAACAATATAGCCACAAGCCTCTAGATATATTCAATTTGAATTTGCATAAGTTAAACACACTAACACAGTAGAAGCAAGATATTATTCAACAGGATACCTACTCTGATATCTCCTTTATTACTTAGCTATGGAAGCAGTTTTAGCTAGTTACTCAAGCTACATTTACCCTGTGTATACCATTTGATATATTTGAAGTCTCAGTATAAGCATTGCCAAATGGCCCTATCCCACAAGTGAAGAAAAATGAAGTGAAGGAAAAGAGGTCTTTTTCAACTTGATAACCCATTGTCACTTTTCACAACTCAGCTGCTATAGGAACTGGGTGCATTTACTCAGTGCCCTTAGAATGCACGAGGAAGAAATTGTTAGCGTACTAGTGGTAACAGAAAAAGCAAATTTTTCTTCTTGGAAACAGTGTAGATATTCAAGTATACAGACCTCAGTCTTTACTTTAGCTTTAATTCTTCCAAACACAAAAAGTAGAAATAAGAGTAGTAGATTTTAAAAGACAGGGACAAGAGGGAGATGGAAAAGAATAATGTTTAATGTGTATAATATCCCCACAAAAGCCAAGCCAAAAAATGCAACTTTCAAGCAGGCAGTATAAAATAGCAAATATAAAGTTTAAATTTAATTCAACGGGCAACAAAATTTTGAAGAACAAAATGAGAGTACCACCAGCTAATTTGCAATGGTAAGCTCAGATCATTAACTGTTGAAAAAGAAGGCAGAGAAGAAAGTCTGTATGTTCTTGGATAAAATCCATCGTCATTTTTAAGTAGTGACAGAACTGTACCTGCTTGCTTTGGCTAGTAAAATACCTAGTATAAAAAAGCCATCCAGTAAGTTTAGTATTTAGAAAAATGTGACAGTTAACAATAACAGGCCCCCTCAGCCCCCACGCAATAGATACCATCATTAATCAAGCTGAAAAACATGCTTCCATGTGCAAGCATGACTGTGCCTTGCTGTTTCAGAAAGTCATAATTGTGATGCTTAAGGAAGAAACATAATCTGCTTTGGAGGGAGGAAATTAACCGGAAATACTTTATCAAACAAAGGATATTTCCTGCACAGAAAGAAAAAAGCTGCCTAATACAGGTGGATTTATTTCAGTCCAAGAAAAAAAAAAACCCAAAGAGTTCTTAGTGCACACGTGCTGGGTACACATCATGTTTACTGCATCAGTACCATGAGAGGGAAATTTGTAGAAGCAAAAACTGTACATTATGCAGAGTGCAAAATCAGAACACGTTAAAACCTCTTCACACAACAGCATTTTAAACTAGCCCTGGAAGAGTCACTAAGGTCTCATAAGATAAGCAAAATGTTTATTTAATTCAATCATGCTTATGGAAGCATGAAAGAATGATGCAACTGAGCAAGCAGGAAAGTTTATTATATAGAATTTCTATGAAACTGGCACTTTAAATACTCCAAGTCTACAAACATTAACAAAAGCCTTCAATTTGCACAAGTTTAAAATAGCAAAAAACATTGGGAGAGCTTCAGGTGAGAATCCTTAGGAACTCTCTCAAACAGACAGGTAACTTCATTTGTTTCATCCTCTTTGTTTTATCCTTTAATAGGGAAAAGAATGTATCTGACAAATGCAAGACCCCAAAACAAAAAAAAAAACCCACACACACCAAACAAACTGCTACCATTTCCTGGTTCAATTTTTGCACAGAATCTATTTTGTGTCATCCCTTTCATTTCTTTACTTCACTTTAAACTGACTCTTCATCAGTTGAACCCTTGTGATTTGATTCCTCAATTAGCACACCAGTTTCTGACACAGAACATCATATTTTCTAAGGAATGCAGCCTGGTTCTGTCCATAATCGTCCATTTTTATTCTATTTTTCAGGCCCTGTCTGCCTGATAACATTGCACTTCTTTCATACTCTGTTACCCATTGTTTGGCTTTAAGCTTTTTTTCTACTTCCCATTTCTTCAATTTCAGAAGAAAAGCCTGTCTCATTCTGTTTCTAGTGTCAGCATGTACCACTTTTTTTTGGTTTTAAAAAGAATCAGTATGTTTCCCCCTTTTACTCATCATGAAACACTTCACATTAGCAAAAATATCATATAATCTTTCGAATATCTTCCCCCCCTAAATCACCTGAAAAGAAGAAAAAACCTCACCGCCAAAGTTCAGCTACACAGTAACGTGAGCATTGCCTTTCACACTGACCAAGAGCCTTTACCTTCTCTGTACAATTTTGATCTTCCTCATATGCTGACAGAACAACGGTAGTTGTGAATTTTAAAGCTCTGCAGAAGCCACATACTCATTCTGTGTTAAGAGGATATGTATTACAATGAACTATTTAGTTGGGAGTTCTAGGCTCTGTTGTAACACACAAACCACTTCTTTTAGGCCCTTAATACCGTAAGTGATAAAACATACCTATTGCTTTTTCTTCTTGGACCGGGATTTTCCACACCAACGGCAGAAGTGACAGGAGGAGGGTCAAAAGTTCTTCTCGACATGTCAGCTCCTATGTTAGAAACAAAATAGAAACAAAAGTTTATGTACTTGTAAAAAAATAGATTACCCTAATTTATTTTACAAAGCTATGTAACATTCCGTTCCCTAGACCATTCTGCTGTTTTATGCACTGAAAAAATTACCTAATTGCAAAGAGTGCTATAATCATTAACTAGAGCCAATCAGAAAGCATCTAAGATATTTACTACACCTCTGCAACTGTTTCTATATGAAGGTCTCCTAATCCGTCTTGTTGAAGGAACTCTTCACCCAAAGAACAAAACAAGAAACGTCAAAAGCAAGTAACTTTTTGATTTAAACAAAGCCAATATGAAGCCCAAGACAAGTCTGGAACTTCCGTAGCTCCAAAAACATAACTTCAGATAACTTTATGGGAAACTTTATATTTTCTAGAAAATGACACCTTTAAGCGAATGAAAAGAGCTTACATTTATCAAGTGATGTTATTGACTCACAACAGAAAGGTGAAGTTTGGAGGAAAGAGGGAAGGTTACTCTTAATTAAACAAAACAGAATAACCATAAAAATCCCTCACTCCTACTGGAATTCTAAGAACTTATGCACTAAGAATTTCAATGCAGAGAGGAACAGTAGAAGACACAGAATTCAAACAATTCCTTTACTGGGTGCTATGCAGCACTATCAGAATGGTTTCAGTCCTAAAGATCAAAAATTTTCAAACACAAGAAGCTGACAAGCATTTTGGCAGTTAACATCATTCAGGGATATGTAGCTGAAGCAATGTCCTTCTCCAACAGTTCAAGGTAGCAATGAAATTAAAATGTATGGAGATAAGCAACCTACATAATTATATATATAACAAATATATACAGTTTTATATATATATAGTTATAGAGCTATATAAAAAATAGTTAATATTTGTCTGATGACACTATCAATTTAAATTAAAAATTAAAATAACTAGCTAAAACTATTGATACAATACAATTACACCTGAAAACTAAGCTTTTTCAAAGTCATTCTCCCAACTTTTTTCTGATACTAAAGGTATTCTCAGCAAGATACATTAATTAGGAATGGGAAAGAGCAATACAACATTCAAAGCAGAATAAGACTGGAAAAAATCAAAATATTAATTTCTCAAAATTTCAGTGGTGTACTTCCAGAATTTTACTTTCCTCGATTAATCAACTTCTTCCCCCCACCTTCTTAAAAAACATATTTCCTTGGGAAATAATTGCTGATGTTGCATGAAGAATGCCACAACCTTTTTTCCCCCTTCTACTTCAGAAGCTGCTTTTTGTTGGAGGGGAGGCACATGGAATCCCCCATTTTTTTCTTACATGAAAGCCAGCTGTTTCTCCAACAGCTCTAGTCCTGAAGCCTCTATTAGCAGCAACTATGCAGAACCCAAGTGACATCTAAAAAACTCACAGCTCTAGAGGCAGTTAAGGATTCTTCTCAGCAATTATATATAATTGTAGTCTTGTGGGTTTACTGTTTAGCCAGTGCACCTACAGGAATCCAGAACCACACCAGCAGACCTGACCAGAGTCTAGCACAAGTCACCTCATGAAGGAAAGGCAAACCTCCAAGATGAATTTGACCAGCACTAACAGCTGACCTCTCTTAAAACAAGGGCTGAATAAACTCAACCAGGATTCACTTCCTTCATTATTTTTGAACACTGGGATCTGCAGTTTCAAAGCAAAGACTTAATGCACATCTCATCCTACCCATTGCTTAATACATATCCAATAGCATTGAAGAGAAATGAGAAGAGAAAGAAGATAAGAAAATGGGTATCTGCAGCTACTGGGATGTATGCTAGACTTTTTATATTAAAAAGATAGTATAAACTGATCACCTCCTAAAATGTTTTCTCTTTTGAGCTAAAGTTACAAAATATTTACTTTCTATTATATTCAAGAGCAAGTTAGAGCAAAAGTATATCTCATGTCCCACAAACAAAATAAAAAGGTGTATATTTTAATTTTATTGCCTTAAACCAGGAGGACCTTCTCAAGTTAAAAACTGTCATTTTGTATTGCAGGTTCAGTAAACACTTATTTCTCATAAAAATCCTGACCTATTGCCTCGTTCCACCCAGCTATTGCACTTGAGCTCCACACATGCCTTAACTAGTCAAAAGTTTAGCAACCATCAATATCAGCTGGCAAACACGTATATGATTATTTTTTTTCTTCTTCTGTTCTTGCTGAAGGACGGAATGCAACTGCAACATATCCTTTTGAACTTCTAGTCTTCACAATTAACTCATCCACTCTATCATAAAAAGGCAAGAAAACCAGCACAAAGAAGAACATGAGCCAGGCAAATCCACACAGTCAAAGCTCAATACAGAAATTATAATCAGGTAAGAAAAAACTACTACCTGATCAATAGTTGAGTTCAGTGTGGTAAGCAAAATAAACCCACGGCCTTGAACCAAGTATTGTCCCAGTGCTGCCATATGAGTTTCTTCTTCTTCATCTTCCTTGGCCTCTGCCCTCTGTACCACTGCACTGCACAGCCTGTTGACATCCGTCAAGAATTCCCGTGCCAGTGAGTTACTGGCACTGCTCATGTCTGAGCTGTAAGTAGAGGGAAGCACAGAAGTTAAATCCATCAGAAAAATACATTCCTTATGGAAAAAAGACTAGGGGAAGAGAGGACTGTTTCTTCCCTGTATCCCATCCCCCAAAGGATGTCTGTAGCACTGAGAAGTCAATATACTAGTTTAGGGTAGAAGAAGATAATTTCATTTATTTCGGTGAAACTTTAGCTAACAGCCCACAACCCAAACACTCACTTTATAGTCTATCAGATAAAAGCCCATGATACACAACATTCCCTCCCACTGCATAAATTAAAGGTAATGACTTTGCTGCAGCTTTTCTTTCTAAACTAGATGTGAGCTTCAATCTTCCTCTGCTTCTAAAAGATATTTGACCTGAAGCATAAGGAGAAAACAGGCAGCTCTTACACAGCATTGTACAGAAAACATGTTCTTTAAAAGTTTATTTGAATACATTATCCTCTACCATATTAGGTATTCCAACAGTACGCAGATTGTTTCAAGGAGAAAATTTCAAGGAGAAAAAAGAAAAAAATGACTTAAAGTAAATATGGGAGTTTCAAAATTAAAATGCTTTAGATTTACCAGCTCTCACGGTGTTTTCCTTCAAGCAAGACTGAGTGGGTGGCAGTCACTACTATGGTATACTTAATTCGAGATACAAGTCTACTGCACATGTTCAGGAAAAAATACCAAAAGCATTGGTACTGATGCCCAAACTGATTAATTTTACTTCAGATAATGCACCCAAGGCACTCATACACTTCATCTATTCCCTCTATCTTATAAAAACAATTTTTGCTCTCTTATGCCACAGCATTCTTTGGTTGGTCAGCCCTAGTACATGTTCAAACATTTAAACTGAAGATTAAATCAAACAAGGCAAGAAATGCAAGACTCTGCTGTAGAAAACTCAAGAGGATCACTGAGGAAGGCAGAACAAAAACAAGAATCGGTGATGGCAACTATAGAAACAAGAACATTTAATCTGCATAAAACCCAGTTAATGAATACTCTGGCATATTTAACTCCTTTTATTTCTGTATAAACAGCTGAAGTAAAAATTTTTGCAAGTCAAATATTTTTATCATTTCCAAGCATAGAACATGCAAAAAGAGAGCCGAGTAACTTCCAATATAACATTTGAATATAACAGGTGGATTAGTACTGCTTGATCAAGAAACACCTACATGCGATTATTACATAAAAAATAAGACCTTGTAAGAAAGAGCAAGTTTGATAGCACTAATGGTACAGAAAGCTCCTTACAGTGGCCAGACTGAGTACTTATACATATAATGACATTCACTGTAGAAGTAAAAGTAAAATTCTTACCACAATTACTTTGCCAGCTTAACACATTTATCTTCTATCCGGAAGTAAAAGCAAATATGTTCTGGAAATATCACCCCTGGTTCACCTGTTTTTAAAAACAGAAAAATACATCATGGTTAATATGCAATTTCTTTGCTTTTAAAACTCACTTTATGATAGCTATTTGAAATTTTTTGATCTTTAAAGCTCTAGTTTTCTTTTTAGCTTACAATTGTGCACAACCCAAATCCTATTACAGAGAAAGTAAATGGTGCACATAAGGCAAGTTAACATAATAAAGTTTATTAGTTTTTAGAATGTAAAATGAGCTAGGTACAAAGGTTTAAACATTTCCCTCTAGAAATAGGATGAATTTTAGTGATTGCTACCTGCATACGTAATACTTGAAGCACTTTAACTCTAGGTACAAGTGCCAGATAGTAAAAGAAACTGAATTGTGCAATCAGGTGCTGATGTAAATGCATTTTAAGCCTGCCCTTCTATTTTGTCATGACATATAACCAATCTTTATTACATTAAGCACTGGGGAAGGTTTAGTTAATAAAATTGGAAAGGAACAGTACTGTATCTGCTCTGTACAGACAAATGTTAAAGCAATTTAAGAGTCACTTCTCTCCTATCCCTTTAACACCCTCCAGTCCTAACAGAAGATCAGGACATTGCTTCCCCCCCTCCAAGAGGAGTATTTTAAACTACCCACTTTAGTTGTAATTCATAATGCAAAAAGGACTAAGATAACAACAGGAAGAAGCAATCTCCCAGTTTGCTCCAGAATGGCCAGAAATAGCAAGACAGTTACCCTTAGTACACACTTTAGCAAAAAAAGTCAAAACAAAACAACATATACACCAGCCCTGTATTTGTGAGCTCTACACAAAGAGCAAAAAGAAAAATGACTGCTATAGAGATTCATAAAGACCCAACATGCCATATCCCTTGCTCTAAGCTAAACTGTGAAAGGGTTTATTAATTTTTCATAAAAACTGTTAAGTTTCTACTTAACACACTTCCTCTTGCATCTTTAGAGTGTATTCAATCTAAGAAAAGGAAAAAGTTGTTCTAATCCTCCCATAATACTCTTATTTACTTAAACAAGATTGAAGAGCTCCTTAAATATGCTTTAAATCCTAATGTATGGTTTCATCTGACTGAATACTTTCTCTGCTGTTTCCTAGAAGGGAGCGAGAAATAATTTCAATGTTTATTTCTGCAACCTCTCAGCATTTTTTTGCTACCGTTTTCAAATGTTGAACAAATGCTAATTACACAGAATCACAGAATGGTTCAGATTAGAAGGAACCTTAAAGATCACCTAGTTCCAACCCCTCTGCCCTGGGCAGGGACACCTCCCACTAGACCAGGCTGCTCAAAGCCCCATCCAGCCTGGCCTTGAACACTTCCAGGGATGGGGCATCCACAACTTCCCTGGGCAACCTGTTCCAGTGCCTCACCACCCTCACAGGAAAGAATTTCTTCCTGATATCTAATCTAAATCTACCCTCTTTCAGTTTGAGGCCGTTACCCCGTGTCCTATCATTACACCCCCTGATGAAGAGTCCCTTCCCATGCTTCCTGTAGGCCCCCTTTAGGTACTGGAAGGCTGCTATAAGGTCTCCCTGGAGCCTTCTCTTCTCCAGGCAGAACAACCCCAACTCTCTCAGCCTGTCCTCATAGGAGAGGTGCTCCAGCCCTCTGATCATCTTTATGTCCCTCCGCTGGACCCTTTCCAACTGGTCCATGTCGTTCTTGTGCTGAGGACTCCAGAGCTGGACCAGTGCTCCAGGTGGGGTCTCACCAGAGTGGAGTAGAGGGGCAGAATCACCTCCCTCGACCTGCTGGCCACGCTTCTCCTGATGCAGCCGAGGATGCGGTTGGCTTTCTGGGCTGCAATTGCGCATTGCCTGCTCATGTTGAGGTTCTCATCTGCCAGCACCCCCAAGTCCTTCTCCTCAGGGCTGCTCTCAAGCCATTCTCCGGCCCAACCTGTATTTGTGCCTGGAATTGCCATGACCCAGGTATAGGACCTTGCACTTGGCCTGGTTGAACCTCATGAGGTTCGCACATTACTTAGCCATTTACTGGTAACAGGTTTCCTTAACAGTCTTCCTTATAGTTAATTCTGTTTTTTCAAACTAGCATTAGAATATTTGTGTTTGCTGCCATTGAGTACATTTTAACTGAGTCCAGTTTTTAACAAAACCCTAAAATTCTCCGAAGTTACATCCACAGGTACATCAGGCATATACAGAGATGAACCATGCACACCCACATTTACTGAAGCATCCACAAATTGGGGTGCTGCAGTTTCAAGCTAGTCTAAATGTTAAAACCTTATTCTTGAGACATGGTAAAGAGACAAAAATGCATTTGCTACCAATGGGAATGCGAAGGGTAGTAACCAAGAAAAGCCTCAAAACCATTCAACTATAAAGGTCTCTAAGTGAGTGCTCAGAAGACGTTTATCATATCCACAATTAATTTGGGGGGGGGGGGAGGAGATGGTGATAGGAAAAGAGAAAGAAAAAGACTAAATTAATTCTAAATTCATTATTTCAGTATTCTCAGGTGGTAAGTAAACACAAATTTCAACTTTAAACTTAAAATTGTGATAAGCATGAACATTACATGAAAGACATCCTTAAGGAAGTAGAGAACCACTGTGGGTTCCCCAGGCAAGCTCCTAATATTGGCTCCCCTTCCAGTGCTTGGGAACAACACATCCAGTCTCACAGAAAACTGACCTATCCATACAGCTAACATTCACAATTCATCGCGATTGAATAGCTTAAGCAGCTAGTGGTTTTGCAGTTGTACCAGACTATTAAAGGATGCAAAAATAAGCTGTTGTGTTTTAGTGTCCTTCCATCTGAAACTTCCATCTCCATGTTTCCCGCATTGCTTGTGCTGTTACATGGATTAAACATATATTGCCATATTCTAGCAAAAAGGGTGAATTCTCAATGTCAGTGGTAAGACAAAGTACTATTTTGTTGATGCTAATGCAAAGAGACATCAAGCATGTCTTCTTAATGCAAGAATGGAATATATAATTGGTAAGGAATTAAAATGCTCTCATTCTACAATGCAGAAAAAATTGTAAAGAGGTACCACGCTGGGTAATGAAGCACTTTTAGAAGGACTCATTCCAACAAGTGATAGCTACTTCTCAGTTGTACCTATTCATTTTTCTGCAATTAAGTTCTGAAACAGACTGACAGCACAAACATGCCTTCGGAAACAGTTTCAGATACAACCTCATTATTCATCCCATCTTGAAGGTAGAGGCAAAGAACAATACAAGGAGAACTGAGAAATAATTAAGAAGTTTCCAAAAAAAAGCTGACAGCCTTCTTTTCTTTCATATTTGTTTCCCAACAAGCGATTTGAGCACTTAAAGCACATTGCTTTTCAAAGAAGAACTCGGTGAACAACTTGCCCTGCTGATGCTCTAACAGAAAACACTCTGCAGAGGTGTGTTTTTCAGGTTTGCTTTGTTTTTAAAAAGCAACAAAGCCACCCCTACTAAGGTTTCAGCTTGCTTGTCACCTTCTCTTTCTATTGCAGATGGTGGCATACTGATACTACTCCCTACTCAGCATAGCATTTCATCTTACTCCAAGAAAGTACGCCAGACAATTTGCTTTGAGCAGGAACTACTCTACTGCAGAATTTCTCTTTTGTTTTAAGTGACACATCTTTAACTGCTGTGGTGCCAGGTAATATGGAAGCAGATGCTACACAAAACACCTGTACTGAAGTAGAGTGCCTTCACCTCTCTTTAGACTTCAGAGGTCACCTTAACTAGAGTAAAACTCTGAAACCTAAAACATCACAAATGAACCAAGCCCTAAGAGAGCAGAAAAACCTACCAGAATGTCAGTTCACCATCGCTGTGTACAGTCCCAATGGGACACTCAGTTTCGGAACACACAATGTGTCAGAAGTTCACCTAGCTGGCCCTTAAAAAAAATAATCATTCTCAAATTCCATTTCACCCTCTAGAAGAATATGATTATCATATTTCATAAAAACTGCCTCTACTAGATAGTATTTATTTCTAAAAGTAAAGAGGCCACAAGTTGTTTTTTTTAAAAATAAATCACTTAACCATGAATGATCTGACATTCACATATGATCTGCCCTCTTCATGCCCATCTTTCTATCATCCTCATAATTCAATCCATATCATGTCTGCGCTTTGGCCCCTTCCTGTACCAGCTCTCCAGGGACTTAGTTTCTATTTGCTGTTGTGGTATAAATCTGTTTCCTGCACTTGAAACTTACATTTTCTCTGGACTTCTTTTCATTTTTATGAAGTTGCTGATCAGCTGAGCATCTTAAAAGTATAGGAATGCCTTGTACTTACTTCAGTGGACTTTAAGCCTTTAAAAGAAAATTCCAAAACTGTTCTTTAAATAATTTAAACAATGGAACTTAAGAGAAGATCAATTTATCAGTCTTGAATACACTAGCTTTATATAGTACTAATGATTAGATGGTATTATCTCTAACATCAGTGCAACTTGGAGAATGAAGAAAGTGCAACAAAAGCTTAGGGTCAGGGTTAGTACTCTGTATATGAGAGTGAACTGGGTCTTTTACTTGGTTATGCTTTCAGCAGTGCATTGCCCAGAAAGGCCTGGAATGCCCAGAAATGCAATAAAAAGTAGTAATCACTATATTAGTAAAGCAGCATTGTAATAAAATACAGTACTAGCCAAATGAAGTCAAAATCCCATAATACTAATGTGAATTACTGCTTTCAGTAACTGTTGTCCAACAGCTACAGCAAGAGTAAAAGAAGGAGAAAGTTTGGTGGTGGTCTCCAGTTCACACAACAGCCCAAATTAGTGCTCTAATAAACTTACCTCCCCACAACCTTTTTTTTTTAATGTTAATTTTGTAGTACTAGCAAAAAAGGAACTACTTAAACCACCTCTATTTGTTGTGAAGTAGAAGTCAATAAATTTCTTCAAATTACTCATTAGTAAATAGTGGTTATCAGTCTAAAATGAACATGCTACCAAGTGCTGTTCATACAGGTGCATAGTCAGGCTTGACTGCCTGAGTAAAACAAAGTGATAATATACCTAAGAAGGTACGCATGACACATACGAGCCACATACAAGCCATAATTTCCTAGAGCTCACTATGTTATCTCCAATAAAAGCAGTCTTGTCTACCAGATTATATGAGCATCTTACTGCACTAAAGGAGTGACAGCCAGTCCCATAAGAAAAATAAACTTATGAGAAGCTATTATACAGATCATGCAAAGAGGAGTAGAGAATGTATAGCTACATTAAGTTAATTTATTTACCTTCCCTAGTTTTCTGTTTAAGGTAAGAGATAAACATTGACCAGGCATAGCATGGCTGCACATCCTTTTGCTGCATTTTTTTAGTAGGTATTAAATTTAACGCTTTGAAAAAATGTAGTTTCTATAAGCCATTGTACAATCTAGTTATTTCTGTTCAAAACTTATAGCCCTTTTACCCATTCTCTAGAATAAAGTATATGGGAATATGAGTCACCACCAGCCAACAGATGCAACATTTACTTTATACAGTATTCACTCCATTTAGCAAATACTTGTCCCTCCCTCATTGCTTGTACTTAGTATTTATGCGCTGGAAAACATACTTGTGACCTCTTCAATGATTTTAACATTAATATGATTATATCAACTGTGATTTTAATCAGATTTACCTTGAGGTTAAACTTTCAATTTAAGCTCAACCTTCTGTTAGCAGAGGACAACAGGCATGATGAAGAGCACTGGCACATTATTAACATTAAGGCACTCCATAATAGGCTTTTTCAGTTGTAGCACAGATTGCTGGGTTTATTACAGAAACTAAATTTATCTTATTAGTAGCAGACACCAAATTTGACTGCCTTCTATTCAAAGAAATTTGTTAACAATAAAACTAAGGGAATGCTACAATTAACTCCGTTGCACAAACTGGGTAAGGAGCAGAACATAAAGCACAGGAGAGTGCAATAGAGAAATATGTGTCTAGCATGGCCTGGAACAAAACTGGAACATATCCTACAGTGCTGCCTTGAGGCCTGTACTTGGTGATGAAATGCAAGTAAAGTCTCAAACTAACATGTCGCCAAAATCAGCATTCTTTCTTTTCTGTCCCTTTGATATCATTCAAAACTTTAAACAGGCTAGAAAAAATATCCAGCTGACATTGCCAAAATAGGCTACACGGCAGGTGCAACACACAAGCCCTTAAGAAAACAGGAACCTGCAATTCAAGTAGAGCATCAACAGAAAGCTTGATACGCTTTGATGCCTTGTTTTACCAATGCAAGGCAATCAGCCAAAAGCATAGCTTATAAAAGGCAGTGAACACTTGCTAAGCATCCAACAGCTCTGATATTCAAAAACAAGAGCAAACAAGAGCAAAAACATGACGCTTCAGGTTTAGTTCACTCTCAAAACAGACATACCAGACAACACTCCAGCTCCATAGAAGATCTCCTCCTTACTCTTCATTTCCAACCCCTTTCTGCTCTGTCCTTTGCTATTATTTATTAACTATTTGGGGTTGAAGAAGCAGACAACCTATTAAGGCACACTAAGGGAGTGTTGCTCCAGCCATTAGGCTGCCCATGAAAAGCAACCTCTTAACATACAGAATTTATCATAAGACTGCAGGTAGACATCAATTTTCTTGGCACAGTTCTACTTCTGACAAAGTCCTTGATTTCATCAAGGAGTTCAGTAGCTAGCTTCTAGTCTTCTGTGTAATCCACTAGATCAATATTATTTCCAAACAAGTAATTTAGAGTCTCTCTCCACAAAATAAAAAAAGTGTAAAGTAAAAATGCTTAGTACTTTTGGATAAAGAACACATGCACTGTACTTTTAGCTAAACGGGGAAAAGTGTGTCAAGTTCACAAAATGGTAAACAAGTGTTGTTTCAATAAACACTGAAAATTATGTTGAGACCTTCAGAGTAGTGGTGTTGCTGTATATACAAGTGTGTTTATGTATGTATAATCTTACTAATGCCACTTTTATGCAAAATCAAAGTATATTTAACTCCTACCTCACCTAGGTGGGATACTCATTTTGCAATACACAAGGTCTGAGAGTCCTGCTTCTACAAGTATCTTAAGCCTCCTATAAGTATGTAGTCTACTTATGTTCTGCTGCTTAGGTATTAAAACAAAAATTAATCCATGAAGCTCAGTGTTTATACAACCTGAAAATTAGAAACTTTCTATCTCTAAGTGGATGTGAAAGCATTGTATCTTACACTGAAAGACAGAATTTTAAGGAATTGTATCATCTGTGCTTTCTGAAAAAATATTCCTTAAAGAAATAAAAATATTCTTTTCATATTGTGTATGGTCAGGAAACACTGACGTGGATGCCTAAACCAGCCACTCCTGTTGCAGAATAGGAATGCCAAGGGAAAAATCAAACAAGATCAGATAAATGCTATGCTAGA
Organism: Larus michahellis; assembly: GCF_964199755.1. Lineage (NCBI taxonomy): Eukaryota > Metazoa > Chordata > Aves > Charadriiformes > Laridae > Larus > Larus michahellis. Next base: position 49,141,839 of record NC_133898.1, on the reverse strand, counting down.
TTTAGATAAATAAAAGAAACAGGCACTTTCCAAAATACCTATTAAATATAAACAAGTCAGAAAACCTGTAATTAGCAAACATATCCAAGGCTACAAGCACCAAGAGATGCACACGTACAGACAGGTCAACTTCAGAGAGTTTCAGAGATGTCATTCTTCTGATCAAGACCCAGACCTGCGGTGCACCACACCGAATGTGAGGTAAATGAAGAAAAGAAAACCCAAACCCTTCCTTACCTCCAAATTATCATTTGCCATGTATTTTCAGGCCTCAGTGTTTTTTTGACAGTTAGAAATTAAACTCATGGGTAATTTCTTTGGGCACAAAGTTTATTCCAGACTACACTACCCAAACTTGGCCAGTGTATTTTTTCAAAAGTAACTTAAAACGTTTTTGCTAGAGTTTAATCTGGTTCCTGTGATATATTCTGACCTGTAAGTGTTTAAGTCTGCTCTCCCCAACGTGACTATTTCTAGAATCTCACTTTTCTCTAGCATAATTATTGGTAACAGCTCTGAACAAATCATAGAAGGACAACTCAGAAAGGTATAACAGATTAACATATATACAATATTCTTGTTTACATACAACTAAAAAAGTCCCATTTACCCACAATTCAGTTTTCCTGTTCAACAGTTTCTGAAGTGTGATCTTAGGACATTACTTCCACTAAACGAACCCTAATTTATATCCCTAGCATTCCCACTGTGCACTGTCATTTCATTAGTCTGTGTACCTGATAAAGATATGTCAGTCTCAAACATAAAACCTACTAATAGCCCTGAAGTGCATAAGATTGTCCTACAAGGCCAATGGAGACTATCAGCTCAAAACAGCAAGTTTCTAATTTGTTAGCTGCCACTGACTATAAAAGGACTGTAACTAGTAGCAGCACACAGCTGGAAACAAAGGCAAGAACAACGTTAAGATATAATAGACTGCATTAAAGAGGCTGACCAAACAGGGACTACCAAAACCAGAAGAGAGAACTTGGCAAGAAAAGAGCAAGTGATGCAGGATCTGAGTGCCCCTAAAGGAAGCCAGTGCTCACACAAACTAACAGCAGACCTTTCCACTTACAAGCAATGCACCAGAGATCTATAAATAAAGTGGAGCATGTGCAGTTTGTATGATGTTCTAGAGGTCTGTAATTACAAAGGTTAAAGCCATAATCATTATGATTACAATGAATATTCTACTTCTGACACCAATCATGAAGCTACTGGCAAAACCTAGGATTTCAGTAACAGCCCTAGCCTATCAGGGCCTCAGAATTCAGGGAGACAATGCATGGCAAAGTTTGTACTAGAGTATGGTAGAGGCCAAACTGCACATTACTCAAACCTAGCAAACTTCAGAGATTGAGAAGGCTAACATCCCTCTCTTATCCTAGCTCCTCATGAGCGTTAGTTGTCCTCACTCACACCACGTCTGTAACGTTAATACCTTCTGCAACATGGACAACAGCTTTCCATATCTTACATGAATTCCCTAGCCTAATTCTGTATAGCAACTTTACTTAATTTAGTTAATTGGTCTACTTTGTCAGGAGATCCATTTTTAAGAATGTCTCGTTAAGGTCAATTTGGTAACTTTTGATAGAGCTTTATGACGCATCATAAGCTACTGAATCATCCACAGCAGTGAAACACAAACAGCATTTAATCAGCATTTAACTTCAACTACAGCTTCTTGTCCCACTTGATTGTGAAGTATTCACATCATGATTTGTTCTTCATCATTTTAAAGTCCACTTGCAAAAAACTAATTTGTGTTACCTGTTTAATTCATGACAGGACATTTACAAGTCGAGTTTATTTTGTTGCTGTAATTTCAGGATGCTTAAAAAGTGAATTTGTTAAACTTAACATGTATAGCACCAGCAAACGCTATTCATGCTTAATACTTCTTGGAAAGTACTATTACCCTGGGGACTAGAATTAAATGCCAACTGTCTACTTGTACAGCACACAATCAAAAACTTTGACTACATGTACCATCATGTAAGAAAGGGGAAGGGAAAATCTGTTGGCAGAAAAA